>NW_027094090.1:72206112-72731112 GCF_029207755.1 Chamaea fasciata | reverse complement strand
CTGAGGGCAGGATGGGGAAACACCATCATCTCATGAGGAAGGACTGAGGAAATTGGATGACATTACCAAATAGGTTTAAGAGTAGAATGGAAAGAAAAAGAAATGTTGTGGTACCAACCACATGTAGGGCAAAACTCCAGATAAAATGAGATTTAGTTAATTTCTGTACAAATAATGGAAAAAATACTTTCTTTGGATGTAGAGCAGTGTGACATGAAAATAAAATCACTTTCCATTCCTGAAGAGGATCTTGACAGAAACAAAGCAGATGTGATCCCACACAGAATCTCCTGAGACTGAGTTTCATTTTGCAGGGACAAGAGTACACCCTCACATTTCCAACAGGACTAGAAATGGCCTCAGGTTGTGCCAGGAAACATTCAGTTGGACATCAGGAAGAATCCCTTCACTGAAAGATTTGCCAGGTATTAGATTTCTCATTTCAAACATTATTCACAACCAGCAGATGTAATTCCAGAGTTTCAGTTTCAAAAATGGAAAAATGTATTATATATATGGAATATGTTATCTTCTGGGAGCTGGAGGAGTATATGAGATATATTGGATTTGGTTTACTCATATTTTTGATATTTTATTTGGACATACCTGAAATTATGGCTTTGGAGAATGAAATGGAAGATTTGGTCATTGACTGTTATAGAAACTTTCACATGGAATATCACTGCATATTTTGGAGACAAGTTTCTTCCAGCTATATTCCCTTGAGAACTACATCACATGCCAAATGAAGCTGGCAAGGTAGGAAGCCAGTTCTCTGGTTTCACTTTGACTTTTTTCTGCTACAAATGTCCAGTGCATGCAGTTTGATACTCCATCATCATGAATAGGAGAGTCTAAGTCAAGTGTTTTCTATCCAGCATAACTGAAAGACTGTTCCAGACTCACGTAACACAAAATGTGACCTTCAAACAAACCACAGGAGTAAACTATGGTCCTGGTTCTCCTATGCCCAGAGCAAGAATTTTGTCAGACCACTTGGTTGCTTTTTCCAGCCCAGAGATCTTGGTTCCTCTGCCAAGAAAACAAGTCCTAATGCAGGGAAATTCACACACCCGAAAATCTCATGCTGTTCTGGAGCTGAGACATGGAGATAGGCCCAGAAGGCTGGTTTCAGCATCACATTCCCAAATAAATGCATGCAGGCAGGTGAAGTGCAACCTGGCGTGCCTCAGTGCCTAGTATTCATTTTCATTTGAACATTAGCACAAGGTGCAGTGGCAGCAGATTTGTATCTGTCATCAGAGGGAGTAAAGATCAATGAGTGTTTGCTTACAACACGTCCCGTGGCAGAGTGTGCAGTGAGGGGACCGCGAGAGGAGCCAGCCCCGTGACAAACACAACAGATGCACCTCTCGATGCTGAGGGCAAGAACAGAAAAAGAACATTGGTCAGACCCTCAGATTGTTTCCTTCACCAGAGTTCCCTTACCCTCAGTTTTTTACAAGATGTGGTGGGCCTGCCCTGTAGCCCTGGTTCCATGCCTGAAGTGTTTTGGTTTTCTGAATTTCTTTTCCCAGGGAATTTTCTGTAAACAGGAGAGATGTTTTTGTAACTGTTACTTTGTTATTCATTCCTTTTCCTAAGAGGGAATTTTTGATGTCCCTCTGGTCTTAACAATGTGATTGAAGAGGTTTGCCTTTGTTTCACCAATCAAATTAGTCTGTGTAAAATAGTATAGAAGGGAGACACATCCCAAAAATAGAGGAGTTATTTTCAGCCTTCTGAATCTCGGAGTCTGTGTCGTTGTGGTGTAAAACAGCGTCACTGCTCCTCTGCTCAAAACATGAATCCATTCCCATTTCTCACTCAGGAATCTGGCTGGAATATATTGCAACATTGGGGCGAGCAACGGGTCATGTGGGATGGAGGAACCATTGCTAGTTAACATGTCGTGGTAGTCACCCCAGGAGTCTTCTCACAGTGACAGATTGCTCTGTTACAACTGCACAGGCAAACGCTCCATCATTAACTCACTTCAAAAAAAATGCTGCCTTAACTGTGAAACTAAAAGACTCCAACTTTTCCTTTTGCTGTAGCTCCCTCAGGCAATGAAGGAATTTGCGATGTGTGTCAATGAGACATTTGAAATCTCACATATTTAAATCGTCCCGACTTCAACAGCATTTTAAATACACTGAAACCAGCAGCATTTCTAAATTCAAACAGTTACCAGTTTCCTTCCCACAAGCTTGCTCCTATGAGCCTCAAAGGCAGTAGAAAATGTTATTATGCGAACAAAGCGTCTCTCTGTAACTGAATTAAATATAAATCCACTAAAAAGAGAGAGATAATATAATAATTAATACTTTGTACTACTATATTACCTTTCTATTGCAGTCTAAAGGTATTAATTCAACCTTAGCCCACCGTTTCTTTTCCCATTTTATAAATAGAAAAATTGAGGCACAAAGGGGAAAAGTGATACAACTGAAGGCACCAAGCAAACCAGTATCAGGGCAGGCATAGAATCCAGGAAATCTGGTCCTCCATGCTGTCTTCACCATTCCAGCACCAACTTTCCCACAAGGCGACCACACAATAGATAAATGGTACCACCAGCAGGGTTATCTGAAGGTGAAAATCAGCACTGAATCCTCAGTCCCCACATCTCAGCCTCAGTGTAGTAGTTTCAAGGCAAAACAAATGAGAGGCTCCAAGTCAGAGATACAATTTAATAGGAAAAAAAGAAAAAAAAGGAAAGAAAGTAAAATAAAATCAATGCAATAATACAAAAGACCACTGACAGAGTCAGAATACAACCTGAGCGTAGTGATGGAAGCAGTCCAGATGAGGTGGTTTTCCTGAAGCAGTGATCCTGTAGAAAAGTCTGGTAGCTCGGGTCCTCTGGGAATCCAGTGGGTAAGCGCCCCCCTGGTGTTCAGAGTCTCAGCTTATATCTAGGCTGGAATGCTTGGTTTCTCCCTCTGGGCGGAGCATCCCACAATGGGATGGTGAGTCATGTGATAAGGCCTGATGGGCCCATTAACAGGAGGTAGTCCAGGAGGGGGTTATCTGTGAGCTGTGTAGCAAAGGTGCTGATGGCCCATTAACAGAAGATAAGCCAGAGTGGAGGAGGCAGGGAGCACTGCCTCACCTGGTTTCAACAGTTCTTGAAGATGGTGATAGAATATACTTCAACCCAGGACATTATCTACCCCTTATTCTATTACCATCTACATCATCCCAAATCAATACCTTCCTTAAACTACACACACACACATATATATATATAATGAAATCTTACACACAGTTCTCACTTAAAATAAGGTCTCCTTGTGGTACACAGTGGGTGTCCCCATCCTTTTGCATCACCCACCAAGTGTAACCAGGTCCTTGTGCAAAGACAACCCCACGGATGGGTTTGCCCTTGCCCGAGGTGGGATTAATCCAAACAGTCTTTCTTAACATACCTCTCATGTGTACCACAGGGACCCTATCTCCATCCACTGTATGCAAGGATTCAGACTGGGCAGGACCAGCTTGATTGATGGACCCTCGGGTATTGACTATTCAGGTGGTCTTCGCTAAGTTCTGTTTTTAATTTTTGAAGGTCCCTCCACCAAGTGCTTTAAGGGTAGTTTTAAGCAGTCCATTGCAGCGTTCCACCTTCCCGGCAGCTGGTGCATGGTATGGGATATGGTATATCCATTCGATTCTGTGTTCTCTGGCCTAAGTGCTTATGAGGCTATTCTTGAAATGAGTCCTGTTGTCTGACTCAATTCTCTCAGGGGTGCCATGTCTCCACAGGACCTGCTTTTCTAGGCCCAAGATGGTGTTCCGGGCAGTAGCATGAGGCACAGGGTAGGTCTCCAGCCATTTAGTGGTTGCTTCCACCATGGTGAGCACGTAGCGCTTGCCTTGGCGGGTTTGGGGAAGGGTGATGTAGTCAATTTGCCAGGCTTCCCCATACCTATACTTTGACTATCGTCCGCCATACCACAGAGGCTTCACTCGCTTGGCCTGTTTGATCGCAGCACAGGTCTCGCAGTCATGGATAGCCTGGGAGATGCTGTCTATAGTAATGTCTACCCCTCGGTCACGAGCCCATCGATATGTTGCATCTCTCCCTTGATGACCAGAGGCATCATGAGCCCAACGAGCTAGGAACAATTCTCCTTTGTGCTGCCAGTCTAGATCAACCTGAGATACTTTCACCTTGGCAGCTCGATCCACTTGCTCGTTGTTATGATGTTCTTCATTAGCCCGACTCTTGGGTACATGCGCATCCACGTGTCGAACCTTCACGGTCAGCCTTTTTACTCGGGTGGCGATGTCCTGCCAAATCTCAGCAGCCCAGATGGGTTTCCCTCTGCGCTGCCAGTTGGCCTTTCTCCAGCGGTCCAGCCATCCCCACAGAGCATTAGCTACCATCCATGAGTTAGTGTAGAGATAGAGCCTCGGCCACTTCTCTCGTTCAGCAATATCCAAAGCCAGCTGGACAGCTTTAAGCTCTGCGACCTGACTCGATCCACCTTCTCTCTCGGTAGCCTGTGCAACTCGTCGTGTGGGGCTCCATACAGCAGCTTTCCATTTCTGGTTAGCACCTACAATTCGGCAGGAACTGTCGGTGAAAAGGGCATATCGTCTCTCACTCTCTGGTAGCTTGTTATATGGTGGGGCTTCTTCGGCCTGTGTCACTTGCTCCTCCTTTTCTTCAGAGGATAATCTAAAGGTCTCACCTTCAGGCCAGTTTGTTATAATTTCCAGAATCCCAGGGCGATTCAGGTTTCCAATACGGGCGCGCTGCGTGATCAGGGCGATCCATTTGCTCTACGTGGTGTCGGTGGCGTGATGTGTGGTAGGAACCTTTCCCTTGAACATCCACCCCAGCACCGGTAGTCGAGGTGCCAGAAGCAGCTGTGCTTCAGTACCAATCACCTCTGAGGCAGCTTGGACTCCTTCATAGGCGGCTAAGATTTCCTTCTCTGTGGGAGTGTAGTTGGCTTCGGATCCTCTGTAGCTTCGGCTCCAGAATCCCAGTGGTCGTCCCCGAGTCTCACCCGGCACCTTCTGCCAAAGGCTCCATGACAGACTATGGCTCCCGGCTGCAGAGTAAAGCACATTCTTCACTTCTGATCTCGTCTTGACTGGGCCAAGGGCTACCGCATGAGCGATTTCCTGCTTGATCTGGGCGAAAGCTTGCTGCTGTTCTGGGCCCCAGTGGAAATCGTTCTTCTTGCGGGTGACCAGGTAGAGAGGGCTCACAATTTGGCTATACTCGGGAATGTGCATCCTCCAGAAACCTATGGCACCTAGGAAAGCTTGTGTTTCCTTCTTGTTGGTCGGTGGAGACATTGCAGTGATCTTATTGATGACTTTAGTGGGAATCTGACGCCGTCTATCTTGCCACTTCACTCCCAGGAACTGGATCTCTCGAGCAGGTCCCTTGACTTTGCTCCTCTTGATGGCGAAGCCGGCCTTCAGGAGAATCTGAGTGATCTTCTCTCCCTTCTCAAAGACTTCTGTTGCGGTGTTTCCTCACACGATAATGTCGTCAATGTATTGCAGGTGTTCTGGAGCCTCACTCTTTTCCAGTGCAGCCTGGATCAGTCCATGGCAAATGGTGGGACTGTGCTTCCACCCCTGGGGCAGTCGGTTCCAGGTGTACTGCATGCCCCTCCAGGTGAAGGCAAACTGAGGCCTGCATTCTGCTGCCAGAGGAATGGAGAAAAAGGCATTTGCAATATCAATGGTCGCATACCATTTTGCTGCCTTGGATTCCAGCTCATACTGAAGCTCCAACATGTCTGGTACGGCAGCGCTCAGTGGTGGTGTGACTTCATTCAGGCCACGGTAATCTACCGTCAGTTTCCATTCTCCACTGGACTTACGCACGGGCCATATAGGGCTATTAAAGGGTGAACGAGCCTTGCTTACCACCCCTTGGCTCTCCAGCTCACGAATCATCTTATGGATGGGGACCACAGAGTCTCTGTCGGTGCGATATTGCCGACGGTGCACTGTTGCTCGGGCGATCGGTACCTGTTGTTCTTCAACTTTCAGTAGTCCCACAGCAGAGGGGTCGTCTGAGAGTTCAGGCAAGGTACTCAGTTGTCTGATGCCTTCTGTCTCTAGAGCAGCTATGCCAAAAACCCAGCGGTATCTTCTTGGGTCTTTGAAATACCCATTTCTGAGATAGTCTATGCCTAAAATGCATGGGGCCTCTGGACCAGTCACAATGGGGTGTTTCTGCCATTCTTTCCCAGTTAGACTTACTTCAGCTTCCAGTACAGTCAGCTCCTGGGATCTTCCTGTCACCCCAGAAATGGAAATGGGTTCTGCTCCCACGTACCTTGATGGCATCAGCGTACACTGAGCACCGGTATCAACCAGAGCCGTATATCTTTGTGGGTCAGATGTTCCAGGCCATCGGATCCACACAGTCCAGTAGATCCGATTGTCCCTTTCCTCTACCTGGCTAGAGGCAGGGCCCCCCTATTCCTGGTCATGGCATACATTGCTCTCTTCTTGTAAATATGTTTCTGAGGTTCCTTCAAGAGGATCAGTCATATCGTCATTCCTGTACCGTCTGGAGTTCTGTGCACGAGAGACCGGAGCAACATTGATTCTAGATGGGCTCTTTGTGGTAGGTGTTTCTTTTTTCAGTTCACGTACCCGGGCTGCTAAGGAGGAGGTGGGTTTTCCATCCCACTTCCTCATGTCTTCTCCATGCTCCCGAAGAAAAGACCAGAGGTTACCTCGGGGTGTGTATCCTCTCTCCCTGGCTGGGGAGCGCCTGCTCCTAATGGCAGAGACTCTCATTGGCTCTGGCTGGATATGGTAAATTTCTTCCTTAAGTTCTTTTTTCAGTTTCTGATGGCCTTCTTCAATCAAGTTCCGGACTTGCTCAGCCAGTCTTGTTTCCACAGATGAGACATGGGTACGAACTGGGGCAGTGACAGTGTCTTCGTAAATTCTTAGTTTATTAGCTAAGACACCTACCCTGTCCTCACCTTCCTTCCATTGCAGTGTTGCCAGGTAACGTGAGTACATCTCGGGTCCAAGCCGTGCAAATCTCAACCACATCCGTGATGTGCACTGGACACCATCTGGGTTTTTAGGAAATCTCTCATCTTCTGAAAAAAGGATTTCCAACACAGCCAATTCCCTCAGGCATCGGATACCTTGTTCTATTGTGTTCCATTTTCCTTGGTGCACTTGGAGGTCTTCTTTACAAAGGTATCTATCCTTCACACTTGTTAGCAGTCGCTGCCAGAGGCTGAGAGGTTCTTGGCTTTTCCCAATCCCCTGGTCAATGACCACATCCCGGGACAACGATCCCAGTTGCCTGGCCTCACTTCCATCCAGAATGGTGTCATTGGCTGCAGCGTCCCAGATGCGGAGCAGCCAGGTCAGGATGGACTCGTTGGTCTGGCGGGTGAATTCCCTTCGCAGGTCACGCAGCTCACCCAGAGATAGAGAGCGAGTGATGATTTCTGGCTCTGTCTCTTCTGCTGATTGTGAAGGTCCTGCTGCACCCTCATCAGTCACTATGCGGACTGATTTGGTCCTTGATTTCTTCTTCTGAACGGGGGCAACTGCTACTGGTTTAGGCTGTTCCGGTTCGGTGATGGTTTGTGTGGAGATGCTGATGGCACTCTTAGTCCCTTTCTCCTCTGTGACAGTCTGCGTAGATGTGGACACTGTTGCCTCACTTTTGGCTTCTTTTTCCTCTGTGACGGTCTGTGTAGATGAGGACACTGTTGCCTTGCCTTTGGTTCCTTTCACCTCTGTGACACTCTGTGTAGACACTGATATCGTTGCTCTGCTTCTTTTTCCCTCTTCCTCCAGAACACGCTGTATCACACTAGGTAGTGTAAGCATGGTGCGGGCCGTGCAGAGAAGACAAAGCAGGACTAACAACAACATCATGCTGTCTTTGGCATCCAGAGGGTATTCCATATTTTCAAAAACTGCTGTGTCATGCCTGAAAAGCTGGAAAAAATCATTCTTCACCCCTCCCCACAGGGGCTGGGTGAGATTGTTGAGGCCCCAGATGTAGCATCCTAGACCAGAACAAGAAAACAAAACTGGGTGTATATTCTGAATAATGTTCATTGCCTCAGAGTTTATCAAGCAATGGACATAATAGACTACTAAAGCAATTTTAGTACCATACCCTGGTCTACGCAGGAGCATTAAGACTGGCAGATAGTACCCCAGTTGTGGAAAAATATAGAGAGATAGATATAAGACACATGTAAGCATGTTGAGCATCATAGCGAACAGGTGTCTTCTTCAATACAAAATTGTAATTCTGACTTTTCTCAGTGCCTTGTGCCCCACGTTGGGCGCCAAAAATGTAGTAGTTTCAAGGCAAAACAAATGAGAGGCTCCAAGTCAGAGATACAATTTAATAGGAAAAAAAGAAAAAAAAGGAAAGAAAGTAAAATAAAATCAATGCAATAATACAAAAGACCACTGACAGAGTCAGAATACAACCTGAGCGTAGTGATGGAAGCAGTCCAGATGAGGTGGTTTTCCTGAAGCAGTGATCCTGTAGAAAAGTCTGGTAGCTCGGGTCCTCTGGGAATCCAGTGGGTAAGCGCCCCCCTGGTGTTCAGAGTCTCAGCTTATATCTAGGCTGGAATGCTTGGTTTCTCCCTCTGGGCGGAGCATCCCACAATGGGATGGTGAGTCATGTGATAAGGCCTGATGGGCCCATTAACAGGAGGTAGTCCAGGAGGGGGTTATCTGTGAGCTGTGTAGCAAAGGTGCTGATGGCCCATTAACAGAAGATAAGCCAGAGTGGAGGAGGCAGGGAGCACTGCCTCACCTGGTTTCAACAGTTCTTGAAGATGGTGATAGAATATACTTCAACCCAGGACACTCAGACAGAGGCATGGCTTAGTGGATGGAAAACTCTAAGCAACCACATAAATCCAGTGGTGGGCAAATTCCAGTGACTTCCCCGCACCATGTGTGGTATTTCTGAGTCTACATTTAAGAAAATCCCATAATCCTATCCTCCAGTCTTTCACTATGCGAGTGGGTGAGAAGGTCCCATGAAGTTCAGCAGTGTGAGACTGCAATTAAACAGCGATTAAGAGTGGCACAATGCAGTCCACTGGAGGGATGAGCTGAGTTCTGGCTAACACGATCAGCAAATAAACTTCTTTTGAAGTGCTTTGGACACAGTGCGTTAGGAGAAGCACCCAGCACGAGGAATTACCACTCTGCCCTCACAGAGACATAAATCCGGGCTGCTCTCAGCCCTGGAGATGGATAGACCTGTTTATCCTCCAGAGGGATTTTACATGGCACTAGCAGGCTGCCCACAATGCAAAATCAGGCCTTTAATGATTGCTTGTGAGAACTGGGAATGACAAAGCTTTTCATTAATCGTCCATTCCTCATCAGCCTCTTAATAGATCTATAGATGAATAAATACCCCAAGGAAATTGCTACTTTAAAAAAGGAAAAAAAATTTGGTACCACTTTGAATATTGACAGACACAAGAGTTGCCTTTTAACTCCGGAGTCATTCAACTTTTGTTGGAGTGTTACATAAAAGCTTTTAATTTACCGAGTACCTTTTTGTGAGTCGAGGGGATCATTTGTGACTAATGAAGAGCAAAGAACATTTTAATAATAGTGACAACTGGCTTTGATATTAATATTGTCTCAAAAAAATTCTCTTTTGAAGTCTCTGAGATTAGGAAAACCCTTTATATTTTATCCAACCGTGTTAATAAAATTGCCTTGCCTACATAATGCTCTCTCCAAAGCAAAAGTAATTTTTCCCCATTTAGTTCCCCATGCTGTCCTGTGGATATTTTTATAAGCAATTTTTTCTCACTCGTCATTTTTCTGTGCACCAACATTTCTAATTTTTTTATTAGTTTTCAGAAATCATATTTAAATGAAAACCCAAGTGTAATGCTCTATTTCTTACAAGAACTTGAACACATTTCATATCCTTAGAAATAGAAGCCTTTTACATGCCATAAATATTTCTTGATACTTTTTTAGGGAGGAAGTAGGATGGTAGAGGTGCTGAATGGAAACCTTCGTCAGGAAAATATCATTTTTGTAGAAATTATGATAACAGAAGAGAAGGAAAACATTAATCTCTTTCAGTTTTAGGGGTGTTGTTCTATGAGCAATGCTATATAGATGTT
This sequence comes from Chamaea fasciata, assembly GCF_029207755.1. NCBI lineage: Eukaryota > Metazoa > Chordata > Aves > Passeriformes > Sylviidae > Chamaea > Chamaea fasciata. Next base: position 72,720,970 of record NW_027094090.1, on the reverse strand, counting down.
ATTTATGTATGACAGACGTTAGATCATGTCATTTATTCAAGTGGACATGGAGCTGACCAAAGCTAAGGGTACGTTACTATTTACTTTTAATTTGGTTTTGTTTTGTGTTCTGCATCCCTACAAACTTTACTAGATGTCACAGGCTTGTTAAAGTCATAATGAAACAGGACATGTTTCTGAAGTGATAGGCACATCAATCTTTAGTCCCACTAAAGGGAATCAGCTGCAAAAGACTAATGTGAAAAACGTATCCCTAGCAAGTGTTGAAAACAGTAGAACAAACACAGTTTCTCTCGTGTCTAACTTCTGTCCTCATTTAGTCTTTCATTTTTTTAAATGAAACCCTACACAATTTTCCAATAGTTTTCAAAAAAGGTTATAAGTTAAAGCAATACACTTGCCTAAGACTCTTGTTGAACCAGGACTGCATATGATGTATTGCAAGTCATGAATCATTTGAAACATAAACCAGAAAATAAATTCCTCTTCTTCCTTTTTTTTTTTTTTTTCCCTACTGACCGTGATGTATTCCCTCCAGCTCTTCCTTAATTAGGAAGTTAAGACCAGTAATTCGTCTCCAGTTGCTTCCTCAAAGCAGAAGCAGCAGTAGGGACATTAGAATAGGCTGAGCCCCAGACATTTTGCATTGTGCTCTAACCCTGTGGAGGAGAGTCCCAAAAAACAATGCTGTCACTCTTCAACAGAGTGACACATTCCCAACAGCAGATGACTTAGCAGTCTAATCCGGCTGCAAACACAAAACAAAACAATTCTTCAATCTTATGCTGATTTAAGAAGAATTCAGCCCTGATAAGTCTTTGATAAGTCCAGCTTTGTTATACCCAGTGAGAAACAGAAGGGTGTGGACCACTTCTCTCTCACCTTGGGGCTGCACTTGTTTCAGGCAGTTCTGATGAGATCCAAGTCCAGTTTCCTCTTTTGACTTCAACAGTTTTTAGTTAGAGGAGAGGCTGCAAGCTTTGTCCCACCTTCTGAAACTCCAGGCACATGACAAGTGCGTGTAATTTCGACAGAGAGAGAAGTTTGCTACAATACAGGCAATGTTTATGGGCAAGTTTCTAACAAAGGGATGATGAGCTTGGGCTGCTGACTCAGCCTTCCCTGTCCACGTAGGGATGTTGTTGCCAGAGCAAAGATAACCAGGGAGGTTATGAGGGGCCACAGAGCCCCTGTGATCTGCAGGAACCAGAGCACCCGCAGAGACTCATTCACTTCCTCAAAGTGGGAGGAAGAAAGGGCCTCGGCCAGAGAGAAGAAACCTTTTATGGGAGTTTCTACAGTGCTTCATTTTGAGTGGTTGTGTGGTAACCAGAGCTGGGTGACTGTATAATGAGGCTCACTGGCTTTCTGATAGAAACTTTCATAAAGGAAAAAGTTGCTGATGAAAGCAAAGGGGATTTTGTGTGTGCATGCTTCTCGTGCGGCTCGAGGTTTCATCTGGATTTCAATGCCTGTGAAATAAGGGACAACAGGGGAGCAGGCCACAAGCCTTAACTCCCTGTGCTCTCTTCCTGAAAGTGAAGGAAGAGCATCAAAGGGAATGAGAGTGACAGACTCTCTAGCTGAAAGGCATTCTATATTCTTGCTTTAGGTCACAGCCATGGCTGGCATCACTGAGCAAAGTCTGTCTAATTTAACATTTATGAACTCCTCATTTCCAGGGTACAATCTTAACTGGGCCAGGAAACTTAGGGTGATAACGCAAAGTTACACTTATGATTATTTTGTTTTTATCTTTGGCAATTTTAAAACTTTGCAGGTGGCAAATGACTATTACAGATCCTTTCCCTCCTATTCCTTAACCTCTCTTCTTCTCTGCTCATCAGGCTGAAAAAGTAAAAGTCCTTCCATGTCACTAGGTTTACTCCAACATTTTTACATGTCTTCTTCCTTTGTTCATGAAATATACTAAAAAAATTGCAATATTCACATGAATGTAGTGAAACTACCAATTAAATGTGTATAAATTGCTCACACCAAATATAAAGGGGAACCTTGCCTATCTGATGTTTCTACATCGTGTTAATTTCACTTTTGCATAGGAATCAATATATGAGAAAGTGAAAAAAGAAACGCATGTAAAATGTTTATTATAATAGGTTGGGAACAATGACACAGAACTATAATTACTGTATTTTCAGTTCAATGAAAAAAGTATAAGGTAGCTTTTCCCCAAGATTTTAATTTTACAGATGTTGAAAGGCGTTTTTGGAATAGCTTTCAAGCTATTTCATCTTCCTGCTAATTTGATTTTTCTATTGCTCAGTATGAAACTTAGTAGATACATATTTATATAGAGGTGTGCCCACACAGTATGGGAAAAATATTAAACTAAACCCCATGTCTTTGGTTGCATTGTTGGGATATGTTTTGGATAGATTCTCATAATTTTGATTCTGCCCAGTAGAATACCCCATTAGTTCCCTTATTAACTACTGGATTACATAAAAGATGATAAAGATGGTGTTGAATTCCCAAGGGTTTTTTCTCAGTTCTCCACTTAAAAGAAAAAAAAAAGTTCAGTTCTCCACCACAAAGAAATGAGATTCATATAAGCAACGAATAAATTAGAGATTACTTTGAAAAATATGAACTTTTCCTATTATTTCTGGATGTGCTGAAATAATCTAGAATGCGTGAATAGGAAAATGAGAGAATGATTGGAAATCTAGAATACAGGAAATGGGGGAATGCAGTATCTGATTTTTAAACAGGGGAGAATTGCAGATAAAGAAATTCTAGGCCAAATAGATAAGGAGCAATACTCAACTCACCTGTAAGCAAAGGATGTAAAAGTGATAAGTAACAACTGACAGATACATCAGGCTAAGCTGTCAAACCAATCACTTTTCCTTCAATGGCAGGGTAACAGCATTCACAGAATGAAGTAGTTGTGAGTCACCATCTGATTCTGACATGATTTGAAAGATGTTACCATAAATAAACCAAGAAAATGCAAAACGGGCAAATGTTGTACGCACATCTAGTAAGAAAACTGAATTAAAAGAAAAAAAAAAGCCAAAACAGTTCTAAATGGGTTTTTGTTACACTGGAGCAATGCAGAAAAGGACGAGTCATACTCTGACCTCTCCTGGGTTTAGTATTATTCCCCATTTTTAGTAATGAAGGGTGGAATTGAGAATGTTTATTCATTTTTGTGGATTATATGCAACAGGGACAACTCTCAAGCACCCTGAAGATTAGAATTTGAAACAATTTTAGCAAATTAGAATCATAATCTGGAAAAATGAGAGGTGCTTAAGTAATGAACAGGCCTAGCAGCTATGCTTTATTTTATTCTCTCTGACCAAATTCATGATTCTGCACAAATATAAGATGAGGGAAGGCACAGTAGATTTGCCAGAAATTATTTTGGGGTTATAAGGGGAAGTAATCTGTATATAAATTAATAATTTTAACCACTTGTACCACCATGTATAAAAAGAAGCATCACATATAAATCACAGCAAGTAATATTTTCAATTTTCTGGTAAAGCCCTCAACTCTGACCTCCTGTTCAAGTTACTACATTTTAAGAGAGATGTGAAGAAAGCAGGAGCAGTCCACAGGAAGATGACAAATATGATCAAAGACCTATAGAAAAATGTCTTACAAGAAAATTTGATAGGACTGGGCTTGTTTAGTCTGAAGATCAGAAAACTGAGGGGAGATGTAATAGCAGTTTTCAAATTAGTTGATTCCTGTGAAGTGAATGGCAGTAAGTGAAATTCTATTTACAGTGAAAATAGAAGGGGGAGGATGCTGTGGGGTGTTATATGGAATAGCAGAGTCCCTATCTGTCTGATTTTCCATCTCAGAAGAAAAGAATTTCCTCCCCCTTTTTACCACTGTCTTTCTAAATTAAAATTATTCCATAGATTTAAGTCCCTGAGCCTAAATCGGTATTTAGGCAAATGTTAAATGTAAGGCTTTTTTTAAAAAAGGCAGTCTGGTCTCTGTTCATTAGACATTTAAGCATATGGCTAAGTTTAAGCCATTCAAATACTTAAACTATGCAAGCGATTGAAGTTGGATGCTGTTTGTTACATGTATCTGAAATTAATCTGAGTTTAGACTAATATGTATGTACTTTGCCAACTTAGTTCCTCTATTACTTAGAAATTTATACATATTCAAATTGAAATTTGATGGTGATGAACCAAGGTCTCAAATTTCTGAACATCTGTGTCACAGACCTTCATTTCTTCCCCTCTTTCTTTTGCTGGCTGGGGGTCTGCACATCAGGAATTTTTGTTCTGACCTTATAGTTTGAAAGGTATTGAGTGCTTTAGCCTCCAGTATTGAAATCATTGGATGTCTGCTGCTGACTCAGATGGAAGCAAGGTTAAGCCTGTAAATAGTAACATTATTGAAAATCACTTTTTTAACTGCAATTTCCTAACAGCCAGGCTGGTTTTATCCAACCTCTCCCCTAAAATCCTGCGTGAGGGCTTGTACACCCTCACAACCATTAACACGGGGTTGGAAAAGCAGCCAGCCTTCTTTGCCCACACTTGGGGAGGACACTACTGAGCATGTAGCTATTATAATAGTAATTTCTCTATCACTCTGCAGCCCGGGGAGGGACTGCAGACCTTCATTTACACTGCACAACTGCAGCTTGTCACAGCTGCTGGGTTTTCTGTGAAAAACCCCACAGATATGTCACTGTTGTTAATCCACTCCTCCCTCAGTGAGAAGGTGGTTTCTCACTCCAAGCATTAGGAAACGTGTGGAACATCTGATCCTACAGAGCTACAGACAGGTTGATGGCCAAAAAGTGACATCTGACCATAGACCATGAGGAGTTAAACTCTGCAAGTTGGGTGCATGGAGTTGTACTTAGCTCCATAAATCCCTTTTGCTAGTCAATGCCAAAGAGAACTGAGTAGAAATTTCTTGGAAGCCACTTATAGTTAACACTTCTAGTGGATAATTTTTTTAATCTTTAACTTTGTAAAACTTAATGCTAAATTACTGCATATACTAAAATGCAAGAGTGGGCTAAAATCTCATTCTCTACTTTGAGGTAAAAGATAATTTTTCCATTTAAAAAAAGTATGTAAAAAACCCAATATTGCCTTTTATTTTATTTTATTTTATTTTATTTTATAATTTTATTTTATTTTGATGTAAGGGCCTTTCAAATATTAATTCAAAACATTTTTGTTCTTTTCCCAGCTAAGGACTGCTTTTTAAGCACAAAAGCACACTGTGATGCTATCAAACTAACATAATGTGGAACCTGTCCATGGCAGAAAAGCACAGTATGTATTAATCAACTAGTAGAAATTGTTGCTCTTTGCCATTTAAGCAAAATCAGCCTTTTTGCTGCAAAAAAATACAGTGACAAAAAATTGTCACATCCTGATGTGATACAACTCAGCTTTGCTTCAACTATTTCACAAGGGTTACTGCAGTTTGTGCCTTCTGCAGTCAGTAACCACTATGGGAATAGGTGGTTTAAGAAGCTGTGGTCTGCCCTGCTCAGTGTAATGTTATACAAAGACTTGTGCGATACACATAAAATGCTTGAAATATACCCAACAAATAGGAAAAAATCTCTCCCGGACACCGTGGTTGTCCGAGTAAATAGTGCAGTGTAAGGCTCAGGTGAAATCCTGGCTCTTGGGTTCCACCTGCCTGCAGTTGCCCAGCCCAAACCACTTTTGGGAGCAGCTGGTTGTGCAGAAAGCATTTTGGTGATGTGTTGTGGAGAATCTGAGGTTGAAATGAGCACCTCAGTATGATGTCTGAGGATCTGCAGTGAGTTCACCACTGTCTCTCAGAGCCATGTACTTCATAGGCTCAGCTTACACACTCCTTTTCACACAGAACAATATCATAGAACAATCATAATAAGAGCTTTTGAGGAAACAATTTGCAAACAGATCTGCCCCAATTTTATTTTGGTCTTCTCTTTATTGTGCTGAATTATCCTCCCTGGAGCAGGTGATTCTGTTGGGAAAGAACATGAGTTTCATTTTTGCTTTGTTTTCATCCCTTCCCTTTAAAGAAACTCCTGTTAATTGGAATTTTTTCCCCTTCTCTCATCTGGTAAAACAGCTAAAGCCTGGAACTGAACATCAGTAACTTCAAACATTGTTATGAATAGCTTGTGGTAGCGTTGCACAGTGGTTTCCCAAGGTATTCCATAATAGAAACAAACATGCTCTTGCAGTACAATATTAAAACATACAGCATTTCAGCACTTTCTGCGCTTCCAACAATTAAATTACAGTCTACCCTGTGCTGGGCTTCAGGAGGAGGAGCACAATTCTGTTCCCATACGACTCCGTGGAGTTTTAAACCTAGCTATTTTATTAACTAAAGGCTCTCTTGGGAAAGCCAACTAAAATTATCATATCCTCTCACACACATAATGTAATTAAGGTCCCTATACAAAAAGGTACTTAAGCACATGCTTTACTTTAAGCACAAAGGTGGACGTCTCGATTCAATCAGGATTACTGCTAGGTTTAAAATTAAGTGCATGCGTAAGTGCTTTGTGCTGGGGTTCCTATCATCAGAATAGCTACAGAGCTATCAGGAGATAAGTTTTGCCTAGTTATCCAGAATTAAAATGGATGAGCTACCACACTTTTCCCCCCTCAAGTTACTCTCGATGCCTACTCAGAACTTTCTGAGCAGAAAATCCTGCAGGAACTCTGAGGTCTCATCACCATTAAAACAAGGCAAAGCAAACAAAAAGATATTTCTGATTTTCTGTGGACACCATATCCTTATTTCCTTGGTTTAGGCCTTTGGTTGGAATGGCATTGGCTGCAAAGTCATTTAAATTATACTGTATGTTGTCATTGATTTTCTTAAATGGCTGTCCTAAATGAACAGTCAGGGGAAAGTGTGGAATAATTGCTTTGATAGTTTCTTTGATAGTAATAATTTCTCAGTACGTTTTTTTTTTTTTTTGTTTTTTTTTTTTTTTTTTTTTTTGTCCCATGAGCATTATATGGTCATCACTAAGCTGTGAGACTGGGAGTGGTAATATCCCCCAGAATACTTCTGTGTCTATGGTGTAGTGTTTCTACTCCAAACTTCAGTCGTGTCCTAGAAATAAGAGAAGATCTCAAATCAGGACCAAAGAAGGTAAAAGGAATGGAGTAGCTTCTCTAAGTGACCCGTTCCAGATTTGAGTTGTCCTATTGCAAGGATAATATTACCCACAGTGTAACACTGGCATCCTCAGCCAATGCTTTTATCCTCCTTCAGCAGAGCACAGAACACGCACTTATTCTCTCCTACAACAGACACACAGACATAGATGCTCTAAACTTCTCAAGTGCTTGTGGTTGTGGCAGTCCTGGCCTTCCTTTGATTGCTTTGACAATTTCAGGGAAATTAAGTAACACATGATGTTAAGATCCTTAGCAAATTTTTTTATTTTTACCTTTTTTTTTTAAAGTTCATGGTGGCCTGCTGAGATAAGAGGGCAGAAAGGTTGGCATACTGTGGCTGCCCTATGCTGTAAAGGAAAATTCTGGAGATTGAATCAAAATTAGCTAGATATTGGTTTCTATATATTATATATATATATAAATATGTTTATAAATGCTATTTATATTTACTGTCAAATGCCAGGAAATGTCTGTAAGCTAGGCAACACTCCTTCCCTGAACACACCTGTAAGAGTCTGAGGTGTACCGGAAATTTTGCCATTTCTGGTCATTCTCTGATGGGTACCAGAAATTTGTGTCTGCTCAAACTTGTATCCAGTCAAATCTCCTGATGGTGGTGAGCCAGGGATGCTGCTACTCATGTTTCACTCTCCCTTTAGACAAATCTTTGTTTGTTTGGGCTGCCAGAATCCCAAATTCCCAAGCACTAATTTCACATAGGCAACGTTGAACAACCAACCACGTTATCTTTTGTGCCTTTGCATCCACCTGCTTCTTCCCCTTTCAGTCCTAAATGTATCTTTTCCTCTGCTGGCTGTCAAACGTGTCTTATAGTCCAGCTGACGGAGAAAATCCCTTAAGCCACGATGCCACATGTTCAATGCAATCAAAAGGAGTTTGGCTTGTGCTAATCTAGGTGTGCTAGATCCTATGCACCTGGGAGGAGCATGCGGATGTGCCATATTGAGAAACCATACATTACTTATCTCTGAGCTGTAGCACAGAGAAATAAACAGCCATATGGCAAATGAACTTCGGGTTTTTTTATTACTTTGTTTTATTTGTTTCAAAATAGCGCAGCACCACAAATCCAGAATATTAACAATGCTCCATCTGGAAAGTGGGAAGGTTTTGCTGCTTTGCCATCCCAGTATTTTAGCTCTCCTGAAAAACTTGAGCTGCTCTGTCTACCTCCCTGCTTTGCACCTCAGGGATTTGCCACAGCCAGGGAGGTCAGTGAGAACAGAGCATCTCTCTTTTGACTTTGCTGGGCTCATTAATGACCCAGATGCACAACGCAATACTTCTGATATGAAATAAAGGGAATGAGTTAAACCTATAGTTTGATGACGTCCTTACTCCATTATTTCTCTTCCTTTTAAAAGAGAATGGAGTCATTTCTGGTTCTGTCACTCTTTGGCTGAAAGAACTGTTGGGCAAAGTCCAGATCTATGTCTTTGTTATTCCAGTATAAAACAGAGGTAATTCATACTACTGTAAGTAAAAAGTAATTATTATTATGGTATGCAACTATCATTTGCCACTATTCCTGTATTGAAATGCATATATATAGCTATATAACCAGACCTCCAAGGAACCCCTATGTATAACTTAACAACTTCTGGGCTAGCATTCACTTTCCTACTGCTTCTTTCCATATCAGAATATTTTCATTCTAAATCACTTAAAATAAACAACTCTTAGCCTAGATTTGTAACATTATAGTTATATGTATTTACATGTGCCCATATTTTCAGGCTCTTTAGGTCTTTTCACCCTCTTCATTCCTCAAGCAACCAGAGGTGTAAGTGAGTATATTAAAAACTTCTACAGTCGTGAACAATGCAGTTCTAATTATAGAGAAGTGCCACACTGTAGTCTATCTCTCAGCAGTTCTAATTATAAGACATCATCAGGTTAAATTAATAAATAATGAAAGTTAATTTAGAAGAACTTCTGCAAAAATGTAAATGACATTTTTACATACAAGTAGAATTTGTAGTTAAACTGAAAAACGTCATACAATAACTTCATAGTTGCATGCACAAGTCTGTGAATTCTTTGCTTTGATCTTTTCCCTCAGATGTACTGGCAGATCATGTAGGCTGTCAAATGGACATGGTAATTATGCATTTACAAAATTTTCCGTGCTTAGTAACAGATATAAACTCAAATCAAACCCTTCCTCAATCTCTTTGAGACATGGACAGAAATGCTTTATCCTTTATCTGTGAGATTATTCTTCCTGGTCACCTCTTGACCATTTCACTTTTCTCTATTTTAAGACCTGTGTGCCTTAATCATAAAAAAAGAGACTTAAAGGTCTTCTCATGGTAAAAGCAGACCACTAAAATGTGATAATTATTATGCATTGTGTCCACCTCCCATGAAAGCTTAGACAGTTTTCTCTATTCTTGACTTGTACTCTTCCAAAGTCAACACATTGTTTTATTTTCTGTCTTTGTAATGCTTTCATGAAAGACAAAATGCCTGTACAGACAAGGTTCTCTGATGTTTGATTAATGTTGTGATTGCATTTTCTTTTTCATGGAGTTTGCCTCCTACTAGACAGATTCCTGAATCCAGACCCTAGAAGGGAAAAGTAAGCTGTTCAAAGGTGACTAATGATCTAGGGAATCTGAAATATTTCCTCTCAGACTTTATTTTGACAAGTTCCTTTATTTATTTAGTGTCTCTCAAACCAATATTCATATAATTAGCTTCATATAAGCTTCTGGTCAAACAGGTAAAATAGTCCCTATTTGTAGATCAATGTTGAACAGGACCCTTGACTTTGATTTCATACAAACAGACATCAAAAAACCACATTTCACTTATAAAGGATACAAGACTTCAAGCTGCAAAAATTCCTTAACTTCAATTTACTGCATCTTTTTCTGGGACCCATACTGATACTATTACAGTTGTCAGTAGCACAGGATATGAGCTTGGAGTTGATCACAGCCTCAGAAGTGTCCAACAGTTTAATATCAAAGCATTGAATGATAGGAATTTGTTCCTTATTTTCCTCCTTTGAAGTTATGAGAAGAATAAGGATGAAACAATGGGAAAAAAATTAAGTATACCCTTGTCTTTCTCACTTAGCAATGGACAGTCTTGAAAAATAGATGTCTGTTGAACGACTTTTTCTAAATATGGTGCTTTTTGTGCCTGAGAATTCCCTTGCTAATGACAGTGAAATGGAGTAGCCATAAGGAAATAAGTGCATTTATCTTCATCTCAGTTTTATCTCCTCTTGTGTATTCCTAAAGCTCAGCATCTCAAATCATGACAGATAGACTCTGCAACTGTTTACTGCTGTTGTCAACTCCATCATTGCGGTGAGATCAAAGCAGTCTTTTAGTTCCATATAAACACTTACTGTTGTAACATATTTTACAGAGGGAGAAAAGAGGCTCCACCACAGCCTTACTTGCCTCTTCCAGTGCCTTCCCTCTTAAAGTCATAACTGGAGGAATTTTTTTTTTTTTTCCCAGCAAGCAACATTTTGATTCCCACAGGTACGATGCCACACCTCTCCTTTCATTCTTACAGGTCCAGCTCCTTCCAGAATAAGATGTTAAATTTAAGGACTTGGTGAACTCACTGGGAAATCTTTTGTCCCAGTTTTGAAAAGAGGTGATCTCAAATAGCAGCAGCTGAAAAAGAAAAGTTGAAGAACAATTTTTTTACTACATTATGATGATGTTTTCTTAAACAATTCCACGATTTTCATGGGACCTAATTTAGAGTTCCTCAGTATTTTGAACTGACTATAGTAAACAGCCAGCAATAAAAAATTCAATAATCACATACACTGGTAATTTGCATTAAAGGTGAAGGATGCCTGACTGACTCATTGTAAATTAACTGCAAGATTATCAAAAAATTTGCTAGGTCTAAATTAATGCATAAACCAGAGTTGGGATGAGATGGAAGAGGAACCAGAGGATGGCAAAAATAAAATTTCTTGAACAAGTACATATTATTATTATTATTATTATTATTATTATTATTATTATTATTATTATTATTATTATTATTAACATTATTATTATTATTAACATTATTATTATTATTATTATCATAGTTTCATGCTCAGATTTTCAAGACTTGAGCCTAGTCATTAGCATTTTATCTCTTCTGTAGATAGACACATATGTAGACAATTTCATATGTCCATGGAGTTGTTGAGTGTTATTAAGACTGAGGATTCATGAGAGATTTGAATTCTATCTGTGCAGATACATTTTTTTTTAATAGTTGGACTTTCAGAATCATCCTATAGAATTTCTTGGCATCAGTCATGAGTGTAGGCTTCTGAAGGTTAAGGCTATTAGTTCTGAACTCTTTTTATCAGTTTTCTTGAAGACAAAAATGGACCGAACACGGTGCGATACAAAGAGTTTGGTCCTAGCTCGCCGGCAGTAAACAGTTTTAGACCACAATTATCTTTCATGAAATAAATGCCTGAGATTAAAAAATAGGTTAATTTGATAGAGGACTGAAAAGTTAACGGTAAATTAAAGCAAAATTAAAATTTTGTAATTTAGTTTATTTCTGCCCTACTGCTTGGAATAATTTTACATTGCTCTTGCCCACACTGAATTCAAATTAATATTAATACCTGCTTCTTTGAAAGTTTTACAAAATTACTGTAATACACATTAGGTATCAGGTGCACGCTTTTTTTTTTTTTTTTTTTTTTTCTTTTGATCTAATAATCATTGAAGATTAAAGCAGTGACAGCAAATGGTACCATAGGTGTTAATTTATTTCTGGAGTGCGTGTGAGGGTATCTACACATGTATGAAGTGTAGCTTATTATCTAAACCTGGCAGGGGGAGCTATTACACTTCAGTAACATTTGTAAGCCCAGTTTGCTGAGAATGCCAGCCAGATAGTTTCCTACTTCTTTGAAAAACTAAAAGAGATGGTATAATCAGGGAAGACAATACCTAAATATACTTTTCTTGCCTCATACATCTTCCCTTCATGCCCTTAAAGGAAGCCTGCTTTCTCTGAATGGAAATTCTCGTTTAATTTCCAGTCTTGTGGTTCAGCAAAATTAGAAATGTGCTTTCCCAGTGTTGGTTACATGCACATCTGGCCTCAGAGCAGCAGGTGAAATCTCCTCTGTAATCTAGTCTGTACATTGCCTGGTTTATTTCACTCGGAATAAACAGCTATAAAAAGCATAAAGTATTTGGAATATTTCTTTATGTGCCAGGATGTAGACGTATATGAAAATTAAACATTTCAAGGTAATTGGTAAATATTATGGTTTTTGCAAACACTGGGACAGTTGGAATGTGAACTTTGGGATATAGAGCTGCACTGATAATAGTCCCTTTGAACAGGAATATCTTGGAGGAAAGCTTTGCAGGGTGGATCACATTTAACACACATTATTCATTCATGCAGGAATTGGTGCTGAACTCCTTTTAAAGATGGAAACCCAGCACAGCTTCACTGGCGTCATTTGTTTTTTTTTGTGAGGGCAAGTGAAAGTCACAGGCAGAAAAATCAGACAAATATTTAGGATTTGTATCCTTGACTTCTGTTTCTCATATTTTAAACCTTTTTGTTTTAAAGAGGGATTCAAACAACACCAGAGATGAGAAGTGCTTACTGGGTGAGGGGAAGCCCTGTTCATATACACTGAATAGGAGAATTCACACTTTTTCACTCCAGAAGCATAACAACCAACAATATTCTGATGCAGATGGGCCCTTTCCAGACAGAAACTTGTTTGTTCTTCCTCCCAGTGGCCATCTCCAGTCTTTGATTTCTGTAATTTTTTTTTTTTTTTACTAGCCAATCTCAGCAAAATTAACAATAACAGCAATTTTTGCCTTGTGGCTGCTCAAAAATATTATTTTATTGTCTATAAATGATATTGTTTATGAACAATACCTGATCAGAGTGTCTATCAAATGATAGCTGAAATCTTCTTCCTCTTCTTAACAGTTGCTTAAGTTTAGAAAAGTGACTGTTTTGGTCGCACTAGAGGTGGGAGTGGATTGAAATTTCAAGACAAAAAACTGAACAATATCCTGTAGAGGATTTGTGGAGTCCTCTTGGAGCAGGACATGGAAAGGACAGCACTGGAAAGCTTTCTCACATGCAAGTGTGTCTTCACAACCTCTTATGATACAGAAACTTCCCGCATCCCACATACATCTCACCTGGCAAGAAAATCATGGTATTGGAGCAAATCCCGGGACAAATATGGAGTTGAGATAATTTTTTTCCTTCTCTTTTTCTATCTTTTTGCCTGAAGGGTTAAACATGAATTTGATCTGGCTATTCTTTATATCAGCAGAGCACAAGTAAACAGCTTTCCAAAAATCTTAATAGCAGACACCTCCACAGGAGTTATTAAGAGAACTCTCACTCTGTGCTTTCTGCTTTGGGTCTGGCTTCTCTGGAGCACAGGAAGAATTAGTCTGTAGCCTGCCATGCACAGGCAACATTTAGAAGCGTTTCCTCAAACTTGGAAAAGTTACTTTTATTTTAGAAGAAAGTAGAGATCAACACCTAATCCCTTGACCACAGGTGCCAGGACTTTAAGAAGAACAACAAATATCACAACACTCCCAAAGAAAACAGTGAGAGCTGGCATTGCTACCGTTGGAAATTTGAATTTGTGAACAAAGTTCAGGCAAGCTATTGGTTTCAGTCTCATTTTGCATTCAGGGCAGTGTTGATTTTTGAGTACTTCTGTGGTGTGACCTAAATGGTTTTTATTCCACTAGTCAGGATGATTATACCTTTGATACAGACTGTAGCTTTTGTGCATCTGTACTCAATTCAGTTTGGTTCCCTAAGATTCAGGCAAGAGGCTGGCATCCTCCAGTTATCACAATTATAATTTGTATACAATAAACACAGAAAAAAAAATCTATGTGGTGCTATATAATGGCTGTACAAAGCCAAAAATCTGACTGCAAATTTGCATTCAGGTGAGACACGCATATTTTAGACTTGGTGCTGATCTGTTTTCCTACAACTCTGATTTAAAATAAAGCTAGGCCTGTGTTAATAATGCTAGACCAGGGATGAGGAGAATTTGATGCTATTACCAGTTCCAATATTGGCCCAAGAAGCAAACTTGTAGAAGTAATTTTATTCCTTGGTACCCTTATTCTAGTCCAATTTAATAGTTTAAAATATAAATTGAAGATTATTGCTGACTCCATGACAAGGATGTGTCTGTGGAGCTAAACCTGATCAACACAGTAAATTAAGATGTGGGTGTGCAAGTGAGGCATTTGTACAAAATTGTACCAAATATCTGTAGAAAAAATTCCATTTGAATTTGGGAATTCCAAGCCTAATTGACAGATATTTCACTGTAAATCTATTAACCATTTATTTTTCTTGTAAAGAATAATAATAATGGCATGTTGCTGTTGTTTGGTTAAAGTTTCCAGCATGCTGGGGATCCTTTGAATAAAATGCTGGCTTAAAAAACATGATCAATATTGATTCCTGTTGAATATACAGAGGGTTTGGATATGGGGCTTTCTACACAGGGTCCCTGTTCTGCATGTTGCCACAAAACTCAACATATTGTCGATTGGGAGATTATATAAAACAAAGAGCAGGGCTGTCAATAGAAGAGCTCAACAGTTCCTGTCATTACATGCAGAGAAGTAACAGCTTTTTAAAAAGGCATTTTGTTAAATCTGAGTATTTCTTTGACCCACCCCACTTTCAGGCAACCCCTTACATTTGGGTCAGGTGGGCAACTGTGCTAAATAGTTCCTTAGCAGAGATGCTGTTGGTTGTTGTGCTCTCTTCACTCATGTGAGTACTCCAAATTTTTTATGTTTCAGCTTTTTTTTTATATATCTAATGGAGTGCATGTTCTCTCAAAAGGGAAAAGATATAAAGTCTAATTCTCAAGAATTGGATTGATTTTGAAGTGCGAGGCCCATTGAAAGTCATTTATGGGAGAGGAAAGTTTCCTTTTGTGATGTTCATGTTGGGGTGAAAAATTATGTTTGAGGCTTTGTGGGACAGCTGCTAAGACTGGGAGTCAGTTGAAACTAAGAGGAAATAATGAGCAAAAAGTGGCATGAGTTCAAAACAGGGTAATTGTTTGTTTGCTGGGGAGGAGGGTGATGGTGTCGCATTGAATTAACTCAAGCCAGCTTTCTAAGGAAAGAAAATCCATGCTGTTGAGAATAGAGTCCCTTCCCAAAGCAGAACATAATTCATGTTCAGTACCTCCAACACCTGAATTTAGAAGAGTTGGGATTTAATAAAACAGTAAAAGAAGCAACTGTAATATTCAAAAGTGATTAGGATGGCAGCAGGATTGCAGGAGAGAAAAACTCAAGGGAGAGACAGATACAGACAGCTTTTTGGAGGTACCTATAGACTTTTACAGACAGAAGCACCACCTTTTTCCCTTTCTTTTTTTTTGAATTTGTTGGCAGTTTCTTTGTTAGTTTTTCTTCTCACTTGAGGCCTCTCTGCTAATAGCACAGAAACCAAAGTTTCTTGGGAAGGGGTGTCAGCTGCTCAATGTGTTTAGCTAATTCTTACGCTGTTCTGTGCTGTTGCAGTGTGCCCTATAAGATGTACCACAGTCCCCTGAGAGACAATTGTATTGCAGTGATGATTTATCCACATACCTGGGAGATCTGGGTCTTGTGTTTGGATTTATGTGACAAAATAAATCTTCCCACATCTTTATTACTTTGTCAAAAGTACCTCTAATCAATCTTCAGAGCAATCATGACAAACCTTAAGTATCCTATCTTTAAATTTTTTTTTTTGTTTTCTTTTAAGTGAGGCCCCAAATTTAAAATTGATTCCTTTTGATAGAGAACCTTCCCACCTTGCAGGAAGGTTAATGATTAGGCTGGGATAACCACGGTGTTTGAGAATCAATAGTAACTAATTTACCATTATTAGCAATAAAGAACTTGCTGTTCCAGAAAAAGAGATGCTCAGCTGCACATTTTAGCCTTGCTGCCTCATGCATGGAGGCCCCAAAGTATGGGATGTGAAAGTAAAGCATGTTTAATGATGACTGGCTCGAGTTCATCTGATGGCTCTCAAAGCTACAATCTCACTATTATCCCCTGATTAATGTCAGGCATCAAAATCACAGTTGCTAACTATGACTGTCCATGCCAGACTTTATCTGTGCTGTGAGATGTAGGTCCCATTTAGATTGTATCAGCCTGCAGTGAGAATTATTGTTATAACATTTTAGCAGCTCTTGTGGATATTCTGCGTGGGATGTCTAAAAGTTATGCACCCAAGTTTGAGCCAGTCACCTCAGTCTCCCTTAGTGCTCCCAGAAATGCAATAGATACCTCCAGAGTGTGGTTTTTCTGATCTATTTTAGTCACCCCCATCTCAGGATAAGATAAATTGCTCTCTGGAGATACCTGTTTCTCTCTACTGATAATAAACAGAGCACAGGGTACCTGCCTCAGACCCTGGGCAGATGGCGACTAAATTAGAGCAAATGAATCACACCTTTGCTATCATTCATGAGGAGTAAAACAGGATTAGCTTCTTCGTTTGTGTGGCAGGGGGGAAGGAAGGGAAGTAGGAATAGGTAATTAACGTACCTCCGTGTACAATGAAAGAGCTTCAATGCTGTCAAGTGAAAAGGTGAGGGGTTTATTTCACTTAAGAGTCTGGGTAAGATTTCCAGACCAGCACTAGCCTAATCAGAGGATGAAAAGTAATAATTAAAGGCAGCAAAGTAACAAAAAGCAGAATCTTGCCCAAACACTTCATTTTCCTCCCAAAGCACCCATCAGTCATGTGTGAAGGGAGCCCCTTAAGCTCTCTGATAACCAAAATTGATGCTTATAGTTAGTTATACTTATCTGGTGTTCTTTTCACAAAACTTTCAAACCCCTTCAGAAAAGGGGGTGAATATTGTTGTCCTCAATATATAGAGGGTAAAACTGAGGCATGGTGTGGCTATAATGTGTCAGATATGATATGATTAATCAGTACTGAAGCTGACATGGCAGTTCAAATATTTTAATTCCTGTCATTAGACCTAAGAACCAACTCATGCTGCTTTTATCTTTCTTCTCTCTACATTGTCAAATGCATAATATGAACTTGCTCCTGTGGTTTTTTAAATAGTATTTGGAATGGCTTCCAAACTTTTCATAGGCTTGAGTTTGTTTGGGTTTCTTTCTTTTGTGTGAAGGCCATGAAACAAATTCAGCTTTAATTGTCATAGGAGCTGCTAGAGAAGACAATCTAAGTAGAATGAGTTCTGTATGGAGAAAGCGATGTGGAACTGCTCTGAAGTGCAGCTACATTGTGTAGAGGGAGAAAAGTTACAGAAAAATATATTTGAGTTATTTTATCTGCTGATTCCTTAAAAAAAATAATCTAGTCACATTTTAGAAATATGAGTTCCAAGATGCTTTTTGTTATCCTTTTCTGCTTGTATTGCAAACAGGGCACCTTAATAAGTGTGATCCCTAGAGCTGATGGGAGAGACCACATCAAGACAAGGTGTGTGACCACCTGACTTTTGGTGTGCAGCTTGTTCTAGCACTTGCATTGTGTTGGGGCAATGAGAAAGTACCCAAAGGTACATCCACCAATAGCTCAAAATTCAGCGATGAAATGTGCTGGAAGCATGAAATCAGGCCAGAAATATTGAATCTTAATTGAAACATAAATGTAATTAGAAGGGCAAGAACTTTTGAAATTAAATTCAAGAACTGAAAGCATTGCTGTCTCAGACAAAATCATTTCATTTCAAACCCTAAAAATGAAATTTGGTAGGTCTAGCTGAAATTTTGAAGGGAAGTCTGTTTGAAGTGACACCTGATGAGTGTTTGAGGGAAGCAGGATTTTCCTGTGGTAGTTAGTGCTGCAGAAATAAAAATGAATTAAATAGAGTCCGCTTGCAGTTCTAATTTTAAAATGCCATGAAATGTGACAGACACAGGTCTGGGCAGCAGTGCTCCACTAAGGGCTATGAAATGACTCTTGCAGAGCACCAGTGACTTTAATTGCTTGTAGTACAGGCTTAGGTGCCTGTCAATGAACAATTACACTGCAACGTGGCAAGGGCATCAGGACTTCAGATCATCACAGGACAAGCCCTCCTGCTCTGTGCTAATATGGGGATACTCTGTGGTCTTGCTGAGATGTTTTAAAGGAGAAGATGCCAAACCAAAAAGGGTTTTCTTTAAATCAGGGATATTTCCATTTTTTACTGCTCTTGAAGTCCCTGTTGAGTCACTTTCTAAGCCAATGAACTGATCATCCCCAAATACATTAGTAGGAAACAGCATTTTTTGTTCTGATTCCATGAGATCCTAACTACATTTCCACTCCTGTTGAAATCATTAAATATGCTCAACGTTTTTTTGAAAAGGATTAAGCCCTTTATTTTATTATTTTCTATTTTATTTTTAGTAGGCATTATCTTCATAGAGAGAATTCTTAAAAACATCATAGTTTCCCTTGTGATAGTGAGGAAAACTTTTTTAAAGAGTTTGATTTTCATTCTAAATTAAACATCAAAATGAGGAAAAAAAGGATCATGTTTTTATTTTTTTAAATAGACAGATGAAAGATTTTGTTATTAATAATTGACATGAAAGCCTTTCGTCTTGAACACTGGTGTATGTAAACCTCAATAAAATCCTAAAAGTGCTTTTGTAGAACAAGAACAGTCACAAAAATCTGAATAAAGCCACCTTTTCAAAGAACATGATGAGAAAGGGGAAAACTCTTAGATGTGCAGAGCAACACATTTTACATTCATGCCCTAGTTATTAGGAAGCTTTGAAGTATTCACTGTTATTGAATACAGTGTGTACTGTATTTCATTTGGTGCCTTCATGTGGAGCTGAAAAGTTCTAGCCAAAGTGCGTTGGCTATTTTGTGAACATGAGAATTTGGATGCAAGGAGAAAAATGATGTTCCAGTCTATATCTCATGTAGTCCTGAAGGTCTGACCTTGGGAATTATCAGCGCAAAGCTTACATGAAACTAAAATAATAAGCACTTGAAGGAGGGTGGGTCAGGAAAAGAGATTTTTTTCATCTTTGGATTATGTTTTTAGGTCTTTAATGCAAAGGCTAATATGAAAACAGTTTACAGTGTTACACTGGCTTTCAGAAGATGGTGTAAATGGAAGACTGTCTACAGAATAAACCAAAATTGTCTTCTAATCCAGCAAAATCCCATTGAAACAAAATGAGTTACCTACAGCTGGGGCAATTTTAGGGGTAGTTTTCAGAACCTAAACCAGAACTGCCTTCAACTCAGTAAGACACAAAACAGCTGGTATCTATGGACTTCTTGATTAATTGTTCCCATCTCCTTGGGAAGTAGGGATGCTGAATTATTATATTTGTGAGAGCAACAGTAAGAAACTCATTACTGGCCTAACCCTGCTGGTTTTTTCATGTTCACCTATGAAATTATCCCCTGGAACCTGAGTAGCATTCCATTAGGTGAGCAGTACTTGGAGCTGGGGTCTATCCCTAGCTGACAACTTGCTTCTTCAAGCCTGTTTCCTACTATGCTCTAGAGTATCCCAGAAATGATCTGCTTCAGGAGCTGAAGGCAGTATTTACTGTTCTGCCTCTGCTCATCCCTATCTCTGCAGAAGCCCTGTCCCTGCCAGGTGTTCCTGTGCTTGCCAATACAGGATTGATGTGCTCATGTGGTTGTGTAGAAGCGCTTTCTGATGTGCTGAGATTATTGCATTTATTTTTTCACTGAGTAAATGTCATGCTGTTGGTTCTTGCTTGATTCCAACTGGGGCCCCCAAGTAGAAATGTGTTCAGCCCATAACAAGCCCTGTGGACCTTCTGGTCAGTATGGTGTCTGAATTTACTGAATTTCTTTCCTCCAGATTGCTTATGATTTATTTAATATCAGTGTCTGTGCAATGCTCTGTAAGCAGTGTCTGTGGAAATGAGCCTAATGGAGCAACCATTCCTCTTCAGAGGAGCTGCAAGCAGCAGTAGTTCAACCTGCAATGAAAATAGTTATCCTAAACATAAGATGGCCATTGTGCTGTTTCTAACCATCCCAAACACAGTCTCCCATTTCCTCTCATTCCTCAAAGAGAGCAAAAAAGTCCCTTTCCCCCAGATATTTTGTCTGAAGCATGGTAGAGAAAAAAAAAAAAAAAAAAAGAGCAGTGTTTTCATTCCACTATTTCTCTACCCTTGGACAAGACAGGAGGATTGGCTCACAGTTACTTTTACCAGAATTCATGTTTGAACCCCTGTAGTACAAATGGCAACACAATGTTCCTTCGCTCTGGGATTGCCCTAATTTATTCAAAATAATGAACAGGCAGCTCAGTTTTAGGGTGCAGGAACAGATTATTTTGTTCGGTAATCAGTTTATAGCTGGATTCTCGTAGACACAATAAAATAGCTTCTTAGTAATTTCCTAGTTATTTCCCTAGTTATCCATGGTCATTTCTCAAGTAATGCCTTTGATTTGTTGCAAGCCTGGAGGGAAAGAAACTGACCCTTCAGCTTTGGCAATTATTTTTCCTGGGAAACTGGGATACGTTCTTTTTTTCTCCCTTCGCTGTGGTCTTAAACATATTAAGCAAAATGAAACATGTATTTTTAAAGCTCTTTGAATGATTGTGATAAGTAACTGAAACAACCATAATTCTTTCTAAGAGCACTGTGATTTCTAGACTGTTTGCTAGACTCTAAGCAGAGAGAGTAACTGAATGGTCCCACAACATTGTTATAAAGGTAGTTTATTAGAAAAGCAAAAAGCCTTCTTTAGTGTACCTTGCACTACCTTTGGGAGCTGGAGTTTGCTACATAGGTTCTCAGGTGGCACTAAAGTAGGAAGAAATTTAAGAGGAAGAGATTGTTTGTAAAACTTCTGTCCTAATATTTTTATTTAGATATTGAGTGCACACACACATAACACAATGTTTTATCAGGGAACTTCTTTAGACACTTCAACTGGTTGATCCTGCAGTGCTAACACAAATGTTGGGAATGTCTTTATCCTTCTGATTTTTTTTTTAAATGACTTGTTTTTATTTTATTTTCAAGGGCTTTTCTAGCCAGCTCAGTCCCTTCACAGCAATATAGCAGAGCCAATCCAACACCTGCATGTACACACCTGAGCACAGAAGGAGTGACAGCATGGGACAACCAAAATTTCAGATGGGGTGGTGTCTGTGCCTTTCCTTAGAACAAACTCCCAAAAAACCACATGATTTATTTCTAGTACAATTAGAACAAATAGCTCTTTCCTTTTCTTATAACAATAAATCAGCTAGGTGAGATTACAGAAAAAAAAAAAAAAAGATCTGTCAACATTCATTTGATCATTGTCTAACACAGTTTTAACTTGTGAAAGAGTGTCCCAAAAGAAGAAAACTTGGGTGGATAACTTTTATATCTAGAAGAGACAATCAATTCTAATGAGTAGGTGGCTACTTATCATCTTTTTTTTTTTCTTTTGTAGATTATATGTGCCTTCCAGATGGTAAATATTTTTAGTTCCTATTTTTGTCCTTATTTCAAAAGAGATTTGGAGATCTCAGAGGAAGCATGTTCATTTTCCATTATGCCAGTTTAAAGCCTCTAATGAAGTTTGAGAGCAGGATTTGGCCCATAAAACATATTTTTGTCTATGATACATATTGCACAACCCCCCAAGGAACTGCAATAAATGCACTTATTGAACTACTGTAACACTAAAATATGCTGCTGGGCCCTTCGGTTTTTTCTATGCTAGGAGGTTTCTGAGAATTGTTGTTTACATCAGCACTTGTGCAAATGGGAAACCAAATCATTAATTTATAAAATGGCATCTGGAAGTCTTAATTTCTGATTGATCTAGCTCCCTCTGGATTTTCCATGTCATCCAGCACCATAGCTTTTGAGCATAATGTAGCTTAAGTAGGTTAATATTCCATGAATCAGAGAGGATTTCAGGGAGGTTTCCACTCTGAAAAATTCTTCATTTTGACTGAAGAATCAAAATGATTCTTTCTTATATAGCCTTCAAGCATACCTTAAAAAGGCAAAAATTTACCAGGTAGATTTGAGCAGTTCATAATACTGGCTCTGGATGGATCTCTTTTTGCAGGCTGACTCCAGATAAACACAAGCTCCTGCTGCCAATGGAGTAGGAGCTCAGAGACAAAGGCAGGGAAAGGGGTCTGGGGAGGCTGCCTGTGCTGACCCCTTTTAATTCTGCACCACATTTAACTGCCTTCCACTTCTTGTCTGCTCAGGCCTTTGATGGGCTAAGGTCAGAGCAGTATTTTTTCAGTTTGTCACTACATCTAGGTTGTTTTTGTTTATGCTGGGAGAGTGTGTGTGTGTGTCTGTGTGTGTGTGTCTGTGTGTGTGTGTGTGTGTCTTTTAACCAAGACTCTATGTCTGAGTTTTAGTGTGGGCTGTTGGCTGTTCCCAGATGCCCAGGCTGGGTCTCAGGTGGAAGGCAGCAGGTGTCAGCCTCTCTGAACAGGAAATTTCACAAACATCTCCCTTCTGAGTGATAGAGGCAGTCCTGGACCCCTTTTGTGTTGGAGGTTTGTACATGAATGGCATGGAGCCACTGGGAGACGTTCCTTGAGCCTTTATTGCCACATCAGCCTCATAACAGGGTTTGAGATAATTGAAAGACGGCAATAGCTCACACCTGCCAGCAGCAGCCAAAGATCTCTTTGTTACAGGGCATTTTAAAAACTTTCTAGCCAATAGCATATTGCTAAAGCTTACAGACAATTGTTCTAGCCAATCACTAAAAGCACATGTACACCTGCTTCAAATAATGCTTGTTTGTATGCTTTCTATTGACAATAAACAATACTCTTATTAATCTTAAAACCTTCTACCATCTTGCTGGACATATTTTTCTGCAATCTTAAGGTCTATCCTAGCCAAACCTAAAACTCAAACTATTATTTTATGTCCTTGCTTGCTGGACTTTTGTGACTTTTCCTACTTTCAAGCTTTGCAGTTGCAGCTAATTCTAAATTCTTCTGCTCTTTCTGTTTCTGGGGCCTGCTTACACAGCTTTCTGAAAGCCTTCTTACTTTTAATATTTATCACATCTTCTTAAGGGAAATAACCTAAAAACAGTATTTTCTCTCAGCAACACTTCCAGCAGAAGTGGGGGGCAGCCCACACTCGTGCCATGCTCCTGAGCAGCCCTGGGTGCTTTCCCCTGTGTGTGAAGCAGAGCTGCTGGTTCTGCACGTGGGAAGTGGGAAAAGCTGAGACTCCTGCACCTTTGGCACCTGGCCCTGGTCGCTGGAGCAGCCAGCACTGCACCAGAGCAGTGGCAGTGCCCTTCTCCTCCCTCTTCCAAGAGGGCAAGCACTGGTCCCTGTTTCACTGGGGCTGCTGGGTGCATCCTGCCAAGATCTGATCTGTGATTCACTTGTTCACTCAGTCCTGTTTGGAGCAGGTGGCTGAGAGCTGCAGTGGGACAGAAAGGCTCTGAAACAGAGCATGTGGTAGCCCAAACACAGGAGATAAATTCAGGCAAGCCAAGGTGCAGGTGTGGGTTGTTCTGGGCTAGTCTGTTCTGGTGTTCACTCTCCTCACAGGCACACCTAATGGATTACATTTCTGTTTCAAAATCATCTTCTGATGAAGCCATAACCTCTTTTCCCCTCTAGCATTTCCAAATATGATGAAGGGATTTTTGTTAATCTGAGATGTATGACCTGGCACTGTGTACATTACATATCTTTTCTGTGACTGAAGTCCTTGAGGAGGCCAACGCTGTATCTGCATCAGCAAATAGCACAGGCTGTTCCACTCAGCAAATCTGCTTCTAAGTGTGCTGATGTGTTCCAAGCTTTTGGACAACAAAAGAAGAGAGGAACTCCTTTTAGCCCTAGCCTGGTCCTGAGTAGCAAAGACCCCACTAACAGCTGGACTGGCTCCTCAAGTGTTTGCCTACAGGGAGAGTTACTGCTCCAAATGAAAACACTGATGCAGATTCAGCCCTGCACTGTTTGGATCCTCCTGTATATTGATTATATTTTCTGAAATATGTAATTCTTGGGAAAATTCAGCAGGACTCTTTAATGTGTGTCATGGTATTGAATGAAAATAAAGGTTATTGCAGGGTCAGCCATTGACAAAGTGTTTTCAGACATCCTTCTGACTTGGCACTTAGACTTGCCAGCCCTGCTAACTCTTGTATCTGTGTAGGACTAGCTGTAGAGCTACTAACTATGCAATCCTCAACCCCTCCCTGTTAACTTGGAATGCCATATGTAACACAAAATCCTGCTTTTCTCAATACCAAATAGATTAGATTTGCTGTGTTGCCCTTGTCTAGAAAATTGTATCAAAGGAGGATGTCAAGTTTGTCAACTCCTACCTTTAGCAAACCTGTGTTGCATTTTATCTTACTCTCTACTTATGTCACTATTTTCCTATTTTGCAATTCTCTTGTCAACATTTCCCACTGTGGATTTCTTGCCTGAAGCTTTGTGTACCAGTCAGGTCAGGTGGTATACTGAGGGAAAAGGGTTGCTCACTTCTTCCCCAGTCTTTAAATGCAGGTTTGATGACAGAGTTGCTAATGGGATATCGTGCTGCCTGAACTTGGATATTTCTTTGAAGCATCAATAAATAATTTGTGACTTCCTGTCCTTTTTTTTTTTTTTTTTTTTTTAAACATAACACTTGTGCAGACATTAGCTGGTGTTTTAACATGAGTGCATCTAGGTCCTTTGTTTTTCTCCTGCTTCAGCTTTGTATAAGTTGAACACTTTTTATCTATCCCACCTTTGACAACAGGTTTGCCAACATGACTCTTATCAAAAAACAAAGTTTAATTCATTAAAATTCCCTTTAGGTCTTGGATTTTTTTTTCAGTTTCTGTTGCTTCTTCTTTACAGAGCAGCAGCTGTTCCTTTTGGCTTCATATGAGTGGAGAATCATTTACGATTTATTTTCATTTCTTTGCAGTCTGTTGGACTCTGGTTGTTCTCACTTAATACATATTGTCAGCTATGAACAAAGCCTTCTTTCCAATAAATACCTGCTTCCTCTCCTTGAAGGCTCTCTGTTTTCTTCTGGTGCTCTTAAAAACACTGTTACTAATCCTGCTGTGCTCAGAGCCCTTTTCTGTAATTCTTCCCTTGTGCAAAATACAAATTCCATCCAATTTGTGTGCTTTTGGGGCTACAGGTAGAGAAAGCTTATGCTCTTTGTAATTTCTTACCTTTTCAATCCACATTTTGTTTACTAGTTCAACCTTCTCAATCTTTTGAAACCAGAAACCTTAATTATGGATCAGGGAGGGAGGGGTGTTTGCTTCTTCCATTCAATTTATGTTTAATCAGTTTATTATCACTCAAGACGCACTTATTTTCTAAATCATTTTGTAATTTATAAAAACAAAGTATAAATAGCATCACCTGCTGTTAGTTTTAGGGAATTTCTGGCTCTCCGATGTCTTCTGGAACTTTCTGTAATTAGCCCAGCTTATTAAGTTAATCAGCACTATAATTTTGTGTCTTTTAAGGAAAACTAGGAGATGCAGCAGACCCTCAGAACCAACTGTTTTTTCTATCCCCCTGCTCAGTGTTTTCATGACCTGAAGTAATTTGTTGTTACTGGCGCAAATGTGCATACATGCAACCACAGGAAATAAAAATAGAAAACAAGTTGGTCTGCCATTAGGAACAAATTATATATAAAGTTTTCATATGATTGAGACCTGCAAAGTGGACCTAACAGGGGAAAAATATGCAAACTTGTTGAAAAGCTGAAAACCTATTTTCATTTCGGTTGTCACCTGATAAGAAAACAAAAGCTCGTTGGACTCTTTGATATTTGCAGAAGTCTACACAATGAGATGGAAAAAAAGACCTCTGAAAAATTATACATGTACATAATACACCATATTTCATCAGATCTATAAAGGATTCAAGACATACACTTGTTGAGCAAGATAATTTGTTGTGCTTTAAACAACACATGTCAAGTTAATTGTTAAAAACAAAACAGCTGAGTTTCTCAAGCCCAGAAAAAGTGAAATGCAAACCCCAAGTGTCTAAGGCTGTGTTCTAGAATCAAAGATTTAACAGATTTGTGTCCTCCATGGCCTCTGATTTTCATTTGCACCTCAAAGATGTATTAACACTCTCCTGCAAAGGAGTCACCATTCAGCTCAGATTCATACAATCAGCATTTTTTAAATTTTTCTTGATTTACTGAAGAGGGTTTATTTCAAAACCTGATTTCAGCCACAAGCTGCTTACAAAGAAAGGAGAAAAGAGTTGTTTGGAAAAACGCAAACAAACAAGTTATTGCTATTTATAATGATTTTATTGGTTTTATAATGATTTTTGTTGGTTTTGGTTTTGTTTTTTTGTTTTTTTTTTTTTTCATAAAGACAGAGCAAGTTAAAAAAATATGGTGGGGAGTTATTGTGTTGGCAGTGGTATGTGTATTTTCTGAAACAATTTAAAGGCCCATTAAACAAATATCTCTCACTCTTGACATGAGATCACAGTGCTGCTATCTGCTTTTTAAAGCCTGATTTACAACAGAAGGTGCAGGGTGGAATAAAAATCTGTGAGAAGCTTCTGATTAGGGCAGTTGTAAACATCTCCCCTGCCAAAGAGGTTTTTTTTATCTATAGGTTGTGGGCAGAGCCATATTTTCTCTTTCAGCAGCATTATTCTGTCCTGACCAGTCTCAAGTTAGAAATCCAGACTTGTTGCATTTTTTTTGCAATGATTACTGTGTGAACAACCCTTGATACAGGTTTGTTCTCACAGATAATATTGGCAATGATCTTATTTTGTGATGCAGGAAGACAGAAATGGAAAATATACACATACTTATTCTCTCTATTTATCTGTGACCCAACTGATTGGTGAGAGCAACACTGTAATGGCTAAAGAGCGGCAGGCATGTTGTTGTGAGTTTGGAATAAACAAATATTCAGTGATCCTGATTTTTGTTCTTGGGGAAAAGAAATAAAAAGATCATTACAACAGGTTGCTATAAATTGTTTTTCTGACAATCTCTGACTAAAGGTATCAAGCACTGAAAGTTATCACAGGCAGAGTACCACAGGACCTTGGGGTGTGGGACCAGATGATTTGAGGGGTATGAAATATGGGTGGCTACAAACATCCCCCCACTATCTTTACTTTCCCACCTGCAGGAAGGCACAGCATCCTCGGGGGCTCTTGCTGGCCTGAGGGGAAGCCAAAAGCAGCTCAGCACTTCAGAATTTCAAGGATAAAAAGCAGGCATGGTTTAAGGATTGCTTGTCTCACCCACCCAAAGGTGAGGCAGCTGGGCTCTCCAGACTCTGCTCTGTGTGTTTACACTAAAGGTGAAGCCCAGACACTGCTGGGTTTGAGGCCTGGACTTGCTTGGCTGTTGACTTTGTTAAAACCATATTTGAGGGCTCCTTTGCCCTGAGATGTTCTGAAGATTGCCGTGCCCTGCAAGGTCAGCACAGTGAGGTGCCTATATGCAATGTAAATAGACTTGGGAAGCCAGGCTTAACTTTGCTCTCAGCCTGGGAGAGCTGGAACCTTGCTTTTGAATCTTCTGATCCTCCCCACATCGGTGCTACTGTGAGAATCCTGGCCTTGGCAGGAGCCAGCTCCCACTTCCCCAGGTGTCAGATGACTGCTCAGGCACCAGAAAAACACCAAGTCCCTGCAGAGTTTTTATTTATTGAGAGCAGGTAGCTATGCAAAGCACAGAGAAACATGAAGGCAATTAATTGCTTTTTTGCAAAACTGGGGAAAAGGGGCTGGCCACAGTCACTGGGAGTTGTCATTGGTCATTAACAGGGAAATGCAGCCCAGCAGTGAGATCCCCTCACCCTGCTGCAGCCATGCAGTTCAAGACATTTTTCTTGGTGCTCTCCTGGTTCAGGAAGCCACCCCTGCACGAAAGCCCTGGCAGGGCTAAGGAGATAGACATATTAATTAATAATATTAATTATATTAATATTTACATTATAATTCCTTGATATCCACATTGGCTTTGCTACGTAGCACCTAATTGAATGTGGAGATTTTCTGGGTTTCTCTGAGTTGGAAAATGTTTGTTTGTTTGTTTGTTTGTTTGTTTGTTTGTAGAAGCAGGTCCTGGTCAAGGTCACCACCACAAAAGGTGGAGGGAATTTCTGAGGTAATTTGGAGCATGTTGTTAAGCTCCTGCCACAAGACTACTTTTTTTTTTTTTTTTTTTTTTTTTTTACTCCCTTTGCTTACTCCAGAGGGGCTGGCAGTTGTCAGCTGATCAGTAATGTAATTTTTAGCATTCTTTACCTTGTGCCAGCCTGCAGAGGAGTCCTGACCTGCTCATCACACTACTGAGTGCTCAATCCTCCACCTCTAAGGTGGAAGTTAAAAAAGGTAAACCTTCACCCTCATTCGAGCAAAGGACTTTCTCTTGCAGCTGCTGGGCTCTGTGTAGAAACAAATAAACCAATCTGTGGCCTTTTTCCTTCAATCCAGAGAACTTCTGTACCAAGAAACCTAGATGTACCCTACAAGAATGTTTAAAGTTTATATCAGAGGCAGATCCTGTCCATTATAGTCTAAATTCAACCATTAAAATAGTCTGGATCAGTTGTTAACAAATACTTGCCCTAATGTTTCCTTTTGTTTTTTCCTGTTGTTTTTTTTCCAACTGCAAATTTCAATAACACTGTTCTGGTTAGGATCACACAAGATTTTAGGCCAATACTTATTTTCAATTGCTGCAGGCTTATAGTGTAAGTTATCTAGGTTATGGTGTTCTCTCCTTCTCCGCCATTCCCTTTGTGCTTTTGGCCAGTCCAGTGCTTTCTTTGGTGTTACAACTTCTTCTCTTTTCCCCCTTGTTCTAAATCAATATAACTCAGGGGAAAGAACTTCTTCCCATCTCTCATTCTAAGATGTCTTCCTGTCAGGAGTTTATATCCAATATTTATCTTCAGTGCACTTGTCTTAATGTGATCCCATTACTTACAGAGATAAGGCAAGCAGTCATTTTCAATTTATTATTATTAGGAATAGGAGAATTTCAATGATATTAGTAATTCCAGTGTAGTTCAGGACTTCACTAGTGCTAGAAATTATGCAACTACCCTCAATGCACTCCTCTAATATTAAAGTTACTAAAAAGAGCTTGAGTCCATAGGAAGAAAAGGATGTTGAATTTTGCTACTGGGGAGGTAAGGGGACAGCAGAAAGAAACAATGATTGTTAAGGTTATTTATAATGAATTTATTAAGATGATTACTGTCCAAAGGGATAGCTAAGCCAGGCGTGTGTTCAAATCTGCAATTTTTAATTCCTTTACTGTGTGATTTTATTATTATTTTTATGTATTTTTTTTTTGGGGGGGTGAGGAGACTGGCTTTTGCTTTTTGCTCTGAATAAAACTTCACTGATGGGCAAGAAAGGGAAGACACTTTTTGATACATTTGCTATTAAAGTAAAAGCAACATTCAAGGGATATGTGGTTTGGGGGTTTTTGTTTTGTTTTCCCATGGAAACGTTTTTCCATGGTTTAGATTGTAGCTCTAGAGTCTTGCATTGGCAGAGCTGAGTGGATGGGAAATAAGCAGGTAGGGCTTGCTGTGTGTCAGTCCAGAAGTGAGGATGTGTCTTATGAAGCCCTACAATTTGTACATTTTATTTCCCTGGTATACAAAGCCAAACTTGACTGATTTAAGTGTCCAGGCTTATATTTCAGTGTACCGCCACAACTATTTCTTTTCTGGAAAAGTGTAAAGGGAAATGTGGTAATGATCGTTTCTTCTAATCCCAAAGAAAAGGAAAACTTGAGGTGTGTATATACATTTTTGTTTGGTTTTGTTTGTTTGTTTGGGTTTGTTTGGTTGTTTTGTTTTGCAGCTTTTTCCCCATTTTACAAAGAATTTCCTAAATCTGAAGGGTAGAAATAATTCTTCATGTTAAAGGGAGGAGACCCATGGCAGTACAGGATAGCATACAGGTTCTTCATGCTGATGGATTTTTTTCCTTCCTAGCACTACATCCCCACAGGCTCTGGAAAACTAAGGTCTCAGTTTCTGAGCCGTTCATGGCTGTGGGGATATGTGTTCTCTTCATCAAGTAAATGAAAAAATCCGAGTGGAAAGGCATAGCAGGGTCCACCCATAGCTGTTGTGATTCATTATTTTTTTTAAAGCCTCTTTGATTTTTTTATCTGTTTGAGTAGAAAATTTTACACTTTGATATTTTGTATCAGAGACCCTTGGCCAGCCCCTGGGTTTCAGTTCTTAATTTGATGAAATTGTCCAAAGGTCTCATCTCTAATGAGGCTGCAGTGACTTTGGAACAGTTATGCCACTCATAAAGACAGCAGTAAGAATTCCTTGAAAAGTGCCTTAAACACACATTCACTTCTGATTTAAAAACCACTCCCGTCCTTTGAAAAACTGTGACTGGTGTGTCATGTTATAGCACAGTGTCAGCCCTTTATTCAAAGTAAGCATTACACAAGAGTGCTGTGTGATGACTTTCAGACAGCCAAATACCTTTTTTGCTTTTTACTGAGTTGATTCAAATTGCCAGAGCTATTAACAAAGCAAAGAGAATGGTTATATTTTTATATTGGAGAATAATTATGCTACCAGCTAGCTGTCTAACTTATCTTGCTGTCCCTGGTAGCTGACTAAAAGAATGATTCTTATCATTGGGAATATATTTGATTTAAACCTAGAATATATGAAAACTTCACTTAAGTTTTCTTCCTCGGTGCAGTGTTGATAGAAGTGGTGTGCTTCCAGATTTTTAATGCTTATTCATCTGAACATTACACCATTTTGGATTACTAGGTATTCCAATGTGTTAATTTAAGCATTCTTTTTAATGAAAAGTTTGAGGGAAAGCTTAACTTATGAAATTTAAGTGCCGAGGTTTATTCTTTTTATATATTTTAACCTAATTAATACATACAATATGAAATTAAGAGTGGTATAATGCACCAAAACAGACTTTATCCATGATATCTATCACAGCAAAAGATGATCATCTTCTGTGTCAATCTATCTGTAACCTGAGCTTTGCCTGGAGAACACAGTGATGAGTTCGAGGGATTTGAGAGTTGGGTGCCTCTGAGGAGTTTTTCCTTCTGCTTTCTGACAATCTCATTTTAAATATGTTACTTGTTAAGGGAAACAAATTGCATAACCTATAAAAAGTTCCTTTAATCACTAACACTTCACCACATGAAGAACAGAACAAACATTAAGACATGAAAATGGAAAGGAATACAAGTTATTACTTCTTCTTTTTTTTTTTTTTTTTTTTTTTTTTTAATGTGTCTGAATTTTCTCTGTCTGACTACAGGATCAGATCTTTGCCTTTCCACATATCAGACTCCAGCTAATTCTCACTGTCAGGGAAGTTTTTTTGGATTTTGGAGTGGAAGATGGTGGGGCTGGGGGAGAGGTAGAATTATACTTTTCCACAGCATATTTCTAACTACACAGTGAAATGTTTGGAACAAAATTCCAATGGGATGTTTTTCAAAGATTTCTAGACTTTTTTTTGTGATCCAGTAGTTTGAAACCCTTCACAAGAATAACCCATTTGCCTTCTGTTAAATAGGGGCTGCACTGGACAGCAAGTGTGTAGTTTCATGTTCTAGGGTCTGTGCTTACTTCTTCACACAGATGTGCATCTCAGTGGCATGTTTTGAAACTTAGGATTTTTCTAGCAGGTAAATGTCAATCTCCTTGTTCTCATCACACACAATATTGCAGCAAAAATGTCACATCTGGTCCTCTTATGCCACGGTCTTTGTAGCCCTGCATCAACAGGCACAGTGCTTGCAGAGGCTGAGCAAGGCTTTGAATATATTTTAGGCAACATCTGAGTATCTCGAGGTATGTTGTTGCTCATTACAGGATTATACCCATCAAAAAGTGGGGTGGATATCAGGATAACCATGGCTGGCAATGTAGCTGTTGGTTTGCGTGAGAACAATGAACATTTCATAACCCAAACCTCTCTGTCCTGTGGTGTATTCATCATTCCACAAAGTATTCGACAAAGTAAACTTGACTCAGAAATTAAAATCTTGCCTGTACTTTGTTGGAAGACCCAACTTTACAGCAAGCACTGTGAATCTGGAATTAGAGAGACTGTCTGAAACAGACCAAACCCCTCTCTACTTTTCCTGTGCCAGTCTCCTTTCCCGTTTGCTCTGGATATACATCCTTCCATTGCTCTAACAGCAGACAACAAACTAGCTAGGACAGGGAAGCCTGGTCTCTAATTCTTTGCCACCTTCTGGAAGTGTTTGGATACAAACAAGGCCCACTCCTTGCTGTGTGGCCTCAGACAGCTGAAAGCTGACCACTCTGTTTTTATCCACTATGTGTCATGAAATGTCTTTCTAAATTCCTTTCAGCTAACAAGTGAGGCTATTAAGTTTGACAGGGTCTATGTGGCCACCAGAAGTTCAAAATCCAGTTTTTGCCTCCTAGTTTGAAGATCTCATTTCTGTGGTGTTTTTTGTTTTTGTTTTGTTTTGTTTTTGTGTGTGTGTTTTTTGGGGTTTTTTTTGTGGGGTTTTTTTTTTTTGGTGTTTATTAAAAAAAAAAAAATCTCCCTGTTATGCTGAGCCCATAGATAATTAGAATAAGTGTAGAACTGCTGCTGTGTGTTTCTTCTCCCTGTGGGTATGGTTGTAAACCCTCCACCACAGCTGGAGGACTTAATAATTTCCTGAGCTAACACTTTGTAGCCTATCCTGTTGAAACTGCAGCAGTACCTTGATACTACTGTGTCCTGCAGTGACTAAACAAAGCAAGGATAAGGCTGTTCCCATTAACACACAGCTGTCAGGCCACACCTATTTATGTGAGCTGATTCCTGCATGTGGGAAGCCTGTGGCAGCACTTCTTCAGATGCCCAT
Organism: Chamaea fasciata; assembly: GCF_029207755.1. Classification (NCBI taxonomy): domain Eukaryota; kingdom Metazoa; phylum Chordata; class Aves; order Passeriformes; family Sylviidae; genus Chamaea; species Chamaea fasciata. The sequence continues at coordinate 72,687,921 of NW_027094090.1, read as the reverse complement.
GTGGTCGTGCGAGCCTGGCACCAAAATCTGATTGAATGATGCATCTCTGGTCTCTGGTTTAGTTTCTGTGCCATCCATCCTCCATAGATTGCCTTCTCACTGCTCATCCAGTTTTCTCTTCCCAGGTGGCGTCTTTCAGCAGCACCCAGCTCCTGCCCATCCTCACATGGTAGGTGATTGCTCTGATATTTCTCAGTCAGTTCAGCTGGTTTGACAAGTTAACTGATGGTCCTGGGGTGATGAGTTAAGGCAGATGGGGGTCTGCAGCAAGAGACAGGTTTTTCTGACTCTCTAGAAATGTCTCTGAATGAAAGTTGAGGAGTCTCTTTCCTTTTCATCCCTCAAGGTACTGTAATGTACCAAGTAAGGACAGGTTCTAATGGGCATCATGCACCATATGCCCAAAACATTTCTGTAGTGCCTTTTAGCTGAAGGACAGTATTTCCCTTCCTTCGTGCTGCACCAGATTTATTTCAATTGCTTTATTTATTTCAATTTCTTTAGTTCTCATACCAAAATGTATCAAAACCAACAAGTACAAAGCTGTGATCCCCCCTGTTCTCCCTCAGTGAGGAAGAGAGCACAAGTTCTCTTGTGGGACCAGATGACCTTGCCTGAAGTGTCCATGAACTTTCACATTGATCTGCTCAAATGGCAGGAAGACACCTTAGCGACTTTTTTGCAGTATAAAGAAGAGCAGGGGATTTAACATAAAGTCTTTGTTGGCCACTTTGCCTTCGGCACAGGCATTTTGAAAGTATTTAAGATCCTTAGAAGGAAAATTAGGAGAATGGGAGGGAACTGTTTGATCCCTTCTGCATAGCAGTGTCCAGACTTATCATTTAGTGGACTACAGTCTTTATTGTACAACTTTTTATTTCTTGTCCTCATGGTGGAGGGCACGAGGGTTTGGAGGAGAAAAGGTTGGCAGGTTGGTTGGTTTCTGCTGCCCCTCAGCTGGCTTTGTCATCTATCACACACAAAATGAGAGAAGATCTTATTATAGAGAAAGCCTGGGGAGGGGAAGGAAAAAAAAAAGCCCACAGTATTTTCTTTGTTTGAAAACTGTAGCAGATGTCTGTGGCAATAAAAAGGCAATTATACTCGTATTATCATGAGAATTTCCAGCAGGAAATCTTGACAAACTCGAAGTTTACTTAACTGAGATAAATACAGTAGATAAATAGCAAACTGAATTCAGTTTACTCTTGTACACAGGTGTACTACACATTTCCTCAAGCCATGATTCACAGTCATAACCTTTCCTAATCACAGGCACAGCGAGATATGTCAGGAGTAGGAATGGGCTCATGTTATAAATACAGCTATAGATCCAAACTTCCTTCAAAGTTTCGGTATATTTGGAGCTGATAAACAGGCTTGGATTCATATCTGTATCTTTGAAGGGGAGGAACTAGAGGGCCCAATTTATGGGTTTTTTTACCCTAGACATTTTGTGCTGCCACAAGGATGCAAGTTTTTGATTGAAAATATCTGTGGGGTATCCTCCACTGGCACCGAGCCAATGGCAGAGCAAAGAATTGATTTCTTCCCCCTCTTAGAGCAGCCTGGAAAGCAACTGCTCTCTGAGCTGCTCTGATTTATACTGGGAGCAAGGTAGACCCTGGCAGCACTTAGAATCTGGGAGGCCCACAGATAGCATGCAGTTCAGTAATATAAATAAGGGGTAACATTCTGGGAATTTGGAGAGTTCTGCTCTTGGAGTGAGGATGCCAAACAACCCTTCAAGTAAAATACTCTGTTTGTTATTGTTTCCAGGCAGTCAAGCAAATAAAACATGTAAAAGCCAGCTGTTCTCTGTTTTACAAGACACTTTAACTAGAAAATCACTAGATATACCTAGATAACCCACCACATTCTTCTTTGTTGAATTAATTCTTTTCAGATCCATTTGTATATCAAGGGTAGCCTTAGCTGGTGAAATCAAATTTGAAGAAGTCTCTTAAGGGTTTCTGATTTTATTTTTTTCTTAATCAAAGAGCAGCCCAGAAATGTGTGTGCTCTTGGTCTGGTTGTGCTGCTTACTTGCATATCGGATTTAGCCTCTGCCTACACTACCAGCTGAAAATCCATTGGTCATTTTGATTGCTGCTAAATTATTGCATAGTAGTTTTATTATTAGAATAATCATCTTATTACAGTGGAAATTAAAAATTAACAGCAGATGAATATCCAGTCTTCTTGGCTATCTTCTGATAGATGATGAGGTATTCAAAAAGCAAAAATCTTTTGCTTACACGGGAAAAACTCCCCAACACTTTATGGTATCTTAAAATCCATAGCACTTTAACTGTTGGAAGAATTGTTTTGTCAACATCTTCATCTTGTTTGAAATACAGCATGCTGTATCACTTTAAAAGATTACAAATAGATTTTTATCTCCACAATACATCATATTAGAAAGGAATATTAAAACTGTCATTCAACTTTCCTTTTTTGCTGTAGAATATGTGTATCTGGAAATCTGTTCCTAAGATCGTCAGACCTGCTAAACTGAACAACGATTTTAGTCTCTGCCCACTTTGCAAGGGAGTTCGTTTGGCTGTTGGAAAAAGCAAAAATCAGAGCAATTTTACTTATGACAGCTGCTGTCTGCACACTGTCCCTGTAATCAGGTACTGCTGGCCCTACAGGCCTTTTTTCCCTGCCCTACTTGGCATTTCATCTTGTCCTGTACCACCACCAAGATGATGTACCAGAGGGTCTTTGTGTCACAATAGACTTTCACTGCATGGGGGGACACTCTAAACATCCATCTAAGGCAGACTTATGCTAACAGAAAACACCAGATCAACACCCTGACCTGAGATGTGACCAACTGAGTATTGCCTGCTTGCCACATCCTGAGACTGGATCACCCTGCTGAGCACCAACCTTAATATTTAGTTACTTTTCTTTGTTAGATATTGTTCTTTTCTCAGATTGTGGCCATCTTTGAACTGCTGAATACTATCCTATAAAACTTTTCTCAAGGTACTCCATAATAGGCAGGGATCAACAATGAAGGGCTAGAAGAAAAAAAAGGAAATTTCAAACTGAGCTTTAAGAGTATTCAATGCACTCAGCCTTGCAGAGCTCTGCACTGAAGTGGTTGTAATAGCATTTGTGCTCACCAACTAGGAGGAAAAAGAGGTAATTTGTGTAACTGCCATATATGCAAGGAGATCCAGATAGGCAGAGCAGCACAAGTAATAATATAAAAACCCCAATTTTTTATTAAAACACAACAATAGATTGAAAAATGTATGCTAAACAAGCTCAGGCAACAAATACAGTTTAGAAAATTGACATTTATTTATTAGTACTCTCTGTGTAATGAGGAATGTATGTTTCACAAGTTATAGACACTTCTTCAGGTAGATCTGCAAAAACAAAGAACAAACCCAAAGAAGACATTAACAAGAGTTGCTTCTCAACTTGTATATGCTTGCTCCCATTCTTTTTCTTGGTGTCACAGGAGACTAGATAACAAGCGTCAGTCCTGGAACTGGTGGTCAAGGCTCACTTGACTTCCACAAAAGGGGGGAAGACATTGTTGAACTCACCATAACCAACATGGGAAGGAGAGAGAGCAGAGGGACACACAGATGATGGTTTATGCTTTCTAAAGGAATGAGCAAGAGGCAGGCACAGAAGCCAGAAAAAAAGCCCAAAAAACTAAAAACAAATGTGGTTAAGGCCGCTGTTTTGTTACTGAAGCAGGAAAGATCAAGGTCATTATCAATGTTTCAATGAATATTTCAACTGTAGGCTCTGTATCACGCTAAAAAAAAATACAAACAAAGCCTAATAATAAAAGAGTGAAAGCCATCAAATCAACCTTTCTACAGCACCTACTGCTATGATCTGAGAAGCAAAACTCCCCCCTCCCCCCCCCCCAATCTTCAATTACTGTAATGTGAAATAGGAATGGTTTTTACGAGCCAGGCACTTGAGAACTCCCTCAAGAGACACCCATGCCCCCTGTAATCCCTCTTGCTGCTTTAGCAGCAGGACTTCAGCTCTGTCCCCACCCCTTTGTGGGACCTGCTGGTCAGTGTGGCAGCAGCCAAAACTTCATCACTCCTGTACAGCTTTAAGGGAACAATATTGGGAATACAGAACTCCTTACCTACAGCACAAGGAGACAGAGAGGTTGTGTTTCTCCTGGTCTCTGAGTTTGAGAGCCCCTGGCAGTTCACCTGATGCCCTGGGAAGGCTGACCTGAAACAGAGACTGAACAGAGCTAGAGAATAAAGTAGATATTTACTGAAAGGCCTCCAGGATACACTTTGGGCAGGACAGGGCCTGACCAGGGCTACACCCAAGGTGGACTATGAATGGTCACAACATGCACAACCGGTCACAAGGTCTCACACTTTTATAAATGTTAGTCCATTTGCATGTTGGGGTTTAATTGTCCAATTACAGCCTCAGGTGGTGAGGTCCTATCCTTCTTGTTTTCTCTCTTCAGTCCACTGTTGTTTGTGCTTTTGGGCCTGAAAGTTGTCCTTGGTCTTCATCAGGAAAAGGATTTGTTTTGTCTCCCTACTCTGTGAAGAGAGCTGACTGATACTTAATGTGAGGCTCAGAACTACACCCCTGGGCAGCAAAAAATCTGGAAAACACGAAAGCTAAAACTTAAGGCATCACCCCAAGTTCCCAGTCTAACCCAGAGCAGCCTTGAAGCTGCTCCAGAGTAGCTTGGCTGCCTGTGAGATGCTGCCAGTGTGCAGCCTGCAGAACAGTGTGGTCCTGGCATCCCGAAGCCAGGCTCGGGAAGCGGCTGCTGCACGTTCGGCTTTATGGGATAACCACTGAGGACTGGATTTATGGGATCTGCGCTCCACACAAACACAGCGTGGACCAAAATGTGCCAGGGAATTTATGCCTGAATTCATCCAGTGTTGCAGCAATGAAGCATCTTCTCCCCGTTTCCCCATCTCTGGAGCCCAGCGGTGCTCGTGAGATGGGTGCACAGGTGTATTGCCTAAAGATCAAAACATGGCCCTATATTTTTGTTGGTGTGAGGCAAAACAGAAGGAAAGCCAGGAAAATTGTTGGGGAACAGATTGTAAACGCATGTTTAATTTTGTTTGCTAGAGAAATAATCGGTACTAGCTAAAACCCTGCGAGTTATAATTTCTAGTACATTACTGCTAATTAGTAAATGTATTACAGCCTAATTTGATCTCTCAGAGAAAGCAGTTTTTAGGAAGAAGAGATTTCTATGGAGTGATCAAATAAGGAGATTGCCATTATCAGGCTGGGGTTTTTTTCCTTCTTTTTGCTGTTGAAGAACAGTACTTATATTTTTTCTCCATGGCATCTGTTGCTGCCCTTTTCCTTAGACCTTTCAAATTTCTTCACTCTTTCAGGGAAAGTTCTCTGGTCTTCATCTGCTGGTCCTATCAGTGTGAAAATAGCACATTCTATCTATCAGAGCATGCAGTGGACAGTACCTCAGGGGGAGAAGGAAATCTGAGCCACAGTGGAAGTGCATTTTCCCAGTTTTATTGCACAGTACCAGCCAGGAATTTTCCCACACGGTTTGTAGGACTTTTTTGAATGAAGGTGACCAAGTGGGTGTTTGTACTTCTCTTCTTCCCATATTAGTTTTCCCCTACAGTTGCCTCAGGGAAGTCACCCTCCACACAAGTCATACGTTTGTGTATGTTAATTTATATCCCCACATCATTCATGCTGTATAATCCAGTGCTGTTAACGTGGTTTCACTGAGTGACTTCTCTACTTGAAAGTTTTTCAAGCCTCTTTTCTCCTGAATTGTTTAAGTAAAAGACTTCCAAGGGAGAAAGATTGCTTTGGTGTTTTAAAAAATAATGGTTTTGATCAGGCAGCTGTTAAAGATGTTTTCCAGAGGCTCCATTTTTTGTGCTGCCTTTTGGTGGAGACAAACCCCTATCAATAAATGTTTTTTATACTTTGAAAAACATGTTTTTCCTTGTTTCTGCCTTGACTGATTCTGTCTGCGCTTAAAACATACAAATGCACACATGCTGGGATACAAACAGCCACAAGAAAAGCAAGAACCAAGAGCAGTACAGAAACGATTTATTGTTGTATATCTATTTCACTAAGAGTAGATATTGAATAACCTCTTATTTGTGGTTCAAATATTTTTATTTCAATTGGGTTACTCAAAAACGCGAGGTTCCTGAGGGATGGAAGCTTTTGTGGGTTTGTATCTCTAGATGTGCTTTAATTCAGGGTTTTTTTCTGTGTAGAATGCTAGTTAATTTTTTAAAGTGTGCTGCAAACTAACATATCATAAAAAATATTTCTGCCTAATAGCATAATTCTTAATTAGTCTATTTTTTTGTTTGTGTTTTTTAGTGCTATTGATTTATCTACTAAAAGACTTCCTCTGATTTTAGACACAACTGAAATCAAATCCCTCAGGCTTTAACTGTGAAGCTGGAGAAGCTTATTAGGATTTTTAACATTCCAAGTTGCTTTCTGAACAGATTGCACCAGCTAGTTGATGAAACTTGAGCTAATTACTCTAATGTTGACAAATGCACTAGCACAAAAAAAGCCACATATGAAAAAAAAATTAAAATTGCACCTCTTCATGAAATGCTAAGTAGATTCAGTGATTTGTGGGCGTAAGAGAGAGATGTTTCCAGAGGTTTCTTTAGGAAGAGAAGAAAGAAGAAAAATTATAAAAGAAAAAAAATTAAAAACAAGCAAAAAAAACCCCAACAAAAATACTATACATAAGCAAAATGAAAAATGCTTTTGCTTTTAGAAAATTGAAATAAATCAATTTGACAGTTGGTAGGGTGAGAAACTGCTTTCACAACCTTGCTGTGTTACCAAGAATCCCTACAGAGCCTCTTCATCTGTAGCATCCCACCCAGGAGAATTGGGTCACAGTCTTTGAGGGTGGCCAGTGCCTCCTCAGGAATCTGCTCTGTGCCCAGTTAAATCCAGACAGGGAAAAATTATATTAAAATCCAGGGAGGTCACAAGCCCTGAAATATGAATACGTTCCATTTGGACTATTTTTTTTTTTTAATTTGTTCTTGTCTATGTAGATACATACATAAGGGAAAGAAATGAATATGGATATCATAAAATGATCATGAATGTTATCACAGAGAGACTTGGCTTGAAAGAAACCTTAAAGGCCATCACATTCCGACCTCCTGACATGGGCAGGGACACCTTCCACCAGACCAGGTTGCTCAGAGCTCCATCCAAACCTGACTTTGAACACTTTCAGAGATTGGGCATCCACAGCTTCTCTGGGAAACCTGTTCCAGTGCTTCATCATCCTCAGTAAAGAATTTAATTGAGACATCCAATCTAAATCTCTCCCCTTTTAGTTTTACAATGTTCCTCCTTTTCTTATCACTATCTGTCCAGGGAAATATGCATTCGAAGTAATCCAAACAATCTCAACCCTGCTCAAATTTTCCTTGTCAAAAAACATGAAAAAATGCTTAACTAATTGCTGATATTTCAGTTCAATACTCTTTAACTTAAATGGAAGCAGTGTGGCTATGACATGAAGGCTTCCTGCCATTTAAGCTTACTATGCCTCAGAGAGAAATATACTGTCTTGTCTTTCTTTTTTTTTTTTACTATTTACTTAATAGTTTTGACCTTTCAGCCAATTGTCCTTATCCGTCATTACAGTGTATGATCAATCATTTCATGCCTTGTCATCTAAAAAATACCAGCAGGAGGGAAATGTTTTATGTTATATTGCTTTTCTTGAGTTTGGTGGGGGGTTTTGGGGGAGCGGGGGGGGGGGGGTTTGTTTGTTTTTGTTTTTGTTTTTGTTTTTTTTATCATGGTGTCTTCCTGTTTATTGCAAAGAAGGAAAATAAAAAAAGCTTCAAGTCTCACTGGTTTAATCAACTTCATGGATTTCAAAGGTGTAAATAAGTAGCTGGAGGGTGGCTGGTGAGTAACAGGATGCCCAGGGAAGATGTGGTTGCTTCCCTGGCAGTGCCAAGGCCAGGTTGGATGGGGCTCTGAGCAGTCTGGTGTAGTGAAAGGTATCCCTGCCCACGGCAGGAGTTTGGAATGAGATGATCTTTAAGGTCCCTTCCAACCCAAACCATTCCATGATTCTAAAACTCACTACAAGCTTACCATTTTAATTTTGGTATTTAATAATGGTCAGTATTTTAAAATGCAAAAGTTTCTGTTTGTCTCTAATTTCCTTCTGAATTTCTGAGCTGTAAGCAGGGGCAGAAATATCCAGTTGCATTAATTACCTGTGCAAAGCTACACATGTGCACACTTAGGCATGAGCATGGTCTGTGTGAGGATGGTCCTTCAGCTAGGACAGGGTTTTGGGTTACTGGAGATTCAGGTGCCCTTCATTGCAAACAAACTTGTGCAAAGGTAAAATTTTCAGGAACACCCCCGCTGCAGGAGCCTAAATGACATTTACAAACTAGGAGCACCACTTAACAGGCTCATCTGAAGAAGAAAGCCAGTGAGGTGCAAGGATCATGAGCTACCAGGGAAGATGTGACACTGCAAACTTCTTAAATCGAGGCCTGAGAGCAGGCTGCTGTTCTCAGAAAGGTCTCTCTGGTTTAGGTGTAGTGACAAGTAAACATATCTAATGATTCCTTCTCCACAAGCAGCATGTAGGCTGCTCCCAGAGGAGCCCTGGGCTGTGTTCCAGGGAGCAGCACAGAAAAGGCTGCTGGCTGAGCCATGCTCCTCCTGGAGCACAGCACAATACTGCCCCTAATAAGGGTTAAGTGAATTAGGATCTGAAGTACTTCTAGAAACCACGCTTTTTGCTTCTCTTGTCTTCATTGTCCTAATTATAAACCAGATAATGGCACTTCTTGTCTTCCCATGGGGTATTGGGAACATGAGTACATGAAGGATTGAGAGAGCTGTAGCTACTACATGGTGACCCAGTAATGGGGGCACCTGAAGTGCCTTTGGATAAACAACTTCAGCATAAACATCCACTTGCATCCCTAAACTCAAAAAATGTCAAGTGCATGTTTAAAAACTTCGTAAGTGGTTTGCATGATTTTTTTTTTTCAGGGTGGGGAGTCCTTTTGTGTCATTATTTCAGGGAGGCAGTGTAGTCATGCAAATTATTTGGAGAGAATTAGAAAACTTGGGGGAATACAGATCAGACAGAGTGAAGAGGAGGGAGACCAAGCATATGACAAACTTCAAGCATGTATTTATTATTTGTGCAATTATTTGGCATTCCTTCCTAGCTGAAAGAAGTTAGTCTCCCCAATGCCTGTGAACACCAAGGACATCATTTATTATCTGAACCTTTAAAGTATCTTGATTTTATTTGGGATAATTGGAGTTGTTCTATCAACAGATTTTCTGTGATCCTAACACTGAGCATGAAAAGATTAATATAAAGAAAGGTGAAGATACAAACACACTACTAAGGTTTGGGGTTTGTAAGGCAAATTTTGCACAGCTCTAGCTGTAATTCTTTAAAATATACATATGTCCCTTTGATGTTGTATGGAATTAGAAGTCAGATATAATACTCCCAACCTAGTTGCTGTTCACTGCTGAAGCCAATGAGCAGTAGAGAAACAGAGGAGTGTGCTTTGAAGTGCTTGGTATTACATGAAAAAATGAGCACTTCAATGAGAATGTACCATGTGCAAGAGGCTGCCACTGAGATACACTTTAAAGTCAAAAATCAGGACACAATCCAGAAAGTTCACCTTTGGGTTTGTACGTGAACTTTGCTGTGGGGATATTTATACCCTCAGCCAGAGCAACAAATAGAAAGGACCAGAAGTTGAAGTCCCAATCAAAACTTCCATGGATGATGGATCTGTGTTTGCAGTTCTAGGCTGGTTTTGATCTCTAATACCTTGCTCTTCAGTGGCTTTCCAGCAGTACAGTTCAAAGAGCTCTGTGAAAATAGAGGAGAAAACTGTATAATTAACTAGATTTTATGGAACAGGGTCCAAGGCAGAAAGCAATGTCCCAGAGGGGTTGCTTGTGCATCTCTGTAGTGGCTCAGGTAGTTCTGCATCCCTCCTATTCTACCCAGGGTATTTCTGAAGCCATTACCTCTTAGTGGGGTTAGTTCTCAACAGGTTTTATAGTTCATAGGATTGATCTCAGAGAGCCAAAAGTATCTATTGAGCACAGCAAAGAATTATTGTAATGACTGCACAATGTCCATTGCGTAGTGATAATCAAACCCGTGTTTTTATTTTCTTAATATTGGATAACTCCTTCTCCAAGAAGGTTCACCCTTCATAGCATTCTTCTAGCCTTTTATTAATATTTCTGATCTCAAATATCATTAAATATTTTACTGTCATTAAATATTATGGCAATGTTTTCTGGTTTTCTTACTGTTCCTCTCCTACTCTTTCTTAAGGTTGTCTGCTTGTTTGATCACTAGTAATCTCTGATGTGGCATATTTACAGAACTAGCTAAAATAGCTCCAAGATCCTGTTCTTTAATGATAATAACTAGTGTATGATCATACTATAAGCTGAGGGGAGGGTTTATTTTCACCATATGCACTGAATTTAATTTTTTTTATTTTTATGTTACTCTTATGAAATTTTTCCACAAATCTTTGCAACTAATTTTGGTTTTGCTATCTTCTATTCATCCAAAACCATGACTTGCTGGCAGTACTGAAGACTCTTTGCCATCCTTATTTACCCCCACATTCAGTTCTCTGATTCACATGGCAAACAGCCAGACCTACCACGTATGTGGTGAGCTCCTTACTCATCCTTTCTCTGTCTGTAACTGAACTGAAACCGTGGCACAGGGTAAAAAATCCTAAAAATACAATTCAGTTGAGCTCTGAATCACAGAAACTTGAAACAAATGAGTTTATGCTTCTATGTTTCAAAGGAACTGATTGAAAAGGGAAAGTTCATAGCATGGCTGTGAGGAGTTTGTTCTGCCACCACGCTATCCGTTTGTCTTTTGTAATGCTAGAGTGTTCTGAAACAACATATCTGTGCCGGAACACAGCAGGACTTGTGTTTTGTCTCTATTCCCTTTGAACTTCTGTCCTTAATCTGAAACTTTCAGTATTTTGAGTTTTCCAGGAGTGATGGTGTTTTGGGGTGAATGGTTATTTTTGTTGTTGGTTCGTTGGTTGTTTTCTGTTGGGTGTCTGGTTTTTTTGAAGTGACTTCAGAATTACTTCAGCTGCCTGCAAACCTAACTCTTCATTGGGATCTAATTTTAGTATAAAAATATTGATACAGTGCAGAGATTAGCCTGAGTGGAAAAAGGAGAATAATCTGGTCATGCAGATGAGCAATTTGTAAGGGGGAAAAAGAAACAAAACAAAACAAAACAAAACAAAACAAAAAAAAAAAAAAAAAAAAAAAAAAAAAAAAAAAAAAAAAAGTCAGTGACAGAAAAATTTGAATGGTGCACCTGAATTACGCCTTCTTGGCACAGGGAAAGGAGCAGAAAATAATTCCTTTCCCTGATTAGCAATAGCACAGTTCACTGTTACAAGGAGGAAAACTTTAACTCCTTAGAGGTACAAACGCTGCTGTTTGGTTTCTCCCTGAGTTTCCCCACCCACTGAGCTAGAATTTGAATCACCCAACCAACTTTCATACATCTGGTCCAGCAGTTTTGATACAATTACAGATTTTCTGGCCTTTGCTCACTCCTATTTTCATCGGGGGCCCCTACTCTTGCTCACTCACTCTGTTAATAGCAATCAAAGAGTTAATTTGCATTTTAGCACAAATAAAAAGATGGATATTTCTAATAGGAGAATGGGAAACAGTAGTGATTTTCTTTTTCTGGTCAGTTACTACTCGTGCTTAGAAAGCATAATACGTATCTCTAGTTAGGAAGGATTAGTTCTTTCCTTGTTAAATTGTTTGGTTCACATGGACCTGCAAAATGCTGTAATGCTTGGTTTGCAAAACGTTATAGAGAAATGTATTTTTGAACATATAGAGTACAGGCACTTCTTTTGAGAAAGGAAAAATAATAATAATAAAGGCAAGTAGAAAGTCTTGAGTTTGAAAGGATTTCTTGTGGGACTAATTTAGAATTCTATTTTTTAATCTGTTTAAGTAATACACACAGATGGTAGGAAAACTACACAAAGATAATGCATAAACTATCAAGAGGGGCTGTTGTAAAAGAAAAGCCAACCTTATCATTTTTTACCTAATCAATATTGAAGTTATAAGTCAGCTAAGCCTTATGTCCCTAACCAAATGACTGAGCATAAGTGTATTTTTAGATGGCTCTTTAATGTTAAGTGACAAGGAAAGGCAGCCACTTAAAAGTATTTGACATTCATAAGCATCCAAAAGACTTTCTGTCACCTTCTATTTATCCATTCACTAGACTAGAAAAAGCTATATAGCTTTGTATTTTCCCCTTTCTTTCAGGGCAGCAGTCAATGCATCTGTGTCAAACCTTAGCTCTTCTCATCTGTGCTTCATGGTGTCCATATCCCTGCTTGTCTTTCTCTTTGCTGTCACTGAGCAGCTTTTGAGTGCCCATTAACAGGCAAGAGAGCTGCATCTGGAATTTCTGACTCCAGTCTGAAAGGATTCAAGCGACACCCAGGGTACTCCTGCCCCTCCCCAAGTCAGCAGCACTGCTTCTAACAGCAGCAGCAGGATTGGCCTGAGTGCTAATTGGCAATTGTCTGGAAAAAAAAATACCCAAATCATTATAAGTGCCTCCCTTTTAAGAGTATTTTGGATGCTTTCCTCACATAACACAGACAGCTTCTAGTTCAAAAAATATTGGCAGTGTAATTCAGCACCTTGTATATCCAGCTTTGCATGTAGAATGTATTCACTCATTAAAAGTATAGAAATGCTTCTTTTTAAATAAAGGAAAAGGTCCACTCTCTTAAAAAGGTTCCATGTAATCAGTTCTGATGTTTAATTAAGTTTGTCCAAGAACATTTAGGCCACTAAATTCCTAAGGTAATAGCATTGGAAAAAATGGAAGATTTTGCCACAAGGAAATAAATACATATTTTGAATAGCAGAGTTAAAAAAAAATGCTTTCAGGGAAAACCACAGAAAACTTTCTCAAGTGTTCTGACCGGTGTAAAAGGCAGGCTAAACAAAAGAACCCTTTATGCCAAATACAAATGCCTCTGCAAGATGGTAAATCTTGACCCTGTTTAAGCTGACCTTCTGAAAAGCTTGAGCTTTTGAATTCCCATTTGTCTGTCTGACCCTGCTAACAACAATTGAATACATTGTTTAATTTTAACCATGTTGCAAAGGAACAGTTTTATGAGCACTTTTTGTCCTACAAGTTTCAAGAAAGTCAACGGAGTCCCACAAGTGTGTCTCCCATGGTAAGACCACAGTGGGGACTTGAGGTTTATAAGTCCCTAGAGAATTGATACCTGGAAGTGCTGGAGGAATGAATTAACCACAGGAAAATACTAAACCTCTTTTGTGGAGGAAAGAACCCAAACACAGCACAAAAAACCATAGAAAATGGAGCTATGCAAGGTCTGCCTTGTGCTGCTGCATTTGTGAGGGGTATTTTAGGATTTAGGAATTTTTTTGTTTTAATGAAAGATATAAATATATCAGCAGTTTACTAGCTGGCATTAGAGAAAGCAATGCTAAATGTGTGCACTCTAGTGCGGAGTTTTTTCTCTTTTCTGTCAGAAGAAGAGAAAACTGAAGTTCTGTGTGAAGTGGGATTCCTTAGTCTGTGTCTGTGGAAAACTCTTGCTGTCCCTCTTTTCTTGCTGTTTCCTACAAGGTATTGTAACAGGAATCTCCTGTTTTTCTTTGGGGCGGGGCGGGGGGGGGGGGGCGAATAGAAGGCACAGTGAGGGCTGTTGAATTGCAGGTTTGCACAAGCAGGCAAAGTGGTAATGCTGATCAGGGATGCAGGGTGCAGGGATATTCAGATAATCTGAAAATAACAGTTCCAGGGCCTTGGGAATTGCTGTGCAATAATGCCTCTGAATGCCTCTCGCAGGCTGATGCTTTGAGAGAAAGTAAAGGAAAAAAAAATATGATTTTCCTCAAAGGAAGGAAAGAGAAGTGGGAAAAATTCCTAAGTATAATGATGCATCCTTTGGAATGACTCAGATTCATGTTTCAGCTTTGAGGTTGATCTTACAACCTACAAGCAGCCAGAGTCACACTTTCTTACCAACTTTGCATTCCGGTGTTCTCTGTGTGTGACACCCCCATTTGTAGCACACAAAAAGCATAATTTAGCAACCTGCAGTAGCTTAGTTATGACCCATGTAACAAAACTGTGTGAGTAGACAGAATTTGTTTACCTGGCAAACACTGCATGCTTGGAGCTGCTGTCTGCCTTGTATATTTAATTTCAGCCTGTCTAAACACACTGCTTTGGACCTGGGAAAAGTAGGGGCTTAACAATGGAAGTGCTACTGATGACACCGCCGCAAGTTGCAAATGATGCCATTTTAGTACTTAGCTGGCATTCAGGAGCTTTCAGTCTTGGGTTGAAGAGATCTGATTGAAAATCAGACCCAGGCATATATGGAGAATTCCAGGTTCCCTAGTTGCCTTGAAGTTAAGTGGAGTGGGCACTTGATTATTATGAAGGCTAGAATTGGATTGAAGAATCATACTTAAAGGTGTAATAGAGCTCAGAAAGTGTCAGACCTTGGAAGTACCTAGCCCTTGATTGTAGCAGCTGGAAGTGATTTAACAAGTACTTGAGGTGACAGAATCAAATGCTTTATGTGATGAATGGGCTGTTTCAATATAGCAAATGATTTTGCTCTTTAAAAATCAGAATTAAACAGTTTGTTTTTTGTGAGGCATGAGATCATGGAGCAATGAAGTATACGTGTGCACGTGCCCAGAGAAATGGAATTTCATGTTAATCTTGTCTTTATTACACTGTGTTCATTTATTTTGGAATTTACTGCTATGCACTGGCCCTTCTGGGGGAGAGGAGGAATCAATATCTCATGCGTGAGGGTGTCCTAAGAAGCTGAAATAGCATGACCAATGTAGAACCAGTTCTTCGCCTTAGTGACTTATAAGGTGAAAAATATATTCACTAAATAATGCTATCAGTCAAACTCAAGCAGTAAATAACTTCAAATTTCTGTCATATTTGGCAGTTGGGCCATTCAGATGTGTATATATATACAGAGTTGGACGCAGAATTGGGAGGAGATTCCTCAGATTCATGCAGGTTTTGTCCAAGTAGTGCCCCCTCTTAGATTGGCCTGCTAACGCCTATCATTCAGGCATTCTGTCTTGAAGTTTCCCTCCACCTGACACCCTCACAATGCGCAGAAATATTTCTTTTTATTTTTAATTATTTTTCCCCTTTCACTGTAGCCAAGACTTCAGTCTTTTTATTCCTTATTACTGAAAATCCCTCACAACCAAACCACCCTTGAAAATTAAGTCGAGCTTGAACCTGATCCTATAGCTCTTCAGTGAGAGGAACAGTTAATGTTCAGTTCTCTTGCCTTCTTGTATAGAAAAGGAAAAGTGAAGAGATGAAATCTTATGTTGATTTTTTTCCATCTTTTATACTAATCAGAATTACTTGGGGTGCTCCTGCGGTTCAATTTTGAATGTGCTGAGCAATAGACACTGCAGTCTCAAGTGACAAACAGAATAGAAATTTTATTTTAAGGATCAATGCTTTTACATAACTTCAGGAACACCTTTGGATGCCAAGGTTGACTGTGTGCTGAAATGGAACCACAGGTGCATGATTTGTTCACTGCCCCTCATGATTTGTGATCTAATGTGAGGTCTAAGAGAATTGCAGAAGACTGACGGTTCCCAGAGAGCAAATTACTACGATGTTTTTAGCAAATACCAGTTGGAAGTAAAGGATCTTAAGATCTCCTTTTGTTTCTCTTCACTAATGAAATGGACCCTGACCTTTGAGCAGACTCTGAGCTCCAGAATTTGGATAGATCCAGCCTGGACTCACAAAGGCTTGGTGTTATCCCTCTCCCCTGCATCTCTTGCACTGTGTATTGGCTGTTGGACCTAAGCATCACTACGCAGAGACAGCAAATCTTTGCAGATCCAGGGTTTTCAGAGCTGGAACTGAAATGCCTCTGATTTGGCTATGCCTCAAACCAAGTGTGTGGAGACACAATATTCTTCTTTAAATCATGCAATACCTCTTGATCCCTGGTGTGCCGTGCTCAGAACCCTCCAGTGCTTTCTCCTCTTGCACATGACATAGCACCACATCTGTGCACAGAGCGTGAGGAGTCTGGCACATCACACTTTACTCTTTCTCCAAAAGAAGAGGACACCTCTGCTTCTCTTTTTTATTATTTGACTTCACATCCCTAACATGCCTGCAGAAAGACGTGTAAAGACATGTAAATGTAAAGGCATTTATGAGCAGAAAGCCAACACAGCTCACCAAAATGAAGAGTCAAACAGAATCGAGTATCGCCTAAGCCATGAGATATCACTGAATAATCATGGGTAAAAGGAATTTCACCAGATTCAACCCCACCTCGGGAGACAGTGAACTCCTGCATTGCGTCGAAGTCATATTCAGGTATCCAAAAAGATTGGGCCATACTGCTGTGAGGAAACTGTTCAGTTTAAGTTAATGACATGTTGTTAGTGGTGAAGCCATCTCTCAGTATCTGAAAAACATATGTTGTTACACTTCCCCCAGAACTAAAAAACAGATTTGAAAATAACATTTTTTTTCTTATGAGATATTTGCATAATTACACAGAGTGTGAGTGTTAATGAAAAGCTAGTAATAAAACTGGATGAATTAGCATGACTGAGTGACTTAACGCAATCCTGTTGATCATACAGTCAGGGGTGGCTTGCATTTTGCCAGACTATTTTTATTTTTTTTAAGCTATCTCTTGCAATTGCACATTTGAATTTGAACTTTCATTAATTATAGCTTTATTTCATGAACATGAAATTTCATTGACTTAAGTGTTTACATCAGTAGAACACCTATTCTAAAATACGTGCGCCTGACAAAATTCTTAATGAACACCTCACCAGCACCACCCCCCCAACACTGAGTGTTTTTTTGAGTCATTCCAGTGAAGAACTTGTTCTTTTTAAAAATATTTAGTATGTTTTCAGCCCTCAGGTTAAATTCTTGGAATTATTTCTTTCAAAGTTAGAAATAGCAAAGTGCGTAGTGACGGGAAGAGAAAAAGAGATGTAGAAGCAGGAATTCCCTTCAATAACATCATGATCCCTCTTAACAGCATTCTACCTCTTCCTTCTCCTTGTTTCCTTGTCCTGTTTGGTACTGGTGTGCAGCTGAGCTGATCACTTCACCTCTGATACACTGAGGAAGGTGAGGTGCACAAAGATGTGTAAGAACAACTGTGAAGGATGAATTGTAGCTTAAAAAATCACTTTACATTGAAGAGGAGCAGTTGTGGGGCTTGTGCTTCTGACTCTGTTGGGAGGGGTAATCACTAGAAGGCAGCAAATTCCAGACTTAAGGAGAAGTGATGTCTTAATCTCAACAGGACTATAGCTTGGACATCAGTTTGGGTCTTATGGACTCTTCAGCCCTGATGTTGCCAGTGAAGTTTGACCACAGGGCCCATAATATCACCAAAAATCCATGTTGTGTCTCTTTGCCTGCTCAAATATCCCGGAAATTATAACAAGGCATCAGTGTGTATCGTTAGGGGATGAAATAACTTAGGTGTCCCCTCCTCTCCTTTGGGCACTCTCAAAAGACTTATCCTTAAGCTAACAGTGGTAATTGAGACAGGGGATAAAAGATCCTTATGTTACAGGTTTGAAGTGTTTGCTCTTGTGATGTTTTTATTGGCAGGGAATTCTTAAAAGTTTCAATATCAATTTTGCATAAGGGACATCTTTGTGTAGAAAGTTTGCACATGCTATTTCAGTCAGAAATGGGAGGTTTGGATAAATTGTCTAACCCAACATTTTTGAGCCTCTTCACATTGTCCCACTTACAGGACTGGAATACTGAGATCAGTCCCTGAAGCTAACTGCTAAATATTCCAGCACAAAGAAAAATGCTGAAATTCACCAGTGAAAACAATCCTTCCCTGTACCAGTTCTGCCTCCAAAGGTGGAACAGGCACGGAAATATGGATGAGCTCTGTCTTTCATTAAATTAAATGTCCGTGATCGTTTAACACTGAATATAGTTACAAAATATCTAATGTTCTATTATACAAAGTAACTACTTACAAATACAGAATTAATTATTTAGCAAAACAAAAGATAGAAATTTTGATAAACAGTTTGACCCAATATAAGATTTCAATATAAGATAAGCTGATAGCTCATGCTTGATCTGAAGTGAAAACCATCACAGGTGTATAGGAAGTAAATCAGAATTACATTCCGGAGTTGAACAACCAGAAATATGTATATTACAGTACATACAACCTGTGAGATTAATACTGTCAGAAAGTCACACGCAAGGGTGAAGCAAGTCTAAAGTCAAGTTGAAATAAAGCAGGCAGGTCATTTTTTTTAACAGCAAAAATAAATAAATCATTTTGTATGGTTAATGCACTGTAAAATAGCCAAGTCTGTACTGAATACCAGGAATTAAGAGATTCCCTTCTACCTAATCAAGTGTATCCGAGCACTCATGAAGTGTTATTTGCAGAGCCAAGCTGGTTTAGGAATGCCCTGGTCTCAAAACAAAGAGGCAAAATGCATCCCAGTTCAAAGCAGGGCATCTTCACTCACAGCTCTGCTAATCAACAACCCAGGCAGAATTCTACCCCAAAGAAGACACAGTGCTCACTACATTAAAGACCAGAACCTTTCCAGTATTCTCTTCTGGGTTTTTGAGCCAAACTTCATGTCTTTGCTCATGAAATTTAAATATATGCCAATAAATTCACAAAATATTGCAATTCTTGAAGATGCTCATGTCAAATATGGAAAGAAGAGCTGTCTTCTTTCCAAATTTGACAGAACAGAGAGAGAAGAGAGACATGGGATCTCAGTTTAAGAATTTATTCAGGGAACATATGTCAGTATTAGTGTCTCCAAGGTTTACCATTTTTCTTTCCCCCTGTAAATCTGTGCCTGCCTTGGGTTTATAACTTATTTCTCGAAAATAATTTTTGGTAGTTAACACTTAGATATAGCCACCTGAGACCAGGTCAGCTTGTAAAGCATTGTTGAGACATATGGGAAAAAAACCTACAAAAACACCAAAAAAGAGGCCTTTTGGTATGGGAATATGATAGGCCATAATTGGCAGCAATTGAAAATGCTAAATTTTAGAGGCTGGGACAGACCCTGAGCACTGAACAGATTTGGCAGCAAGGTTCACACATGATTTTCGTCACAGCTTCATGAAACTCAGGCTGAAAGTTTCAGTTCAGGAACATCTATGGAAAAGTGCTCATCTGAAATCAAGTACATTGCAGGTCCCCTAATTCTGCATGTGGAAAAACCCTTTTACTGCTTAGAGCTTTGGCCTAAAAGCATTTTAATCTCTTAACCTTTGAATCCAGTCTTTCCAATTGTCTTCCATAGGCCAAGCTGTGCCCTGTCTGCTGCTGGCTGCTAAGGATGCTACAGAGCTGTCAGCTCTCTCCTGCAGGGAGCTGTATCCAGGGTGGGAATAGCAAGGAGCAAAATGGTTCTCTGTAGCCTGGTGCCCCCGGGGATGTGGAGAGAGATGAGTTAAGAGCATCTGTGAATATCTGTGCAAAAATGGCGTGTTCTTTTCTTCCACACTTGCAGCTTTGATCTTGCTTATCAGCCTGCGAGTGAAGCCCACTAAGCTGCTCCAATGCTCTCCTTTCCTGTTGTGTTTCCTGGTATTTGCCCTGAAGTAGCTGCCTCTTGCTGATTTGAAAATTCTCTGTCTCTCTGTGACATATCCAGGGACAGGCCTGTTTTATCGCATACCGACTTCTGCTTTTGCATTTGAGGATTTGGCAGCCGTCACCTTTGGTTTTCCCCCTCTAACAAACCCAACATTGATCTTGCAGATCATGCACACTGCACTTTCAGACAAGATAGATAATGACTTGAACTGCAGCAAATGGGACTATATGACATCACACTTTTGTGAGCAGACAAATCTGTAATCTTATTTATCTTGACAGGTATAAAGGGCATTTCAAAAACTGATTATATCTGCTGTGATTTTAAGAAGTTCTGGGATATGACTGGAAAACCTTCACCCAAATTATTCCCCTGGGAATAAACTCTTCAAAAGAGTCATGCAATGCTCCTTATTTGGGGCATTAAAACATACACTAACCTTTTTTTTCCCACCTTGTGGAAAATATATAATGTTACCCCTGTGAAGACTCCAAGGGTTAGAGTGAGGTGCTACTGCTGAATCTCCATTAAGTCTGGGGAGTTGGGTCTGCAGTCAAATTTTGCAGATTAACATGAAAGAAAAATGCTGAACATGAAGAACATCTGAACTATTTAATGAAAATGTGGATCTGTGCTGATTTTGCAGATCCATTTCGTACTGTGAAAGCCCCATCACCAGCTGGGGATGAGATTCATAAGCATTTCTTGAAGTTTCCAATTATAGTTCTGATAAAACCATCTGTGACAGGCTTGTGGTGCAGCATCAGCCAAGATCAATATGTGTAAGAGAACCTTGGGTTCTGTTCATGTTGGGTCCCAAGATTGGGACTGGGATGCACAGATCTCCCCTAGTTGGATCCTTATCTTACAGTGGAAGGTTTTTAGTAGCACCTGGATTTCCATGACTGCCCACTTGCTGACCAGGGCAAACATGGTGAAACACTGAAATCCAAATTTATTCTTCTGAAAGTTTTACAGCTCGGGCAGGATTTGAGGCTGATCTCAATCTTGGTCCTTAATCCTGTCGCTAAACCACCAAAGCAGTTTTCTTTTTGCCCTGCCCAAAAGTCCTTTGTTGGAAAATGAAAAAGTTTCATTTCTCCACATGCATCATAACATATTTTTCTGAAGAGTAAAACTGAGAAGAACTCTTGATGACTTAAGTGTGGCTTTGCATGTTTCACCCTGACTTTGTGAGACTTTTGTCATGAGTATGTGATTTACTCTACACATCATTTCTGATGTCAAATGAGAGTATTTCTGCATATCTGAAGAAAATACATTAGAAAATGTTTTTAACAAGCCATAGACCATTAGAAACTGTCACAAACCTGGTAATTTTCCATTTGTGTTTCTGTGGCTGAAATGACAATCTTTTAATCTATGGTTTCTAGTCTAATCTTTACACACCCAATTCTGTGGTTAATATTTCTGTCAGTTCTTCCCTCCTGGCACTTGATATTAACTCTGTGCGTGCCCAGTTCTGCTTTCACTAAGGTGAATGGAAATATTTTACTGATCATCTTGGTGAGGATAGACCTGTGGGGGAACATGGCTTCCTCTTATGTCCTGTTGGACATAATTCTTTGGAGTGCGAATATTAGTGAAATGATAAACTACCTGTCAAAGAGATTCTTTTTGTCTATATAGTAAATACACCTTGAGGCAGTGATGCCTTGGGAAGGCTGACCTGAAACAGAGACTGGACAGAGCTAGAGAATAAAGTAGGTATTTCTTGAAAGAACTCCAAGATCCACCTTGGGTAGGACAAGAGCCGGACCAGAGCTACACCCAAGGTGGACTAAGAATGGTCATAAAATGGCTGACCGGTCACAAAGTGTTATACTTCTATAAGTTTTGGTCCATTTGCATATTGGGGTTTAATTGTCTAATTACAGCTTCAGGTTGTGAGGTCCCATCCTTCTTGTTTTCTCTCTTCAGCCCACTGTTGTTTGTGCTTTTGGGCCTGAAAGTTATCCTTGGTCTTCATCAGGAAAAGGGTTATTTATTTTGTCTCCCTACTCTGTGAAGTGAGCTTACTAGCACTTAAAATGAGGCTCAAAACTACACCTAGGCAGCACAGAATGTGAAAAACATGGAAGCTAAAACTTAAGGTTTCAACAGTCATGCAGGTTGAAATTAGGCTTGGTTTCACAGCAATTTGGGTTGTGCTCCACAGGCTCTTCTTTCTACTCGTCTTGCTCTGTGCAGCAGGGAGGTTCCTTAGGTGGGTCAGGCCCATATCTTCAAACATATTGCATTGAAAACCACTTAGCAGTCACTCATCATCTGAACAGCCTGGAAGGCAAAGCAAAAGCAGAGCTAGTGTCACCTCTCTGCTGCAAAAGAACAGTTCTGAGTCCTGATACAAGACGTCTCCAACAGACGGGTGAGATTCAGCTGCTGACAGCAACAATCTTGACAAGCAAGCTCTTAAGTCTGCCTGTGTGTGAGAGTGAATATTGAAATATCAGTTCTTGAAGAGATGGGCATGTATCACACTGGCCCACTGCTCATTGGTGCGTGTTAGAATTGCTTTTAGCTGAGAAAATGGTGAGAAAACAAACAAACAAAATGCACCGAAAAACCAAACACAAAATCCCATGAAGATTATGTATCTTCAAAAAACCTCTACTGTGAAAAGAAAAATATTTATTACTGAAAGGTACTACCTGCAACTTCACTCTTATCCTCATTATTTTGTAAGCTCAGAACAAAGGGCAGCTTTGAATGCAAAATCATAAAACACTTGCTAAATGTCTTGAAATATTCTCCATCATTCAGTAAATATCAGTGGGCAAAGAACTAACTGGACGTAGAAAACCCCATTTCACTACTGCCAGGTACTTTTAGGGACCACATTAATTCTGCACAGAAAAGATATTATATAGCTAAAAAATAAAAACCTTTTTTTCTGTTCTCCAAGAAAATAAAAATCTCAAAAAAAAAAAAAAAGAAAAAAGAAAAAAAAAAAAAAAAAGAAAAACGAAAAAAACAGCCTTGTGTGCTATTCCAAAAGAGAATCTTTGAAATGGAAACTGAAAATCAAATCCACAAAATAATAGTGAACATTTCTACTGTCTTTTCTTGTAGGGAAAATAACCTATTGTGTGAATACAAGCAATTAATAATCAGCTTAACATATTACTTCACACTCTCATTGACCTTATTCTGGCAAAAGCCTCTTGATTACAGTAAAAAAATTATATTTGAAAGGCAATTTAAGTAAAATCAATTATTTTATATTATCAAATCATAGGTAACACAGATAGGCAGAAGAAGAGAGAATAAATGGGTTTGCATCTGGGCATGAATGAAACTCAATAATGTTTTCTAGCACTCATGCATTATGTCCAATTTAATTCAGACAGTGAAATGGACACCTGCTAGTGAACCAAACAGTACAAGTTCTTTAAAACTTTATCCTTAATTCCACAATAAGCTTTTCAAATTATTTCTTTTTAAATTAGCAAAGGCCTGAATCATTCCTCTTCTTTCCTTTTTTGTCCTTTCATGGTTTGTTTGTGGTTTGTTTGGTTTTTTTTTGGTTTTTTATTAAATAATTGTCATTATTTTTAAGCAAATCTGATCTACTACATAAAATATCAAGCCAAAATATTCTGGTTTTTACTTAGATATCCAGGGTCTTCCTAGCCAAAGTTTGTGGCCAGTGATCAGCAGCCACAAAATTAGTCTTTGTAGACAGGAAGTTAATTTATGAACTGGTTACTTATGCTGGAACAGGGTAGTCCTTGTGCTGTACAACCATGTAACTGATGGACTTAGCTTTGAAATAAAGCTTCAGGGTCACCCCTTTTGGGGTTTTTTGGTTTTGTTTTGTATTTTAAGAAGAATACCAACCCAAACATTGTGTGTAACACACATGTGCCTTGAGCAACTTTACCTTTTAACAAAATTACGTTGGTTTTCCAGAGCACTCCTGTAAGGGACTGAACCTCTACTGAGGACTGGTAAATTCCCTCACTGGCTGCCAAGTGACACTCTGTGACAACAGCACTTTTTGCTTCTGTGCCTCTTCTTTCCCAGTGTTAATGAAATACTCCCCCTAAGAAAGTCATAATTAACAGGCTCACAAAGAGAAGATTTTAACATAAGTCTGTAGTCAAGCATGACTTTTTTTTAAGTATACAAACATTTTGATCTAAAATAAGACAAACAACTGCCTTGCTTGTCTCATTTTCCCCGTCATTTCCTTAGTACAGAACATGTAAATTAATTACTTTTCAGATTTACAAGTTGTTCTGCAAGACAACAGTCCCAGAAACTGCAGAAAAGTGTCTGTTTCTGGTTCTAGGGAGGGATTAACACAGTAAGTGTGTAGATCTGTATTATAATGGGTTTAAACTCTTTCCTCTGAAGTCCTTAGTGCAAAACCATGGCTGGTTTCAGATTTGTGCTCTCTGAATGACACCAGACCCTTGTAATAATTCTACAATCTTTGAACAGAAAGCCACATGGCAATCAACCAAAGTGTGCTTCATCTTGCATCATGTACAGAGACATGACAATCACTTGCCCAAACCTGCTCAACAATTGGGCCACGAATGGAAAGGCTCCTTAAACAATTAAGGATGAAGAGGAAAATAAAAAAAAAAAAAAAAAAGAAAAGAAAAAGAGCAAAGCAGAATGCTAGGGAAAGAAAAGAACAAATAGGTTTGAGTTAAACTCCCTAGAAGTTTGAAGTCTGATACTCCTTACTTGTTTGAAAAGAAAGGAAAACAAAAGTTCTGTCTTTCATTGAAGGTGATGGCAGAACACTTCCCAGCTTGTCTTCTGCAGAAGTCTTTTAAAGTCTCTTTGGAGCACCTGTCTGTTGTGAAAATAATTTATTTTGTCATGCCCAGTAACACACTGATAGTCATTTTATGAAAGCTTATGTAGCAGTTTCACCTCTAGCTTTACCCTCTGTTATACTACATCACAAACTCATTTAAATAGTAATATTAATGTTTTTAGAGATCACTACAAATGGTTGGCAGCATCATTGCAGTTAATGTCTCGTGGGAGCTATACAAGGGAATTTTATCAGCTTGAGGCTGAGGTA
Source organism: Chamaea fasciata (assembly GCF_029207755.1). NCBI lineage: Eukaryota > Metazoa > Chordata > Aves > Passeriformes > Sylviidae > Chamaea > Chamaea fasciata. The sequence continues at coordinate 72,663,086 of NW_027094090.1, read as the reverse complement.
TTTGATGAAGTAATAACAAACTAGCTTTGAATTGTCTTTCATTACCTTTTATCTCTCCTGGAGAGAATATAATCTTATTCAAATTATAATGGCCTCTGTTATCAATGTGGTTTACTATTTATTTACCTGCACATGGACATGCAAATGTACATGCATTCTCCTCTTTTTACCGTACCTGTAATGAAATTCCTTCACTATCAGAATCATGCATGATCACAAATTACAAACTAGTTACTTGGAAGTGTAATTTCCTTAACACTAAAAGCATTAAAAAGAAAATTAAAATCCAACTTTTTTTTTAGGAAAAATAAAAGAACCTTGATAAGGAGTGAAATCCAATCATTAGACTTAATATATACCTTCATTTATCTTTAAGACAAATATGATATTCTGCCTCAGGAATAGATAGGCCTCCTACTGTCTGGGAAGAGAAAGAGATGGGAAGAAATGTTTAAGTAGTTCTGTAGGGGGAGGAAATTCCTGGTGCTGAGACAAAGAAAGAGATCCAAATGGCAGAGCTTTGGCTTTCCCTGATCAAATCACTTCAGCATTTCTGAGGCCAGGCTTATGTCAGTCAAACTGAAATGTGAGAGATGCATGGCATGGATCTAAGTTATTTCTTATTAACTACTTGGTGGTTGTCAAAGACTCATTAGAGAAAAGGAATACGTAAGTGCAGAGGTAAGGCACAACTGTGGAGACAGATATGGGGAAAATAAATATTTGTTAAATGACCAGGCAGCAAAACTATTGTCTATGTGCTGCCACACATCTGCTCTGTTTAGCAGATCATACTGAAAAAGCCCGAAACCCTGCAACCTTGCTCCAGTGGCTCTACGGCTGCAAATCAGACAGTTGATAGCAAAACATTTTGCTACTTTGTTCCTTTGAAAGGCCTAGAGGATAGAAACCGGAGGGTGGAGTATTACGATTCCCTTTTTCTCTGTTATGATTCTGGGTCATTCCCATGCTGAATCAGGGGGTTTTCGCCTGTTTTTGTGGGTGCTAGAAAACATAAATTGTTCCCTTGCAGCCCCACGCCTGGCTCTTTGGGCTGATCTTGACTGACACACTGGATTTTTCTCCGCCAGTTTGCCATGAGGCCATTGATTCTGATCGATTTCCAGTCAGTGTTTGCTTACTGTCACTTGAATTAAAACCAGGGAAGGGGAAGTGATTATTTAAGCCTGCCTTATCAGAGCAGCGCTCAGACTGAGGACAAATACCCTGCTGCAAACGACAGATATTTTTTAACATGTAGTCTTCAGGCTTATGTCATGGCCAAGTGTTAAATATGATTTCTATTCATTCTTTTCAACAGAACTAGATAGAAACCGGGCAAGTAAGCATAAACAATACCTAATAATATTTATAGTAATATCTATTTTAACGGGTTTTTTAATAGCATCAATAATTTGTTGCTGCAATGTATCTGAAACAACCAGATATATGTAAATACTACAGAGACAATAGGGATATTCAGTCCTGAACAAATAAAAGGCTAACAGAGCAAAGTGAAACCAGAATTTAAGAACAATACACAAACATTTAAGTAGGTTTAAAATAAGAAATGTAGTTCAAAGTTTTCAGAATGACAGAGAAGCAAACATGCTCAGCAAGAAGTATAGAAACATCAAATGCATAAAAGCTGATCAAACCAGATTTTTACTTAAAACTCAAACTGGTACAAAAACAACTCCAAGTGCTCCATTTTAGTACATTAAACAAAAATCTGAAGTCCTTTTTTCTTCTGCTTTATAAATGTTCCTTAATATTTACAGAATAAGGATTTTAGCATTTCCAAATCATTGCTGTGCAATTCTGTTTCATCACTAGATCTGACATCACAATTTCTGTCCCATTCTAAGTTGTTGGGAACTGTTTCTGTGTGTGCTAAAGTAATCTCAAAATAATTTTTGCCACTGAAATGATTTTATTAGTCTTTTGCAAAGACTATAAAACAGCTTAGCAAACTTGTTAAATACTATCCTCAAAAAACTAGTTTGGAATTACTTTCTCTCTCTTGGGTTACTCAGAGTTTGGATGCATAGCCAGTGTTCTGGCTTGAGTCGTTCCTGTGACCATTTAAAGTTTGTAAGAAGTACCTCTCACATTGTAGATAGAGAGAACTTCAACTTTTACTTAGCAGGAATAATATCCCTAATTTGATATTCACGTTTGTAGTTTCAGCATTTTCAAACTGCAGGCAGTGGGCAAGAAGCAGAAAAACCTACCCCCTGGAACTTATAGTCCCTTCAGGCAGAAAAAAAATTCAAGTCTGTTGACCTTTCAAGATTACATAAAGGCTTACAAATATACTCAGGACTTTTGATGGTTAAAGAATATAGGATTTTGTCTTTTAGCCTCTCCTGGCATTTGTGAATTCTAAATACTGAGTGTACTCTTTTACAAAATGTTTACCTACTTACACATTTAACTAGAAATGTCTCTCATAAATCGAGAGAGTGAGCAAATAAATTCTTAGGAATATGTAGGGACAAACAAGGGGATTGGAGTCATGATGTGTCATCTGTCCTGCCAAAAGGCATTAATGGACAGTCTCTACTTAGGTAGATGGGCAGGCTTGTCCTGGTAAAGGAGCATGTGTGATTTTACCTATGCTCAGTAAATAGCCATAACATGAATGAATTCTAGGCATTATGCCCCTAAGACCAGTGCTCTTCCAAAAACGCAAAATAAAGTCTCCTAGTTCATCCTTCTAAATCATCCAAGGCATTTTTATATTTGTTTCTAAATGTCATTTTTGTTCTCCAAGGGAAAAGGAGGACCTTTTTTCCCTGGCTAAAACAAATTTGGGTGATGGTTCATAATATACACCCAGTCTTTAACTGGACTGCCCTCTCCAGTGGGAGTTATCAGCCCTCTCTGGCCTCTGTCAGCACATCTCTCAATGAGAGATGGATTTCACAGAGACTACAAGCGATCCTAATCATTGTGACAATGTTGGAATGTTCAAAAAATTCAAGGCAGAAATACATCTAGCTATAGATCAAATGTGGGCCTAAGATGTAAAGGTCAAAAATTAATTCAGATATGGAACATTCTGGAGCATGCAGGATATACATGCAAGAATTTAGGTTGGATTTTTATGGAGATAACATCCAGTCAGAATTTTTTTCTGTTTATAAGGGCATAAAATTTCCAGGATTTGTGATGGACAGTAAGAAAGGATTTTATCTGGCATAAGTGCATTCTCTGTTTCCAACGAGGAGGCATTGGCCACTTCTTCCCAAATAAATTAGGGAGAACTCATTAGCTAGTTAAGAACTAGCAAAAAAAATATCTCTATTCAATAGGCATTATGTTGTGAAAAATGGAAAATACCTGATCATGTAGAGAACTGACTAAAGTTTCAGTCCTTTTCTTCCAGGCATAATGGCCTTCCAAAACCCCTCCTAATAGACTTTTATTTTTTTTTTTAAGGTCTATCCCTTCGTATGTAACACAAGCGGTGAGCTCTTGCTCAAAACAACACACAGGGCACTGGGATTCAGCAATGAACCCCAGTGAAGGGTCTCAGCAAAAGTAGGTCAGCAATCTGATATTGTTTCATTTTCTCATGCATCTGGTCATCTGATAACACTGGACCTCCTCTGCTCCCCAGTTTTTACATCTTTGGAATACCTAGCCAGTGGCAGCTCAGTGACGTTATCTGCTGAAACAGCACTTCAGTTCTAGATCATATCATGAAGAATGCAAGGAAAATTACTTTGGTCTCAGCTAATCTGGAATCTTCATGGCAAATGTGTGTGATCTGCTTCCCTTTCATGTGAATTTGTTTCCCTGTGACCAACCTTGTTAGGTGAAAGTTATGGGAACTCTACTTCTTTTTTCACATATCTGGGTCAAAACCCTTCCATAAGTCCCAGTGTGCATAGACTCTAACCCTTTTCACCAGATTATCTTCTACATTCCAGCCCCTTAATTGAGGTCTTCGGAAGGAGGAAACAACCTACTAGGGATGGCTACTCTCCCCATATTTCCTCTGGAATCATTAAAAAATCCCCCACCTGAATAGTAGGTGCTACTTTCACTTTGAGCCTTCCAACAATAACACCTCACAGAAACAGATATTTTTTAAAACAGGTTATTGTGCATGACATTGCAGAATTCAGCAGTGCTGCAGCACGAGCCTGATACCTTCTGGCAGATGTTTCATATCAAAGCTTGAACATTCTGGTAGCTTTTTGTGCCCACCTAATTCCAGTAAGTCAGTCCTGTGTGTGCTAAGAAAGTTGTGATGTCTGTGCAGTGTCTGCAGGTGTAACTTGTGAAACTTCCCATGTTGACAATGTGGTTTAATTGTGTGTCAAAGGCAGCCACCAAATCTCTACTCAAGCTGCTAAGAATAGGCATTACAATTATTTTAAAATTCTTCCAATATCTGAGCTCAGTTTCTGCTGTAATTTGGACATTTTCATGCCTTTTATTTTTTTACTCAAAAGGAAGAAAGTTGGGAACTTGTGTCTGTTTTCCATCTATCTCACACCATACATGGGGAGAAGGGAAAATCAGAGTACTTCAGTGAAGTGCCTTGAAGGGTCAGTGAAGCAATAATACTTGAATTTTAATGTAACACTGCAAATTTTCTAGACACCCCCACTAGAGTTTCTGGAATATCTGAATGGGTCCTGAATTAATACATCAGAATTGCACCAATAGGATCAGAAATCAGTAGCTTCCATTTTAGACCTCACAGATGGGGAAAAATATTGAGGTTTTATGTGGATTGGGACAATATAACAGTCTGATCCTAAAGTGAGTAAAGAGCAATACTGGTTCTATTGTGAGAAAAATTTTATGCCTTTCAAAAAACCCTTCTCTTTTCAACTCTTTTAAAAGGCTGCAAGTTTCCCATACAATTCTAAGCAACAAAAAAATCCACTCTACAAAGCTGATCTATATTTCAGCTTTATAAAGAAACTACAAACATAAAACAAAGCTCTTCTTGTGTGCGTCTGGGGATGAACTTGATTATTTTAATAAATAAAATAAATTTAATAAAAAATATTTCAAGCCGTTTTCCCATCAGAAACTGTTTACCTTGGGAGAGAGGATGAGGTAGCATTGCTTCTTTTTCCTTTTAGTCAACAAAATTTGATTATTAATTTTCAATCAATTGTCATCTGGAGAACTGGTCTGGTTATGGTAACATATTTATAAATTGATCCATAAACCAATATTTTGTCAGCAGAACTTTTGTAATTTTTTCTAGTTGTCACTATTAGTATTTAGGGATAGTAAGCCCTAATATTTAGGACTTTACTGTATATGTTAAGTAAGATTTTTTTCATGTACTCCAGACAAACTGCTCCATGAAAGGACAGATGTGCATGATAAACACAAAGGTATTCTACACTGACCACAGCTATGAGATTAATTTGGCAAACTCTACTTCCAGTGATGTTTTCTATAGACAGCACTGATAACTTCCCTCGTTTCAAAATGGGAGGATCATTGCATGATCCAGTCTAACCACCAGCATAGCACAGTTACAGAGCCTCCACCAGGAATTCCTACAGCAAGTCCATAATTGCTGTGTATCAACATAAAGTCAGTATTTCCCACTTTCGGGGAGAAAACTGCAGTGAAATAAAAAAGTTTGAGAAATATTTTAAAATATGGTTCAATAAATATTGCATGGTGACAAATCAAGTCCTCAATGACAGCAGATAGGGCTTGTGATACTGAGTAGTTTAGTGTTCAACGCCCTAAAAAATCTCTTTCTTCTTCTCAACGAGGAGAAAAAGAACAGACCGAAGCCTCCTGGGTGCCCAAAGACAACAAGATTTCACTTGTGATGCTAAATGAGACAGACCCCTTCTTGCTCTTGACCAGAATTAGTAAATTTATCTCTACTGCCTGTGCAAAAAGGTACTGGAAACACTGATTATCACTGGGCAATCTGATGCATGTTTAAAAACCTAAAAAAGCAGCATTAGGAGAGTGTGAAATACCTTGAATCTGTCATTTATTTAAAAAGTCATGTATTCAGCTCCTTATTTATTTTAATACTCGTTTCAATGCACACTTCACTGAAATCCTTGGGTTTCCAGTGCTCTTGGAGAGTGCCGGTGATTGGCAGAACTTATTTTTGAACTCTTGAGGATCCTCAGGCCATAAGGTGTGTATGTGTTCAGACTGTTCCAGGTTTCCTCACCAAGAATCCCACCAAAACAACAAAACAAGAATTCCTGGGTACAGAGCTGTCTTCAGGATCGAGGCCTTTCCCATAAATCTCTCCAAAGGTCTGGAGAGTGCTTGTAAGACAAGGGTGGAGTGCTGAAAGGGTTTTTTGCTGTTGTTACTGATATTATTAGATAAAACACAAACAGCCACGGGCTTTATTGATCACCCCCCATCCTGTAGCAAGCTATCAGCCTGGCAATCAGATAATGGAGATGGTCTTGCATGCAAATGAAAATCGTTTAATGAAACAGAGAAAAACAATGAGAACCATTGTTTCCAGATAATTTATACAGCTATTGAAGCATTCTTTTTCTTTTTTTATGAATTGAATTCACTGGAGATTTGTGAAAGTTGCCTGTTAGGTCAAAGGCTAGTGTTTTATCCACTTAATCATTCTTCCCTGCTTGATTAATAGACTTTTTAAACAGAATCATATATTAATAATGTAGGCTTTAACTGGGCATCTCGATCAAAGAGTGGATTTTAGAAGTTGATTGGTTTGTATCCTCTAGGCCTGTGATAAATGTCTAGAGATTTCTTGTAGTCGTTTTTTCTTGTCATTTTTTCATTCTGATATTCATTTCTCTCTTCAACATTGTCACATGAATATTTAAAGCAAGAAATATAATCAGTTCAGTGCTTTTTCTTCAGTGCTGAGATCATAAAGAGAAAAACTGTCATTCAGTACAAAATCTCTTTATTACAATATTTAAGCACTGTCTGTTTTACCTTGCTTGGTGGGAAGCATGATCTGAAAATCTTATATACATCAATAGGATTATGAATGGAAAGCTATTCTTCTGATTTGGGGTTAAATGGGATTAAGGATAAGAAAACTCCTCAAAGATAAAAAGACTGTGGTGTTAATAATTAGAGGGGGTTAGAAAAAATTCATCAAAACAGTTACTTGGAAAATGATGTCTCATCTACTGATGAGACTGAAATAGTTTCTGGGAATAGGAGAGTGTGTAGGAAATTTAGATATATTCCATTAAATTAAACCAAAATTTTTGCCTTTCTTTTGCCAAATTAAACCTTTGTTTAGAATTTTTTTTAATGTCATCTTTGCTTCGGAAATCGTAATCTGGCGTGGGATGACCTCAGTTGGAAGGAAATATTGTCACTGAGGTAAATCATAGAATCACCTGCTGATTTGGGTTGGAAGGGACCATAAAGATCATCTGATTTTCACCATCCCAGCTGTAGGCTGGGATGCCTTCCACTGGACCAGGTTGCTCCATGGCCTGTCCAACCTGCCTTGAGCACTTCCAGGGATGGAGTACCTACAGCCTCCCTGGGAAATTGTACCAGTGTTTTACCACCTTCACAGTAAAGAATTTCTTCCATGTATCTAACCTCAACTTCCTCTCCTACAGTTTGTACCCATTTCTCCTTTTCCTATTGCTACAGCTCCTGGTGAAGTCTCCCCTCAGCTTCCCTGTAGGCCTCCTTTAGATACTGGAAGGTTAATATGAGGTCTGGCACACAACCTTGTCTTCCCCAGGATGAACCCCCTCCTTTTTCAGCCTATGTAGAAAATGTTTCAGAAACATTTTCATTTGTTTTAATTTTCTTTACAGGTTGGAACAAAATCAGTTGTCTGAGTGAAAGAGTCACCCCTGTTTCACACTCCCAGTAACATTCCTCTTAGCAACAGAAATGCTCTTGCTTAGGGTGGAAAAATCCATACATTAAGAAAGGCCTAAACAGAAGAGGTCACTTTCCTGATGCCCTTGTGTTCAAAGATCAAGGAAAGCTTCCACTGTGTAGCAAAGCATGTTTGCTTATCTGGTATTATACCTGTGTGAATTACACCTCCTCTCACTTGTAATTCACACTGCGTGCCCCTGCCACCACTTCTGTACTGGTCACATCCAAATGCTTCCAGGAGCATTTCCAAACAATTCCTTCCCACATAAACATGGATTTAGACAGCACATGATAGCTTGCTGTGCACACTTTCTCCAGTCTGGCCAGCCATTCCTGTGCACCAGGTGCTGGTGATGGCCCAGATGTCCAGCTTCAGCCTCCTGGATAAAATGGGATCTTGCTTCTGGCTGTTCCACAGTGTGAGAGCTATATGATGCAGAAAGAATCCTCAGATTTAGCACAGTGAAACTGGGAGGTTTTGATGCACATACAAAGTATTGTTGCAGGTGTCATATTGTCACTGATTTCAGCAGGGTGAAGATGTCACAATCAGCCTGAACAGCCTCTTTTCCTCATTCAGTGCTTGCTGGCCAGTGCAGGTTCTGAGCTGTGTGAGGGGTCGTGGTATCTGAGGCTTTTGGTGTAAAAATGTGTGGCCCTAGGGCTTGTAAATAAGTTCTACACAGCTGAGAAGCAGGAGAGTCTCTCTCAGGAATGCAGCACTCTGTCTGCAGAGTGGGATAAGAACCCCGCCAAGTACACCTCACTCATGACACGCTGCAGATGGGAATAAGATACTCCAGACTGAAACAACCTCAGGGAGTGCACCCCAGAAGTGCTAAAAGGTTCATCTAAATATTGTAATTTATTTCTATTTCTGCAGTATGGTGCTTCTCTCCTGTACAGGAAAGGGAGAAGTAGAACAGTCCTGTTCTTCAGAGCACTCACATGGCCACGGCAAATAAGGGCTGCCTGATAGCTGATCCAAACCTCCTGTGGATAAGCTGTGCCATCTGAATTGTTACAGTCTTGTCATACTGCATTCTGCTGTTCACATGGTGTTGGTGCGGAGATCAGATGAAAAACGGATCCTCTGGGTCATCGTCTCAAGGAGGCAAATTTAAGACCTGTGTAATTTGCTGCTTTAGAAGCCCTTCTCACAGGCTGGAAACGCTCAGAGCATGTGGGTAGGGTATAGATATATAAAAATATTGTGTAGTGACGTGGAGATTTGCAACTCTTCAGGAAGAGTAGGCCCCAAGTTTACTGTGGCTTAATTTGGGCCTGGGTATCTACACACTGATATTAATTACAGCTTATTTATACTATCAAAGGGTAACCACCACGAATATGGATTGTCTGCATAGCTTCCTGGCTTCTTTTCCCATTTTAATTCATCAGACATAATGTTGCAGTGTTGCAGTTATCCCACTTAACAACGGTAGCTTGTAAACATCATTATGTCCACAAAGTTCTCCATTCCTTTTCTGCGTACCCCCACAGATTTCTGATATGATCCTTCATCTGAATGCTGCAGGGTTCTGTTTGTTTAACTGTTTCTGAGGGTTAGTTATTTTAATGAGTTGGTTTGTACTTAGTGAAAATAAAATTTGTGGGAATAAACAAACAGCTCTCATTCTATTCTTTTCCATATTTAACAATCATAATGACAATACTAAGGGAACATATTTTACAATTCCATTACTTTTTTGATTAACAGATTTCCAAATAGAGAAGTAATTTTCAATTGTCCTCCAGGTTTTCTTTTCTCCTCTTCTTCTTTTCCTTTTCTTTTGGCTGCTGGAAAATAGATTTTCCACCTACCTCTCCTTACACAAATAAATGTTTTTCCCTTTCACCTTCAATGAATGTTTCCTCCATTCTTATGTCACATCAAGGACTGCCCTTTCTGTCCCATGCTGAGAAGATCTTGGGGAGCGCTGCTTGTCTGTTTCATGAGAACTTTTTGGTTCCATTAAATTCGTCTTCCCCTAAGCTAGCTCTGATTGGCAACTGTGCTGTGAGAAACACATAAGCCATTAAGATGGATGGTATTGACATCTTCTGCTTTCTTTGGGGACTGCAGCAAACCTACATTTCAATGATCCATACTCAGCTTTGGTTTGTCTCCTAACACGGTCCTGTGTGACTGAGAGTGCCACAGGCACAGACTGTGGAGAGCTGAGTTTTGAAAGCCAAGGGGGGCAAAACAGACCTTATCCCTGCTGCAGTGTGTGCTTCTGCCAGAGGTAAAACTGAGGAAAATATTAAGTGGAGTCTCATAAGTCCTATCAAGTCTACAAAGTCTGCAGTAATGGTGAGAAGGGAGCTTGGGGCAAGGTGTGAGAGAGCACACAAAACCCTGGCCACTGCCCATTTGGGCTTCTTGACTACCAGTGCTGCTGCTGTGGCAGCATCAGAATTTCTTTCAGATTCTGCTGGAAGCAAGAGAGTTGACTTGTTAACTTTCTCACTAACTGCCAAACCACAATTCCTGCTGAAGCTGTGGCTGGTGGGTAACTCAACACCTTGACAAACAATATCCAAGGTGATATCACAGCTAAAATATATATTTTTTAGCTTCATTTTTTGTCACGTTAAAAAAACCCTCACATGTCTGTGTGAGTGGGTGCATATGTGCGTGAGAGATGGAAAGACCTGGCTTCAATTTTTCTTCTGGTCTGACTAGAACAGGAAGAGCAGCCTTAATGTGACTCTGTCAAACCATTTGGGATTCCCCACGTACCAAAAGACAGAACAGAGTGTGAGAATCACTTTCAGAGAGAGCCTTTGTGTTGAAATTTCCTTTGTGGGTTTTTTACAGATGATGTAATGGCAGAAACATGAGCAGATGATGTGGGTGGCAGAAAAGCTTCCAATCCCCTGACTATTTGCCATATGTGGGCCAGGGCATGGTAAAACTGAGCCTTAGAGTTAAATCCATAAAAAAATCCATGTAGAGCCCCTGGGGACCATTTGTGTATCAGACAAATGTTTTTCAAACCTGAGAAATTTAAAAAATCCAACAAATTAAATGATTAAGGGTTCAAAAAGTGGTTTTTCAACTTGTGTGCCTTTCGAAAAGGGCACCTTTACCCACAAAAGATTTCAGGAATGTCTCCCCATGAAATGTAGAGCAAATTTTCACCTTTCTTTTTTTTTTCACTGGTACCACAAAAATTGGAGCTACTCTGTAGACAACTTAGGTACTTTAACTAAATCTGCCATTTCATTTTCTACATTCTGAAGTCAATGATCTTCAAGTTTCTTCCATGACTTTATCCATACTGGAGCCCCCATGAGGCGGTTTCTTTACCCAAGACAGAACATGTAGTGGGGGAAGAAAATAGTGCCTTTGCCATCCTGCTTCACTTCAGATTTGTTACCTTTATTTTGACTTCTAGATTACTAAGAGTATTGGATTGCCTTCCCTTTTTTAATAGACTTAAAAGCCAAAATAAAGTTTGATGGTCTATGCATTCAAGAGCACAAAACTAATCTGGTTTATCCAAAGTATTTCTGAATTTCCCTTATATTTTTTATTGTTGTGGTAGCTTTACCTTCGTTTTGGGCATTGGGCTGTATATGTGGTGCCAATTTGGTTTGTAACTTAAAAAAAAAAAAAATTAATGGGAAAGCTGTCTGGTTGCATAAACAAGTTTTTAAAATTTAGGTGGCTAAAAATTCAGTTAGAAGGATTTTGAAGCTTGTCAGAGCTCCTTAATGGCAGTCATTGCTATTTAGATGGAAAGGTATAACATGAGTTTAGTTTTTAGGCATATTCCAAGGCCTTTGGAGTAGAAAGCAAAAGCTGTAATAAGAAAGTTGTCAGAGATGAAGGTGCTGCTAATAAAACATTCCCTCTATTAAGAAAAACAAGATTTAAGAGCTGTGAATAGTCCTCAGAAAAAAAAATGCCTGGTTCTACAGAGAAGCTTGACAGCCTTCTGCTTTTCTCTGGAATTTAGAGAGGTCAGGTTCAGACAGTTAGGGTGTGCAAAGTCTCTGAAGTACTGTATTCCAGTACTCCCAATCTTTATAGGAAAGCCAAATATTGAAGATTTTATTTTGTCAAGAAGAGAGGAATTCTAGACAGTCCGTGAAACTATGCAGCTATCAAATTTCTCAGCTAAAACAAGCGAGTTTAAATATTTTACACAAAATGCGTGCTTGCACAAGAAACGTGGTAGTGTTTGTTTTTACAATTGTCTCAGTACAGCTCTCACAAACAGTGAGGATGTGGCCAGGTGAGGAAGATTTGGTTTGGATCTTTCTTCATTAAACTTCATCATGATTACATTTTTGTGATTAGGTTTATTCATGTCTTTTGAGAGCTGGTTTACTTGCCTTTTGAAGTCACAAAAACACTGTTTCAAGGCTATTGTACACAATATGTGTTTCCCATCAAAACCAGTATGTCCATCTATAAAATCATAGTTACTGAGAATATAATTCTACAACGATGCATAAAAATGTGGTATATACCATATTCTATTACCAGCCTATGTGTTGCTTATTTTCATTGTTTGTTTTGAGTTAGTTTTTTGGTTTGGAGTTGGGTTTTTTTGTGGGTTTTGTTTTGGTTTGGAGTTTTTGTGGTTTTTTTTTTTTTTTTTGTTTTGTTTTTTTTTGTTTTTTTGTTTTTTGTTTTTTTTTTTGTTTGAGTTTTTTTTGGGGGGGTTTGTTGTTGTTTTGTTTTGTTTTGTTTCGTTTTGGGGGTGTATTTTTTTGTATTTTTGAGGGGTTTGTGGTTTGGTTTGGGGGTTTTTTTCTGGTTTTTTTCTGGGTTTTTTTAATTGTAGAATGGTTTGGGTGGAAAGGGACCTTAAAGATCCTACAGTTCCAACCCGCCATGACTGAGCAGGTACATTTTCCACTATCCCAGGTTGTTCCAAGTCCCATGCAACCTGACCTTGGACACTTCCAGGGATGGGGCAGCCACAGCTTCTCTGACAACCTGTGCCAGTGCCTCACCACGCTCACAGTAAAGACATTTTCCTTAATACCTAAGCTAAACCGCACAGAAAGAATTCCAGCTAATCTTGAAATTTGTTGATAATGCTCAGAATTGCGATACTATATTTAAAATTTTGAAAGAATGGAGGATTAAACTTACCAGTTAGAGGAGGGAGGAGTTATTTCCTTTAGCTTATCTACAAACTGATAATTTATATACACACATTACTTGGTATGCACACTCATTATCTTTCTATTTCTTCCTGTTTCAGTCTATACATTGATATATCCATCAATCACTTTTTCTACCATGTCTTAATTTAAAAAGTGAGCTTATGCCTCAGTAGTGGACTGTTTGCTTCTGGTCTGCTTTGTGTCTTTTAATGATGATAAACCCACTACACGAGTGAATGAAGGTCATCAGAGTTTAGGAATTCATCAAAGATTTGTGTATAATTTTGTTGACTTTGCAGTATTTTTACACAGGTATGTCAAGAAAAATACATTTATTTGAGTATTCAAAATTACCTCAATTCAAGGCAGCAATTATGTGGAAGAAAGTTACAATCAGTATTAATGACAGAAGAAGATTTTGAAAAATGATAATTAGTCACCCTGTTCACAGTGTTAGAATTGTAAAGTCTGATGTCTTCTCAGCCACTGCACAGTCTCAGAAAAGCCCCCTCATTTCCCTCTCAGAAGTTACCCAAAGCTCTTTGTTTCCACAATTTGACCTCTGAGGTGTCTGTTGAGCTCCTCTCTTTAACCAAATGCCTTTTTTCAACTATTGCCTTGAGTTTCACTTTAGAGTCCGTTTTACATGGCTGATAACAGAGAGGAAAATAAAATACGACATTTCAGCCATCAAAAGGGCATCAACCTACAAATTTAGGTGTGAATTACAGAGGATGTTGGATATGAAGCTTCATATTTGTGGAAATGAATATAAGCTAAGAACAGCGTCTGATAGTAGTATGGATCAAGCAGTTGCACCACTGAGAGATGCTTTCACCCAAATAACAGGGAACTTCTGAATTAAAAAAAAAATAATGATTTTTTATAAGCACATGAGTAGTTTTTGTATCACCAGAGACAAAAAAAATAGGGGTTTATCAGGAGACTACTGTGGGTGGCAGCAAACTTTCACCTTAGGAGAGCCCATCAGAATGGAGGCAGAAAACAGTTATGCAAGATTCTGGAAGCTGAGAAAATTTTCAGGTAGGTTACTGGAGTTTTAGCTCACTGAAATAAAAAGAGCCTGGGTAGACATCTTTTTTAACTCGAAAATTGCCTGAGAATTTGCTTTAGGATGAAATTTGGGAGACGTGTCATCACACCAACTAAAATTAGCTGTGACAAAAACCTTTCTCACTGAAGACCATGACCAAGCATATTATCTTATCAGTGTCCTGCTTAACTTAAAATTAATACATATTAGGTGGCAGGAGAACCTAATGTGGAATATGAGTGAGATTACAGACAATTAAGGTGAAATGGCTGCAGGAAACTCCCATCTGATTTTAAATGAATGGGTTTTGTTCATATTGTGAAAAGAGAACATTTTTTCAGGAAAAGTTAATGAAAATTTGTAAAAGTTAAGTATACTTTCATTATGTTTCTGCCCTCTGTTGTCTGGGGTTTTTTTGTGAGGCACAGTAATTTAAGTATATATGGTGAGTTTCTAGGCTTTATTAATTTTGTGTTTTGATTTTTCCCTCTGCAGTATTTTTTTTTTTTGCATAGAAAATCTGCACAAAGAAAATCAAACTGTAATCCAAAGATAAGGGCTCTACATGGCCAGCCACCAAGATATTTGGTTGTTTTGTTTCTTTCTTAAAGCCCATGCTCCTTGACTCCTGTGATGACTGGCAAATGCAGATAAACTCTCCATTAAGCCTTTCTTATTAAAAAAAAAAAAAGCAACTGTACACCAGTCAGGGTAAAGTATTTAACTAACTCCTGAATATTGAATACTTGGCAAATGTTGTAGGTCAGCTACTGAAAATAAGGTGCTGCTGTTTGGCACTGGGAACAAAAAGAAGAGATTAAATCTACTACAGTAGCATTTTGTTTGCTTGTTTGTTTACCCCTGGAAATTCAGGAGCTAGGGATAAATAGATGGCTGTCGCCTCTGCCATGACCTTGAAATATCCAGACACGTGCAAAACTGAGTGGCACAGGCACCTTACAGTGCTTCCTCTTGAAAAAGGTAAAGGACTATTTTTTGTTCTTAAATTCTGACTTTAACCAACTTTATGTACTGGAAATAAAAATGTTGAATTCCCAAGTCTAAGAACATTGTTGGAAATACTTAGCTGTGTCCTTGTGAAGGTGTCAGATGGTGAACATCCCTGATGTTGCAGCCCTGGAGAGGAAAGCACAGCTTGAGCCAAAGCCACCTCCATGGTGTAAATGAGCCAAGGTGCCCTAAATATCAGTGAAGCCCAGACATTTCTCTCCCCCTGCAAATCTAAAGCCACATAGAAGAATTTAGTTCCGAGGGGTTTTTTAAGTCCTTGCATGAAGAGTCAAGTTGATATTTTAGCTATCTTTTCTTTTTCTTGAGACACCAATGTTCTTGCCACTTTTAATGCTTTGCCACAATTAATGCTTTAGTTAAGGAAAGTGTGTGATTTTTTTGAATGTTGGGATTTTAAGCAGAGTAGTAAAACTGTTGAGTAGGTATTTACTAGGCAATTGTATGACCTTAATTCACAGAGGGACAGGTTTTTACTGTAAACCCCAGAAAAAAACAGTAACTTTAAATAGAAATCAGGTTTGGGCTATGACAGGCCAAGTTTTTTCAACAAAAGGCTTTGTAGATATCAATTACTATTAGGATTTTTTTTTCTTTTACTGTTTGAAATGTTGCTCTCCACAATGTGGAGAAAAATTTTGAAAAATGGCAGCTGCTGTTATAAATCTTGGGTATTCCTGTAAGAGATGCTACCATAAAAAAAATAAGAAGCACCTTACAAAGTCATTTCATCAAGAACAAAAAAGATCAAAGTCAGTTCTTTGTGACATTCAATCACTGTTTCTGTTTCATACGCCAGAACAAGAAGCAGAGATGACTGATAATTTCTATAATCATTCTTAATAATTCCAAAAGGCAGAAGGACAGATAATAATAGATGCATTCTTGTCCTAAGCTGCTCTTCCTCCCTTGCTTTTTAGATTTGGCCATTGTGCTCTGTCTTTTGCAGGTAATCTGTCAGGTCAACAATATCAATAGTTTTTATTACAGAAAGCAGATGTTATCTGCATCCTATCTGTCCATTTAATTAGAAATGTGGTACTGCTGTTAAGCTTCAGAACAATTTGAGGAAGGAAAAAGCAAAAAAAAAACCAAACAAACAAACAAAAAAAACCAATGAAACAATGAAACAACTCACCATATTTCAGAGTTCTTAAAGAGGCCCAGCATTTCCAAAAGGATAAAGGTGGTGATTTCTTTAGGACGTCATACACAAGCTAAGTATATAGGTTATAGAAAACTATAATAAGAGCTTCATGGCTGTTACATTCTAGCATGTGGTGACTGCAAATTGGTGTAGCTTCATTTACTGGCTGGAGAGGCAAGGTGGGAGTCTATCTCTCCTCCCAGAAAACAGTTGACAGGATGAGAGAAAATGGCCTAAAGTTGGGCCAGGGGAGGTTTAGATGCACATTAGGAAAAATTTCTTCATGATAAGCAGTGTAGCAGGCTCCCCAGGAAAGTGTTAGGGTCACCAGCCCTGAAGGGATTTAGAAGACATGTAGATGTGGCACCTGGGGGCATGGTTTAGTGGTGGGCTTGGCACTGCTGGATTCAATGCTAGGACTCAATGCTAGCTCAAACATTAAAAAAAAAAAAAAAAAAATCACTGGAAAGCAAGGTGAATTAAGCTGTAGATCAAACCCCAACTGGATGGGAGGCAAAAATATCCCCAAAAATAAACAAATGATTTCTGGCTTTGAGCAAGCCAACAGGTACAGTTATTCCCCCAGGCCCTCCCCGTTAGTTTGTCTCTTAGAGGCAAGAATTTCCTTTCGTTTATGACCCCAGGGAAGGATTAAGCCAATTTTAGAGAGAAGGCAAAACAAAAGGATGGCTTAGGTACTGCTTCACAAATCATCTTCCTGGAAGCCTGAAGTGGGGTTTAGGTGGAACTCAAGCATGCTACCAGACGATGGCACTCTACATTAAAGAAAAGATCTCTTTGCTATACCTCACTTACACAGGTGTTTACATCCTGAAAGTCCCACCACCCCAACATGGGCAGGTTTTTTGGCATGTTTTCTCAAACACAATGTTCACTCTGTAGCAGCTGCCAACATCAAATACTCCAAAAGCAGTGGAAGAAATTCTGCATTGTCTAGCAAAGCCAAGAGGCAGTAGTTTAATGAGTTCTGGGGGTTTTTTTGTTTGGTTGGTTGGTTGGTTGGTGGTTTTTTTGTGGTTTTTTTGTGGGGTTTTTTATGTTTTGTTTTGTTTTGTTTTAAAGAATAATAATAATAATAATACTTTAGAAGCAAGAAGGAAAAAGGCCTCATCTAGGGAAAAAATGCTGGCTGTTTAAAAGGAAAATACAAAACCCAGGAAATTCTCAAATATTTCTTCAAAAAATTTCTCTCCATTGTTTCCCTAAAACAAAACAAAACAAAACAAAACAAAAAAAAAAAAAAAAAAAAAAAAAACAAAAAACAAAAAAAAAACACACAAAACAAGACAAAAAAATACCAAAAAAAGCCACAATTGCCACAATATTTGACTGAACAGGGAGATCTGCTGCCATAGATTTTTTTCTGTTACAGTAGATATTTGTTCTTATCTTTTCTCAACTTTTAATAGCTTTTAATTGTTAAAATAATGTGTGCCTTTTCCATGGCATCCGCATGTGCAACTCTCTTAAACTGCATGTACACACTGTTCTCTTTAAGAATCTGTGTGCAGACTGAAAAAGCAAAGAAAATTCAGTTCAGTGAAATTGTCACTCAATCCATAGCTCATCTTGTTACACTGAGATATGGGCAGAGTTCTCGGAGCACTGTGACCCTACATGCCATGTGCATTTTATGAGATCATTCTTTTTTCTACAACTGATGAAGAAAAGAAATTAAAAGTAAAGCAGACTGTCAGATTCTGTGTTTACTCTAGAAAAAAATTATATTACAGAAACCAAATTATTTGTTGCTTGACATTTCCATGGACAGATAACATCACTCGTTTTTGTTCATAGTCTTGTGGCTCTAATTCCAGCTGCTCACTGGAAACAGAAAGCCCAAAGACCACCAGCCATTCATTTCAGTGGCTCAGAATTAACATGCTTTTTAAGTGATCATAGTCATTTTAAATGCTGCTTGACCAAAATACTGCTATTAATTTACAGTCTCCAAACTGAGCCCAAACTCATTTGGCATGTCGTTGGACGAGGCAAACTGGGGGGGAAAAAAGCCAGTGTTTTCAGTGCTAACAGCAGAAATGGGACTAAATAGTGAAATAATGGCTGTAGTTCTTTTGTGGTACTAAAATCTACTTCAGAATTAATATCTCAGAACAAGAGTAGAACTGAAGAAAGATCTACACACCTCAGCAAAATAATTTTGGATACTTGAGTGTCTTTCTATATGATATATGGTCTATAATATATAATGCATAAATTAATTTTTCATGTAAGTCTCCTCTCATCTTCAGTATCTTTCATGTAGGTTTCATTCGGCTTGGCTCATGCTAAAAGTAGTGACTGACTATTTGTTGTTCTTAAATTCTCACTTAAACCAATTCTATGTACTGGAAATGAAAATATTGAATTCCCAAATCTAAGAAGATTGTTGGAAATACTTAGCTGTATCCTTGTGAAGCTGTCAAAAATAAAAGATGCAGAGGTAGTAAGATAAATGAAATATGGCTGCATCAACTATTTTTTTTTTCTTTTCTGAGCTTGTCATCTTGATAACATCATGTGTTTTCATTGCTTTTGGGACTTTATAAGGTAGTTCTGTAAAACTTAGGAAATTACAGCCATTCTCTTCCTAAAACATTTTTTGCATTTCTTTTATGAAAATGGCTTTATTGTTGCTAATTCATGTTTGCATTAGTGTTCTCCAATAAATACACACATCCAAAATTTTCAGACTGAATATGATTTCCTAGAAATTTTTTAACATTGGGAAAGATGTTGATATCTAACCACCAAACAAAAAGGACTCAGACAGTCTATAGGTTAAACACACCTTTGTAAAAGAAGAAAAAAAAAAAAGGGGTCAGCTACTAGATGACCTCTTGTGAATGAGGTATAGACATGGAAAATGTAAGCCAGAATTTAAAAAGCCAGACAGGGAGCTCTGGGGGCCTGGAGCCAGGGTTCAGACAAATCACACTTGTGACCACTGACTGGGATGGAAGAGGGCCTTAGAGGCACAGCACCAGGTGAATGGACCCACCTGTGGATGGAGTGTGTTTCTCTACCATCACACTTTGCAAGTAGCCAGGAGGCAGCTGAAGCACCCAAGGCACTCTCAGGAATGCAAAGGAAAAGTCCTTGTATCAAACTGTGCCATGGATTTCGCTCTCCCGATTCATCCTCCTCATGCAAAATTCAGTCACTTTAGCTTTATGCTGTTTAAATTAATTCCCTTCCATCCGTATAAATAATGTCAAGGAGATGTTGTGCCATACGTCTGTGTCTTTTCAGCCTGGGGATATTGTAGGGTAGAAGTTCTCTACAGCATCTGAATGTATTTTGCAAGGGACTTCTTTCTGTAGTTATCCCAAATTGTCCTTAGAGGTACCTCCAGGATCTCTCTCAGATGAATCAGGGCTGGGCTGAATAGTCAGAGTGGGTGGATAGAAAGAGGAAGAGATGAAGAAAATATTGGGATGAATCTGCCAAAGAATAAAGATCCAAAATGCCCTGCCATCAAGGAGTTGTAAGAGCTCGTAGAGCTCCTCTGTTCTGAAGCTCAGTGACAAGCCTGCTATTTCATTCCTTGCTTTAATTCACACCAGAAGCCACTGCAACACCTCTTTGAGAGGCACTGAGTTGACAGGGCTTATGTGTAATTTCACATTAGAAGCACAAGACATAAAAGTATTTCTGGATATAATTACACTTTTGTGGATCTGCTGTTAAGTTAAACCCACTAACTTGCAATCCATGGATAAAATTTGAGGAATTCCTGTTCTTTGGAGTAGTCTTTCTTATTACTCATTCCTTTACAATTTTTAATGATCAAGCCTAACTTTTGATCCTAATTAAAGATTTATGTTCAAAATAATCTTTTATATACTGATAGAATATTTTTATTAACTTCATTTAATACATCTTTTATGACTTATAAAATAATTTATTGTTTGTTATCACAAGTCTAAAGCACAGCATGCTCTGATAGTTTTCAAACAAATACCTAGAGACATAGATGGTCTGGTGCACAGGGCCTAATTTTCTGATCTTGCAAATTATTTCCCATTTTCATCTTATAAAGGGGATTTCTAATAGGGATTCGGAAGGAGAGGGAGAGAGTATGGCTGAGTGACTTTTATGAATTGTGGGCAATTTGGTAGCCACCAAATCTAACTTCCCCAAAGTTCACATGTGTTAGATTTGAACTCTATCTTAGCAAAGTAAATCTAGGTCTGAAATTCTGAACATTGCAGATGTTTTCTTTCACTCTGCTATCTGGAATAAATGTCTAGAATAAATAAGAAGTGAAAAAAGGTGGACAGATACATACACTTGAAATATGATTAGATTAACATCTGGATACTGTCTCAGTCTCTTGGAATCTGATGGTATAAGGGATCAGAACTTAAATCTACTTTGGGTTTGTGATTTTTTTAATCATTACTTGAAGTCATCAACCATCACTGAATTCAACACAGTTAGGAATTCATCTCAATTTGTCACTACCACTCTAGTGAGTTGTGGAGAAATTCTGAACATGCCCTGAGGATAACCAACACAGTTGTCTAAATCTTCTCACACAATAGTGATAACCATTACAAAGGAGTGGAAACCTAATGCCTGAGAAATCCAAGCAATGTTACTCCCAGCAGTGCTTCCACCTGTAGCAACTGGAATATCACAGCCAGGATTACGGCAGGACCACAGCATAAAGTGTCATTATACGCCTTGGTGTTTTAATTACTTTCATCCACTTTCTGAGGATACATAAATGTTTCTCAAGGAATGAATAGTCAGACCAAGATGGCACTGCTCTGAAACAATTAAAAGAAATACTTGTATCCTGATTGCTATAGTGAGTTTCTAAACCAGCAATGCACTGAATTTAGAGAAGGCAATGCATGGCCTCATCCAACAAGGTGTTGGAAGATGCAAAGCTCTTAGGCTTTCTTTATGTTACCATTCAGAGTCCTTGTTGCTGTAGCCACAAGATATTTTCCATAAATTATAATAACAATTACATTCATGTGCTCTTCATATCTGAGAAAATAGATTGGTTTCAATACATTCATTGTTCTATATATGCTGCACAAGAACATAACAATTCTCTACTATTCTTCCAAAGTGCTTGCTCACCAGACATTGAGCTGTAGAGGTTACTGAAGACATTGTTGAAACACTAATTAGACATGAGAAGAGAGATTTTTGATGGCCTTGGGGCAAAAAGTTTAGAGGAAAATTAATATTTTCCTAGGTGTGGTCCTTTGATGTTCTCTGCATTACAGGATGAAAGAGTTGGATTTTGTTCTTGGGTTTAATTTCTCTCTCCATAAGTGTTTCAGATGAATATGTGCAAATTCCTCCTCTAGATAAATAAAATTTGGATTTAAAAAAAAGAAGATTTGGATTAAAGATGTAAAAGAACTTGGATGGTTTTGGTCTAAACCAATTAGCTAGTTACAAAGTAGTCGGTATGTATTCTTTGTGTAGTGAATTATTTGATAGAAACATGACTGAAAGGCATCAAAGAAAGTTTTGGCAATTCTTTATCTGTTGCATATCAGTAGACATTATACCTTAATGTGGCATCAGATAAAAGTTGCAATATCAGATAAAAGTTGCAATCCTCTTAGGTGGACGGAAAAGGAAAATGAATGCATGTATTCCCTTAGATCACATTGCTGTATATATCCATTAAATCTACCCAGACAGTTTTCAAAAGGCATGATGATTCCATGGTTACATCCCCAGTTATTCACTGATGGTTACGGTCAGATCAATTAATTTTAATAGTTTTGTACTGTTGCATAGTAAAGTTTCGCTTTTCCTAAATCAAGTTTCAGCTAAGCCTCATGAATAAAGAGCATGAAATATGAAACGTCAAGTCTCATGGCAGGGAAGTAAAGCTCCCTTTGAAATTTTTAAAAGCAGGCAGGTGGCAAAGGATGTTTGAGTATATTTACCCCACACTATATATATATACACACATATATATATATATATATATATGCATATAAATATAAAATTAGAAATTCCAAGGTAGCTCAGAATGGTCTGCCTGTATGAGGAAATGTGTTACTGTACAAAGATCAGGTCCTGAAAGGACTATAAAGAGTGAATTTACAAGGGGAGGAACTAAGAGGGTTCTGCTTTCCTCGACCCTTACCACCACCCGATGGTATGCTCTTTGTGAGATACTGTGATGATGATGATGATTTTATTTCTATTTTCCCCCAAATCATAATTTCTGGATAAGTCAAGGATCAGTCCCACCCTTTTCCCTCTTGAAGTTTTATTCAAGAAGGCTTCCTTCCTTCCTTCCTTCCTTCCTTCCTTCCTTCCTTCCTTCCTTCCTTCCTTCCTTCCTTCCTCCCTCCCTCCCTCCCTCCCTCCCTCCCTCATCAACATCCACATAATTAGCTCAGGTTTACCTTAAAGGTTAGCATGTGTGTGGTGCTTCCATGAGTAGTCTCTCCAAGGATCTGATCTTCCATCACTTTGTATTTACCATATAATTTTTTCATATTTCTGCCACTCTGAATGGAGCAAACCTATAAAAAAGAGCAAGGTTTTTGTGTTTATTTTTGGAGTGACTGAGGTTTCTGATAACATTAAAAGCACTGTGTCAGTCTAACAGGTCCTAATCAGAATCTAAGTCAGATCTTAATGAACTTGGACAAATTACAGGAAAACGCAAAAGTTTTCCTTTAGCACTTGGACCATCCTAAGGGCAGGATAGGTAGAATCCTAGCTACCAGTTCCTGGGAAAACCAGAGAAAACTGAGCAAAGTTTAGGCTGGAGTTGAGAAAGTAAATGAATGAAGTTTGATTTAAAATTCTGCTATGACTAACTCTCTTGAGAGCTGAAAAGATTTTTGCAAATAACAAGAGAAAGCAGCTTCAATACATTTCCTGTTTGAACTATGTAGAAAAATAGAGGCAATGTTTCAAACATGACAATTCTTTTTTAATGCTTCTTATTTTTACTCCATCAGTATAATTCCCTTGCAATTTGTTTCTTCTTTCATTCTTGCATCCACAATTGTAACATTTAAGTAAAATGAGTGAGCACAGAAGGACAGGTCTGAGCCCAACTTGGTTTCAGCATTTAAAAAGCTCTACATTGCCCAGCTACTACCAGGCTTAATGACAAACCGTATCATCATAATTGACAGATTTGAGAATGTGGGGAAGTCTGAATTCATGTGCTGCAAGTTTGTGTTGACATGGAAGACTTGCATATGGCTTCTTCTGCCTATTTCATCCATTGTGTAAAACATCACACAATATTTTAAAAGTCCTTGTCCATTGAGCTCTGTTTTTGATATCCTCTGAAGGAGGATAGCAATGAAGGAGAGTTGAGTGAGATCACTTGCACTGTCTAACAGTTCATCCAAAATACAAATATTTATAAGATACTCTATATGTCACAAATTAATTATTCTGGGAACTACATCTGAAATAAAACCCCTGTATGGCTCAGAAAAATGTGCTGTTGCAAGACTTCTTGTGAGTTCTTTGCAGCCATATGAATCAAACATCAAAGTCTGAGTGCAAAGCAGTCAGTATAACTTCAGGGACAAACAAATTCAAAGTGTGGTAAAACTTTATTGAGTTCAGTGATTTGGAGGCAGAAATCAGCGGTCAGCGTGTGTCCAAAGGACAGCCACCACTATCATCAATCTCAGCATCTCCATGGAAAATATCAGGGAAAGCTCAGCTAGCAGGCTGCTCTCTCTGGATGAGAAGTAACCTTAGCCTGCTAAGATTCCCAGGCACATTTCAGAGGAGTAAAATCGCGTGTTGTGGGTCCCATCCCTGTTCCACTCAGTGCACTCGAACGCCTGAAAGTCAAGAGCTATTCATCCCCTGTCCCAGGATACTAAATGTTTTTTATTACATTTCTGTGTTTTCAAGGCCATTTTACCCCACTTTCATCTGCCCAGCTGAAATTATTCTGGTTTTGCAAGTGGATTTATAAAGTTTTCCAAATACAGTGGGTCTGTAGCACAAAAGATGTTTCATTAATGGAACAATAAAGATTAACAAAAAAGTATTGTTAGCGTGGCTGTACAAGTTAATGATTTTAGAAGCTTTACTGACTGGAAGTTAAGTGCTCAGAGTTGGTTTCCTCTCCATGCACGTCAGCCTCCAGGAAAAGAGACTTACAGCATTTATTTTCAGCTCCTGTGTGGTGGGTAGCTGGAGTGCCGAGTTCTGCAGGTCCTCCTGTGATAGCAGGAGCTAATGAAGCTGCTCTATTTTAAAGAGCTTCTTAATCTATGTTAATACAGTGAAGATTATTATAGAAGCAATAATAATCATAGAGAAATTGATAATGACTAGAAATCAATGTCTGGCTTGTTAATTATAAAGCTTTTACTATAAAAAGAAATCATTTAGCAACTCCAATTAACCAGTTAGGAAGAAATTTTATTAGAAACTCCATTTAATGGGTCTTGTGGTTTTTAATGTACTGGCTGGATCATTGCTATTTTTACTCTAGATCCCTTCTCTATTTTGATGGTCAGGGTTACAAAAACAGGTGAAGATGAAAACATCCATGTTTTTATCTTAACAGAACAAAACATCTTTGCTTTCATGTGTAGCCATTCACCAAGGCACATGGGTTGCACCCTTACTACTTGGCAAGGGTAAATCCACAGAGCTCTCATACAACAGGTGAGCTTTTCCTTCCTGGGCTGGGTGGGTCTTGTGCCACTGAAGCTGAAAGTTGAAGCTGTTCAGCCTGGAGAAGAGGAGGTTTTGGGGAGGCCTTTGAGCCCCTTCCAGTGCCTCAAGGATGTTACAAGTCAGCTGAAGAAGGGCTTTTTATGCCAAGAGAGAATGGCTTCAAAACTGGAAGGAGGTAGGTTTTTATTAGATATTAGGAAGAAATTCTTTAGTGTACAGACGGTTAGACACTGGAACAGCTTGTCCAGAGAAGTTGTGAATGGCCCAGCCCTGGAAGTGATAAAGGCCAGGTTGGATTTGAGCAACCTCTTCTAGTGGAAGATGTCATTAGCCATGGCAGGGGGATTGGAATTGTATGATCTTTAACTTTTCAACCCAAACCATTTGGTGAAAACTCAATAAAACAGGTTCAAAGAGCAGCCAGGGTCTCAAGCCTGCCTAAAAATAATTCAGGTAGAGGAAATGGAGGCTGTTGCAGGCCTAGTTTATGTAAAGGTGTTTGAAAGAATCTCTGAGATAATTTTTTCCTCCTTTTTTGGTAAAGCAAGAATAGGCTGTTGTTACGTCTCAGTTTCAAATAAGGCTGAGTGCCCAAAAGTTGATCTAGTTTTTCCACCCACGCTATTTGCTCTAATAAAATATATTATCTGTCTCCAAGTTTTTTTCTTCAGAGTTTTCTTGGGTTTTCTGCATATAGTTCTGCTATAAGCACAAAACTCAGATCAGATTTACTTGATTTCTGTAATTACATATACTGTTTTAATTGCATCTAAGTTCCTCTCCCAAACTTCTTTGAGTTTGCTTATATTTATTTTGTCCTGGAAATCCTGTGTTTTGACACAGCCTTTACACAAAACGATGATGAAACACAGAACTTCTGCTTTTGTTTTGGTTCTCCAGGTTTATTAAAATATCCAAGCTAACAAAACTGGACCGGTAGTAAACTTGTGTGTCGGAAATGTCTAAATGGGTGGCAAGGAAACTCTCCCACTCTGGCATTGCTTGCATCACAGAGGCTGAACATATCGTACCATAAACATTGCAGAGCTGAGCAGTGTCCTTGACAGATAGAATGCTCACAAAGCACTCAGATTTTACTAGAGTTGCACAGTTTAAGACTTCAAAGGCTTCACTTGAACTTCTGACTGCATTTTCTTCATGGTGGCAATAAAGGAAGCTTCTGCTTTCCTCCTGCAAGTTTGTGGTGTGGCATTTACCTGTTTTGTGCTCCAGCTGAAGCAGTCTGTGCCCCACTGTTGTGTCTATAACTAAAGATTCCGTGTGGCTGAACATCTCTGACTTGTGCTTGCGTTGTAGCCTGCTTCCCTATCTACCTTCAAGGTATACAAATACCTTGGCTGTGCTTGTGTTAAATACTGGGTTTCTATTTTGTCACACTTGGGGATGGAAATTCCATGTAAAAAGTGTAAAAGACTCACTGCAGCACCTAAAAAGAGTGTGCAACACTGAGAAAAGCTCTATTTATAAAAGCCCCTGCATTTCATCTAAAATATCCTGATGCTTTGTGACTCAATAATTTTTAATTTTATTTTCTGGAACACCTATTCAGTTTTATTTATCCAGGGGGTGCATGTTAGGTATTGGTGTAAGTGTCAAAATTTAGTTTATTTATACAAAAATAGTTGAGAGAATATATGAGACTCCTGAAGAAAACCAAATTGCAATATGTGTGTAGCAGTCTGATTAAAAGCACTAATGCTAAAGGGGTTTTTACTCATCTGCTTGGGCTATGAGAAATGCTTGTCATGAAATAAGAAGCTACATGAAACATTTCTGAGTTTTCTTTTTTGTCTGTAACACGAAAATCACATCAGGTCTGCCAAAAGGTTCATGAATCTCTCAAGGAAATCTGACATCCAGCGGCTTGGGATTTTTTTTTTTTATTGCCGGCATTTATTTAAGGAAAAAAGTACTTTAAGAAAGATATCTATAGAAGTGTAACAAATATTGTTTTGCACTCTTAGTCTTTGATGCCTTGTTCTTTAGGTTTTTTTAATAAATAAGGATTAGCTATAAAGGCATTTTCCTTGGATTATATACCGTATAATCCAATGCATTATGGATGGTACATATATATACACCATACTATTAATACTTATTAGTATAAGCGTGTTTCAATTGTTTTCCTCAAGGTACAGCATATTTCTAAGTATAAATATTTTTTTTTTCCTACCGGAATTGGATATTTAGAATAAGTAGTTGACTTAAATATAAGTAACATGAACAAGGTATGTGTTCATACATTTGTTCAGGAAAAAGATATTTTACTTTTAGAAAATGGGGATCTGATGTACTTCTATTTTCTGAAAAATATTAGAAAGTGTTGAGTCAACAGATTTAGCTAGGGTGCTTGTAGTAACACCTAGATGAATTTTAATTCTTTCAGATTTCTTTGTCAGGTTGTTATAATCCACTATTCAACCCTTCTCACATTTATTGCATTTTTTTTTAATTTGAAAAGAGAAACAACGCAGAACCAAATCTTGTGATCATGAGTGATGATAGCATTCCTAATTTAGTCTTCTGAGTAACAGAAAAGCTTAAAGTTCGTGTCTTTTTTTCTCAGACACTGCTTCAAAGAAAGCATTCAGAAAGTCTTGTGTTTCTGATTAATTTGGAGCTGTAATTGTTTATATAAACTATATGATGGTGTGCTTAATGTGATACTTACTAGCAGGGCATTTGGCAGGACTCTGTCTAGGAAAATTGGTAGGAAATTATTAAAATTGTTTCAAAACACACATCTTTAAGAAAACCCAAAAGTTTCTCGGTCTTGGTCTGAAAATTTTAATAAATAATTTGTAGCAGTTTTCAGGGAGGATGCTTCTACAAATATGGAGTCAAAAGAAAAACAAGTGCAAATTCGTTTGTGTTGAAATGGAATAAGTTAATATCAGGTTAGTGGGACTAGACAATCTCTGTCCCAAAATTGTCCAGGAAATGGTGCATGACCAAGCAGGTCCAGTGGAAAACAGTCTTAATAAACCATTTGAGCCAGCAGTGGTACCATCTGACTGGAAAACAGCACATGTAATATCCATTCTGGGGAGGATTATGAAGGGCTAATGCCAGCAGTATTATCTTTGAAGATTTTCCCTCTCTCTGGCCAAAGCCTAAATCTGGTTTGGACCAGAATAAGAGAATATCTGCCAGCAAACATCAGGAGACCCTAATGGGACTAAAGGGACCATCCTTTGAAAGAGGAGAAGTTGTCTGAGACCTGGGTCCTCTTTAGGGCATAGTGATCTGCAGCAGCTAGGGCCATCAGTCACCAAGACATGACAGGGCTTTGTAAATTAGGCATTTTGGAAAACTTTTTTTTTCTTTTCTTGCTGTATATAATTTTTCCCACTATCACATTATTTTTTTGTTGGGAAAAAAAATAATCCAAACTATCCACCCTTTTCATTTTGGAAGACTGCTTTGCTACTGTATATGGGTAGGTGACTACACTGAGGAATTTTGTGATGTCCTTAACACTGATATAATCCTCTCTGCGGATATGCTTATTCTGCTGTAGCAGGCTCCACCTGGAGTCTTACCTGCCAATAAAACTCCTAGACAAGAACAGAGTTGGTAATGTGCCCCAGTTACCCATCTATGAAATGAAAATTATGGCACCTCCATCCCTCACAGAGATGTCATTAGGATTAAATGCATTATGGACTGCGAGGCACTCAGGTATTGTAATGTAGTCCTGGAAGTATAATAAGGGACAGAGAAGGGAAAACGTGTGCCTCTGTAAATCATGGCACATCAAGCTCATGGGATGCAACCAGCTGAGCTCAGAATGAGTCTTGGATGTCACTGGCCCTGTTTTCATGGGAGTTTTTTAGGCTTTGAATCCTTCTCAGAGTTTGGAGAGTGAGGCAGAAAGAAAGTTGGGATTGGCTTCCACCTGTATCTGATGCTTTTATTTTAATTCTTAAAGAGGGTAAGGGAGAGAGTAGAAGAATTTCTGATTGGCATATCAGTTGGGTGACCTATAAGAAAGTATAAAAAGCTTTAGAGGAATATTTTTTAATTGAGGGATATTCTAAGGACAAATGTAAATCTTAGTGACTCAAAAGTTTCCCAGCCCTTTGGGTAATGCACTGGAATGTTTCCCACAGGAACTCCAGTAATTCAAAACGCACAAATTCAGAAGAGATACGGAGAGACCAGAGAGATAACAGTGTGTATCCCTGGGGGCCTTGGCTGAGCAAGCCACTAACAAACAGATCCAAAAGATAGGGAATGCCACCATTCTGATAGTAACAACATTGAAAGAAGGGGGAAAGATTTCCTCTTCTTTCGATGAGGTGAGAAAACCAGTCAGCATCTCAGGAGGTGAGGGTTCAGACAAAGAAAGGATGGGAAGTTAGAAGGCAGAAGAAATTTGACTTCAGAAGAGACAGTGGGTTAGATGATTCTCCTCTCTGTAGTGTTTACCAAAAGAAAGTGTTTGTTGCTACATGTAAATCCCCACTATGATATCCAACTCATTTGCCCCCAATTTTCTCCCCCTTCATTGACCTGACTTGATAACTCAGTTAAGATGAAGATGTTGGCTGATGGCACTTCTCTTTGGGAGCTGCTCTACTCTGCCTTGGAGCTGCAGAATAAAGCACTGTGTGTCAGATGAATAACTGTAATTATCAAAGGCAGATGAGAAAGCAGGAGCACATGAACTTTAATGTAGCCTGTTCTTCTCCACTGGTGTCACTCCATGAGACTTCTAGATTTGAGACTCATCCTAGTTTTAAGGCTTTCAAGTGGGTAAGGATTTGCTGGTTGAATTTGGTTTGAAATATTTTAAAATTAATGGGCACCAATTATTACATAAAGGAAAAATCTGTGAGACGCTAATAAAACAGGATTGCAAATGAGCTGTCCTTTGCACCATTCACTGGTCTTAGTGGAGCAAAAATACAAGATATGTAAGCTCACATTGCAGAGGAGGCCTAACCCTTTATGACCTTCTCATCTGTCCTTGTTTTCTTCTTATTTTGTTATACTCTTCAGCTGCCTGTTCATATTTAGATAACTTCATATCTGGATCTGATCTGCATAAATAAAAATTTCTGTCTCTGCTTTCTCTTTATTGTTTGTATCAAAATGGAAAGTCTGCTCTAAGTGCACTGCAGTTCTGGCTCTCACCCCCTACTTGGGCAGATGAATGCTGAGGCTCAGCCCTCCTGCCTGTCTCCAGCTCTGAGGATAATCCTTTTAAGTCGGGTTTGAAGAGGCAGACTTACTTCTAAAGTGTTTGCAAGTGAGGGAGAGGGAAGGAATTTCAAGGCACAAACAAAGGAAGGCACCTGCTTGTTGAGAACAGCAGAGGGGTTTGGTGCTGCTCTCCAGCCTCCTGCAGCAGCAGTGTAAAGCCTGGAAACTCTCATTCTGTTTTATCACAAAATCATGGTTTTGGGTTGGAAGGGACTTTAAAGACCATCTAGTCCCAATCCCCCTGCCATGGATATCTCTCACTAGACCAGGTTGCTCAAAAAGCAGATTTCAGCCATAAAGGTTTTCCCAGATGGGAAGTGCAAACAGAGATTCAGTCTCAATAATTGCAGAGGGAAAGTAGTTCCCATTCTGGCACTTTGGGAAGACTTAGGGAGTGTGCAGCGAGAGCTCACCAAGACCCTTTGCAGCGCAGGTGGCCAGAGCATGTGCCCTCTCTTACTGTTCCTAAGCTTGTATGAAATTGGGGACTGACACTTTAAGCAGGTTTGTTTTGTTTTGTTTTGTTTTGTTTTGTTTTGTTTTGTTTTGTTTTCTGCATGTCAGGAGTGGCTTAATTTCATTATATTGTGAAAAGATTTTGATCGTTACATCCCCACTCCTGAGTTAAAATTCGTGAGAGCAAGTAAGACGCTGTTCAGAAAGTGGTTCAGCTCTGTGTGTGTGTGTGTTTGTTTCGGTGCCTGGACACGACTGTGTGCTGAAAACAGGAATATAGCAAAACACAGGATGTTTTAGCCTCAGCAGTTTTGATGCAATAGTGTTAAGCTTCTTTTATAAGCTCTGTTTACGAGTAAACTGAAAAATGAATTTTCATCCTGAAAAACATACTGCCTGCAACTCTAAATTAAAAAGACAGGCAGATTAACAAAGGAGATTTGTTAATCACCAAACACTTCTCCTGGGCGGAGTTTGACACCACTAGCCCTTTCACCAGTGATTTTTACCACATCTTGCTTCTCCAAATGCTCAAGATGCTGTTTTGGGGGTGTTCTAGAACACAATGAGCTGTGACAGACAAATCAGCCCTCTGGACTCGTGAATTGTTTGTTTATGTTCAGAATTCACCATAGTTAGACAATTCAAAGTAACTGTGAGCATTTGCAGGTATGAAAGGTGTTGGGTAAGACGTCACGGTGTGAACCAGATATTCTCATTTTATTTATGTCACAGAGTAACTGAAAATGTCATTGATGTGATGTATGTAATGTGGGTAGCCAGGACATCTAGGCAATAACATCTCATATTAAGGATGTGTATTTTTTCAGTTAATCAACCAGCAAGATGTGGGTATACCTCATTTTTATTAGCTACTCTTCTCTTTAATACTTTTTTCTTTTCTATTACAATGCAGGACAGCTTCAGTATACTTATGCCTTATATGCAGGCAAATGTACATGCAGCAGAGAGAGTATATAAAAGTGATAAATTGTTAAGTGCTTATATTTAAGAAGAAGGAAAAATATCCTCATCAGTTTCACCAATGGTGTCCCCTCTCTTGAGGGGATGAAAATGAAAATGAAAAATACAGTTTAAGAGGTTTTCAAAGTAGCCTACTGATGTTGCACACACAGATCCTGGAAGGCAATTCCTCCTGTAAGTTCAGGGATCCCTTCAGCTGCTCATCTTGCTTCCACTTTTAAAATTTATAAACCAAATCAGGTGTCTGGCTCAGTGCTTCGGTGTGCTCGGAGTGAACCATGCCAAATGTTTGTGTTTTCCTTTGTCTCTGTGGTTTGGCCCAAAGTTTCACTGAATCAGGAATGTGTGGCTCCATTCAGCCATTGTTTCTGAAGGACTTGGTGATCTGTTTTGGGGGTTTTAATACTAAAAGTGTGAAAGACACTCTTTTGAATTTGTGTTTTGTTGATTTTCGGTCATAAACTGTGTGTTGTCATGTCAGTTCTGAAGAATAAGCATGTTTTTTCTTCACAATGAGGAAGTGCATACCTTGAAATTATTTTTTTAAAATGCAGCCAGTTACTAAAAAGACTGAAAGGTGAAATACTAGAGAGTATAAATATGCAAAAGATATTTTCCCAAATATTTGTATTAGTGTTTTAAGAACCTGATAACTCCCATGAACTGCGCCAAGAATACAAATTGTATAACTAGCGTATTCCAACCTCCAAATGCCTTTCATGTCAGTATGAGAGATACCATCAGGCACTTTGAAAGCACCAACCTATTTATAAAGATACCATCAAAAACCTGCCTGATGCTGCTGACTTATGAATCAATTATCTGGACTTTGCCAATGATATATCTGTTCTGAATTTTAGAGCCATATGTTTAGAGCAACACCGTACACAGGTAGGCTATTCAGCATCCCAACAGGGCTCTTATCTTCATGTGTAGGCCTGTCAAAAAAAGGGAGAAAAATATCCTTACTGTAGGACCTGTTTCCCAGAAACACTTTGTTAAAAAGGGAAAAAAAAGAAAATTGTGGATATCAAGTTATACATAACTAGAGGTAGAAGAAAAAGATTGATCAGCAGTGTGTATGGGGTTGTTGCTGACAGCAGACAATAAATTTAATTTATTTGGAAACTATCGAAGATGGTCAGTCAGATTTGTATTTAAAACCAAGTTTGCCTGAAGTGGTTGAATGACTTAAAAGAGAGGAAAGGTTTTTTAGAGTAGAATTTAAGCTGCTGTGGAAAAGTATAAACAATCCAGCTTGGACACTGAGGTGAATAATTCTGCATATATTTTTGTGGGCATTGAGGCCCAATGAAGAGTTTCAACAACCATCTCAACAAAAATGTTGTGGCTCTTTACCCTTCAGGCACCTTCATTTCCTGGGTCCCAAATCCCTTTCCCTTCATAGATACACTTGTGAATTCAGAGCCTTTATATTGCTGTGCTTATGCTCTGTTACAGTGATGCCTTAGGATTTTTGCTTTTATATTTTTCATCTATTTGTAATCCTGCAGTTCTTTAGTGTATAACTCTAAACTCCACATAGAGTGTTGACTACTGCTTTCCCATTTTGGTCAGACACAACAATTCCTCTCCAGGCCTGGGAATGAAGGACACCTCACTGTCTCAGGCCCTGAGAAATGTAAACAAAATTAGCTGGCATGGAGCAAACTTGAGGTAAATTACTTAATCATCTGAAGCTGTAATTGGAAGATTAACCCCCAATAGTCAAATGGTCCAAACGTATGAAAGTGTGAAAACCCGTAACACGTTGTCCATTTTTCGGTGTAGCCCCTGTTGTGGCTTTTATATAATAATATAAAATTAGCTATAAATATAATTCATTAATTATATAATTAATCATATAATCATTTATATAATTATTTATTAATATATATTAATATATATTAATATAACTGCTTTTTATTAGCTTGATTTTGTCTGACCTCTGTTTTTAAGTAGTCCCAACAAGGCATCAAGAGATCTGTTGCTGCTTTGACAAGGTTGTGTTGAAATTGTAGAGAAAGGGTGTTTGTCAAACCCTTTATGTGCAGGAGCTTACAACATCACTTGTTACTTCTTGCACTTTCCTTAAAGCTGGGGGCTCTGAGTTATGCCTGTTACAGATCTGAGCACCTGACCCTGGGCTGCCGAAAAAGAACAGGCAAAGCAGCTGAGATTGAGAGCAGAGAGTGGCACAGGCTGCTGAAGCGACTCATCCAAGGTCACTCTCTCTCTCTGTTTCAGTTTAATTTGTTTACTTCTCTGAGGAGATTACGGTGTTGAGCTGTTAGACTGAATATTAACGTTTCCTGAGTTCTCCTGGGAAGTCTGAGTCGTTACACACCAACAACCAGAAGTGACAAAGCTGGCGCACGGTACCAGCCCACAGGAGCCTCAGCTCATCTCCCCTCCTGTAAGAGTCATGTCTGCCCTTTATCAGCCAGGAGAACATCCTGCCGTGGTACCCAACACCACTGGTGCTGTTTGCTGGCAGAAAATGAAACTTGGAATTTCCCTTGTTTCAGAAGGAAGTGCAGGATTGTGGGTAGCTGGCAAGTGAATGTATGAAAACCTGGCAGGTTTTAGATTGGACTTTCATGCATGGCACCCAGCTGCATTTTTCTCAGGTTACTGGAGATAATGACTGTACAGTTTGAGACAAATTTTTCAGAGAACAGGTGTTTTGTGCTTTGGAAAATCAAGCCTCTTGAAAAGTATAGCAATTTGTATATCAGCTTACTTCGCCCCCCCCCCCAAAAAAAAAAAATAGACACATAGAAGTTGTATCATCAGCTCTTTCAAGATCTGAGTTACTGCTTAGGCAAAACTGGTGAGTTTTTGTGTATTTTTATTATTGATAACTATATTTGGGATGAGAGAAGAAAATTACCTGAAAATAACCTGTAAATCTGAATTTCTTTTACGAATATAACAGCTAATATTATAAAAGGCACATGGGCTCATGCTTGTAAATATGAACTTACTGCTAATTTGAGGCAATTGATATTTGGATATGAATTGGAAAATGCGTCTTGAGTGAAACTTGATCTTTCTAATCAAACTAAGTGATCTTAGTTTCCTGGAAGTTTTATTAATTTGATACTGGAGATGATACTCTCCTTATCCCCACAAATCCTGAAAGGAAAGACATCATATAATCCTATCCAGATAGCATAGTCACAGTTTCTGTTTCAATTGCATAAAATATTCCACAGCTGGGAATTTTAAAGGTAACCTCTTGCTAAAAACAAAACAAAACAAAACAAAAACAAAAACAAAAACAAAAACAAACAAAACCCAACAAAAAACAAAACAAACAAAAAAAGCCAAAAACAAAAAAAGGCAAAAACCATCCAACTATAAATGTTCTCATCTAGTGACATTATCATATATACGCAATTCATCATTTATTTTGAAATAAGATTCTTCCTAGTGGGTGGAGATTGTCCACCACAAAATCTATTGTGGCTATAAATAAACCCTCTAAAGGGATCAGAAATGGTCCCCAGGTCATACCTTCAACCCTTCTACACAAATATTATGTTTTGCAATAATAATGATGAAATATTATGATACATATTATAACAATATTTCATTATAATGCATAATATAATAATATTTATTATTCTTATAAATCACTTTGGGTTTTTAAAGGTATGCTTGTTGTATGAGAAAACAATGAGTCCTTTTGCTGGGTGCTCTGTAGCTGAGCTCTATCCAGAGTCAGCAGGAAGCTGCAAGGGCTTTAGAGCACCTCTGCAGTCTGGCCTCTTAAGCACTTATGGATTTGAGGAATTAAACAGCATCAAGCATAGCAAATATTGACCTCTCCTCAGAAAATATTTACCATCTCATTTATTGTTGTATGTCCCCTGCACTAGGAGGATATGTTAACATTAGCAGCTATGATTTGCTAGGTGAACTAATGTTCTAAATTGACAAACTCAGCTATTTGTTCAGAGGCCCCTCAGATTGATTTCTAGATGCTTTGCTCATTGTCAAGGCATCTGTTGCAAATGTTGCTGTAGTTTTAGGTACTTCTGATTTTATAGAATAATTCTGAGCCTCATTTATTTTATATGAGCAACTTGACAATTTTGTGAGTAATAATATGGCAAGTGTTTGTATATATGAGCTATGTTGTGAGCTGAACATTTCCAAGCCTTGTTTAAAGAAACATTTTAATTAGCACACAAATGTTGCAGACTGGGAAACTGAGGCATATAATTGTGAGGGATTCACTGTAACAGGTTTTCACAGCAGCTAAAATCCCCCTTTTCATAAAGGAGGACTTAAGTCACTTGCAAAGTGGGTGTTGGGCTTCCATGCAGTCAGGATTTCTGAAACACTTCTTTTCTGCATGGAATATGTGTTTCCTGATTTCCAGAACCTGGACCTCCTGTGTAACTAATATATATTTCCCTCATCTCTATCTCTGCACGTTGTTAGAGCTCCTACATAATTCTTCTGTAAGTAGTCAGAAAGCAGAAGAAAAATCTTCCTGTTGTAACTTTTTGTTCTGAAAGAGGTGTTCTGAGTTTGAAATTGGAATAAGCACCTAGTTCATAATTTAGCATTCTTAGGTTGTATTTTGACTCATCTTTACCGACCCTTCTGTGGGACTTAGAGAAAGCTGTAAGAAAGAATTAGGAAGAAGAGAAAGGGTCAGTTGATGGAACCTGATCAGGCCAATTCCTTTGCTGTGATTTGAAGTGAAATGTAACCCAAATGCCAAAATCATCTTGCATTCTCATGCTATCAAGCTTTGAAAGCCTGACATAAGAACTGGTCAAGATATCTCTCATAAAATGATTTATGCTTTGCTTCATAAAACTTGTCTGATAAAGAAAAAGAATGCAACAAGGCTTAACAAAAATATTTACAAGGACGGAACTATTTAGACTTCTGTTTCTGTCCCAAAGTCTTCTCTGAAAAGAAAAAGGGTTGTTCCCCTCAACCTCTCCCCAGGTGCATGGAAAAGGCGTTTTCTTCCCTAAGGAAGAGCTTTGAAAAGACTGTTGAAGTGATTCACAGAGACAGAATCAAGAACAAGTTGGTACACACTGCAATTATGGAGAGCACATGCTTAATGGTGATAGACTATTAAGTTTTATTATCTGAAATCAGTGACATTTGCAATAATGATAATTAATAGCCCAGTTTCTTACTCATAATATTTAAATGGAGCTTTATGGCTCAACTATCTAAAGTAATCAACTTCCAATTGTGCCTAAATCAGAAGACTTGGGTGATAAGATGTGCATTCAGCACCTCTCGCTTACTACATATTATTATGCTGTAAATAACAAAAAAACAAATCTGAACATGGTTTACCCCAAATTACTCAGCAGTCAATAATGAAAGCCCCACTGAAACCCAGATAAAGTTTTCCATAATGTCGAAGGAAGGACTGTAGCTGTTTCTGAACCTTCATTGAACCTGAGTTGTGCAAGCCAAAGCACAGCACCTTTACACCAGTTGATAGATTTTCAGTCATCCCAGCACCTGGGGATTGAGTGTCTCACCACCCAAACTTTGCAGAACACCTTTTCTAGGTGTTGTGCCACCAATAATTTCCTTGGTGCTCACATCTTTGCTGGGAATCCTGCTTTCAGTCAACTGAGAGGGGGAAAAAAAATGAGATTCAAAGCTCCAAGAATAATTCAGGTGAGAAGAGGCTTATGAAAAAATGGGTACAGCAAAAGACAATTTGGAAGAGTCCTCTCAGAAAGGAATGGTGGGCGGAAGTGCCTGTCTGTGTCCTTGTCACATTTGCTGGGGACTTGAGAACTTCATGTCATTTTAAATTGTCTGAGGAACCTACAAAAGCTCTTTTGATGCAGCAAAGCTGATATGTTTTAAGAAGTCACTGGGAATGCTTTTTCTGAATAGAAATGTGACATTTTAAGAGCCCCTTTTTTCTTTTTAAACTGCAATCATGCTTTTATCAAAGGCTTCCCTTAGAAACTGTTTTATTTCTTAATACTCACACAGACAGCATTAACTGGTTCTTTTAAATAGTTTAAAAGTTAATTTCAAAGGAAAAAGTGTTCTGGTTTTTGGGAGGTTTTTTTTGTTGATGTTTGGGGTTTTTTGAGAACAGACAACATCCAGAACTGTATATTCAGAATTTACTGAAGACATATCTGGATTTGATGTAAGCAGAGAATATCATTGAAAGAGATAGATAAGACCATTTGTAAAAGTAAATGAAATAATTTTTAAGAGGTAAGGCACTAATTGACTTTTTAAAGCCATTTTTCTCAAGGGAGTTAATATCCACAGAATGCATGAAAAGAACTTTATTTTTTTTCCCTTCACCTTTAGTAACCTGGCATCTTTTTCATTGTAACTTGCCTGTGTGTTTTACACCTATTTTAAGTAAATTAAGGTGAGCAATTCACAGAAGTAATGCATTTTCTGTCAGGCCATTACCACTTGTTTTCTCAGCATGTTCTGCAGATCCATCTAAAGATGTCATTACAGAAATCAATTGGTGTGCAAGGTGGTCAGCATTTACTGACAACAGATAGTTAGAACTACAGTAAATACAGGGTTTAAAGGAGGCACTGGAGGTATGTCTTTGCACTATATCTGGGTCTGTTAGACAGTGCTTTGTGTTATAGGTAGGTGGTGAATGTCAAGGTTTGCTTTCATTCTAGATATTTCATGCTACAGTGCCTGTTAATAGCTGTGTGCTTGGCACTCCTGTCAATTTTGTGTATTGACCTCTGGGTCTGCTACAGAAAATATGCTATATGCCAAATGTAAGTGGGGTGGGACAAATGTCAGGGCTGAAGTAAAAGCAGAGTTACCCTACCACAAAGGATTTTGAATATCATGCAATAACAGATTCCTATTTTTGCACTGTTTAAGAAATACACATTTAGACAATTTTCATCTGGCCATCTTTAGCTTCCATTAAGAGCACAGCTGAAATTCTTTATAAATATCTTTCCAACATGAAATTGCAAGGAAGAGAAAGAAATTTGTAGCTGTCATATGGCCAGACACATCTCCATGATTATTCCTAAGGACTTGGCAGTTTTTGTTGGCATTGTCCAGCCAGGGGGCGCACAGAAAATCTCCTTCTGTTACTGGCTTTCTTTTAGACAGGCAGAAACTTCCCAGCAGCTCAGAGCTTGGAAGCTGTGCTATCCCTATGGCAGCTCTGAGAGGTAAATAAAGAGAGAGGGTGTATGGAACAGAATCATACAAGACAGGAGAGGACAGGTTGGACAGGAGAGATGGAAATCCAATCTCTCATCTAGTCCAATCCCTGCTGCATCTGAGGTTAATTTGGAATCATTAACCTCCATCTGAGCTTAATTTGGAATCATAAAATGGCCTAGGTTGGAGATCATGTAGTTCCAAACACCCCCTGCCATGGGCAGGGACACCTTCCACTAGACCAGAGTTAGATCCAGTTGCTTAGAGACTTTTGCAGCCAAGTTTTGAACACTTCTAAGAACAGAGGTTCCAACCTTTCTGGAAAACTTGTTTCAATGCTTTAACAACTCTCAACTTATTTCCATGCCTCCCACTGGAATTTTCCTTACTGTCACCCTTATTTGTTGGTCTGTATCCTTCCACTGTGCATCCCAGAATATGCTGATTCTCCCTAGCCCCCTGGCTGGTAGCTGAAATGGGCAATTGAATCCCTTATCCTTCTCTTACCCTTC
Source organism: Chamaea fasciata (assembly GCF_029207755.1). Lineage (NCBI taxonomy): Eukaryota > Metazoa > Chordata > Aves > Passeriformes > Sylviidae > Chamaea > Chamaea fasciata. The sequence goes on along the minus strand of NW_027094090.1, from coordinate 72,623,836 downwards.
TCTTCTTCAGGTTAAATACTTCCATCAGCCTCTACTCACATGTCCTGTGCCTTTATTAATCATCTTCATGACCCTGTGTTGAGTTAACTCCAGCCTATTTCTCTGGAGGGACACAAAGTTGGTTGACTAGTTGGAAAATCTGGATTCAAGTGGGCAGTGCCATCATCCTTGAAGGAAATAGTCAAGGTGTACGCAAGATATGAAATCAACTTTAGAATGTCATTTAAATTTCAAAAAGAAATATTCTCCAGGTTTACAGCTTGTCCAATCTCTTTGTTCCCCTCTTCTCAAGTGCCTAGGAGGAAAATGAGAAATCCTGGGCATCAAAAATTGCAGGTTCCATTCCTAACTTAGCTTTCTCTGCTCACAGAAATATCTTTATAAAATGAAGATCCTTTAGTGACAGTGAAATGGGGACAAGTTGAAAATTTTAATATTGAATAGTTAGAAAAATTGCCACCAACAACTGGTTATTTCAATAGAACATTTTTTTTCATTATTAAAAATATTATTGATTTCTGTTAGGTTTTTTTCCCTGCCTTTGGAAAGTACAAAGTCCTTAAATAATTTGAGTTTTCACTTATTTCCTCAGAATTGCGGCATATGACTGATAACTGCCTTTAGAACTTCTAATAGCTAAATTACAATTATTATGCAAAGACCTACAATAGACAGTTATATGGATTGTTAAATGACTTTGCCTTTTTGGCAAACCATAATCATTTTCCTTTATTAGCTGAAGGATTTCATAATTTAAGGGAGATGAGAACCTATAAGTCACACTTTCAAATAAGGAACATGGATATTGCAAACATTAAATTCTCCCATAAAAATGTTAAGGCATCATTAAACTAGGATCAGATTAATACAATTCAGTCAACTCTAGATAGATATCTCCTGTAATAGGCTGAAACAATACCTAGTGATATAGGACGTACAAGATTTTACTACAATCAATTTATAAACCTATAAAACATACAAGTATCACTCAAAGCCACCATTAATTTTGCAAGCCCTGTATTAAATCAAGTGAATTTGGTAAGGGAAAATATTCCCCGCCCTTACTGTAACTTCCTTTCTATTGTTAGCTGCTATCACAGCGTCATACTTCCACCGTAAGTCAGATGAGAGATGCCTTCTGGTAGAGGTTGACCTGAGAATCTGTGCTTGATTTATCCATCTGTTTAAGTGTCTGAAAGATTTTTAAATGAATTCTCAGGGCATAATTTAATTCTCACTTGTAGCAGTGTAAACCTGGAGTCATTCTGTGTTTGTTCCAGAATAACAGCAAGCAGGGTTTGACCCTGGGTTTAATCAAATTAAAAACAAAGACTTGCATCTCCTCTAATCAGCTGGGTAAAGGGAGAGAGTTAGCTGAGGAAAAAGAAGGTTTAGACTAAAGGCTCCCCTCATGTTCCTTCCAAAGGTACAAGGTAGCTCTGTGGGTCTGGAGAAATGGCAATTTCAGAAAAGCAGGGCAGAGCCAATGAGACAGAACTGGAAATAGACAAGTTCCAAAGCATGATCTGTTTATCTCTACAAATCTGACAAGTCCTGGTATGCACAAATAAAGTGTTGTTTTATATATATATGTATGTACGTATACATATATATGTATATAAATATATATATATATGTGTATATATATATATATATATGCACATACAAAGTGCTCCCCTGGTCGAACCCCTGTTTGGGGGTTCCTGCACTGGAATATTTTAGCATGGATTTCCAAAAACACAACTGATATTTTATTGCAAGTGCATATGGAAAGAGAAGAGAGAGGGAAACCTTTCTCCCATGCCACCCCACTGCCCCAGACATGTATCAGTGCATTATGTCAAACAGGGATCGGGACATGATCATAAACTGTACTGTATCTGTTTTATGTATAAATAATCAGAGTCTACTACTAAATTCTTTTCAATAAGACTCAGGGGTTGAAGCAGGACTGAGAGGAAACAACGGAAAGGAGGAAAGAGTGACTTGCCAAGCTGAGCAGAGCTATTGTGACTTCTAGGAGATTTACAGCAGAATAAAGAGAAAATTTCTTTGCAGAAATTGCACAAAAGGTGATACGAGGAAAAAAGAAAAAAAAAGAAAAAAAAAAAGAAAAAAAAGAGTTTAAGTCATTCTGTGAAGCCAGACTGGACCATTCAGGACAGACTAACTTGCATATACTGGCCTTCTTTTTAATATAGGCACCCTTTATGCTTAGAAAGAGAAAAAGCTCCATGAACAATAGTATAGGTTTGTAAATCTGTATTAATGATCCAAAATGTAAGCAAACAGAAGGAGATGTCAAATACAGTAAAAGATGAGTATGGATTAGGTTCTTTGTAAAGCCTTCCCATTTGCATTTAAGATAAGTTATGTGATTTAGTTCAGTATTTGCAGTATTCCCTAAGGTCTGTATAGGACAGATCCCAGACTGCCTCAGTCATTTAGTGAATCATCTAATGCAATTGAATTCTGAGTGACAGCCAAAATTATATGTAGTTAGTAAAAATGTTGTTGTATTTAATCATATAATTGTGCATCCATTTAGATCAGCCCAGCAATCACAAGAACCCTTATCCACAAGTACCTTTACCTATGTGACTCGTGGTTAATAAGTAGGAAAGCTCACTCAGAGGGCATTCTCAGGCAGAGAATCTGAAGAATAAGGCCTAGCTATATGCCAGCAAAAGATATTGCTAAAAATCCATCGTTGTAGATGAGGATTGTTTTTAAATTTGGCGGGTTTTTTGTATGCAGCCACCTCATCGCTAAGTAAAAGATGCTACCCAGGTGACATCTTATGTGAAAGAAACTATGAAGCAATTTCTGTTATAGTTTACCCATTTAAATATTTAGGGGTGGAAAAAAGTGGAAAATAGCATTTCAAACTAGATACCCACTATACATTTTCTGAACCGCCCTGCCAGCACATTCTCCTCCAACAACTTTTGAACCTGTGAGTGAAACTTGAAAGAGGAAGTGAAGTTTCAAAGTGCATTTTCTTTAAGATTGTTGAAAAAAAGTCTTGGAATATAAGGCAGAAACCCTGCTTGGCATTTCTAGTAAGGCAATCAGCAGCATGCATCTGCTGGGCTTCTCATTTTGGTGTTTGGGTGTTGTAGTGTTGTAATAGCTGGGGATGTGTTCAGAAACCAGTGTCCTTGTGGCCTCACCTCACTGTAAAGGAAACAACTCACTGAACTCTCTGAACAACTTTGTTAGTATAGTTAAACTTCCTGTTTAATGGAATAATGTGAATTAGAGCCACTTGGTGCCGAATCCTCCAGCTGCAGAGAAGGACATGCAACAGCAAAGGAAGGGACAAGTGGTGCAGAGATTTGGTGCTGTCTGTTTGCAAGTAATGAGCTTGGTTCATTCCATATGGCTGGTAATTGCTACCAGAATAAGTCACAACGTGAGCTAATGGCTTTGCTCACACACAAATTGTAGAAACATATTTTCCAAGTCAGAAAACAACCGATTAGTTGAATCATGAGCTTGGAAGTCGAGAGACCTGATTCAGCTTTCTGCTCCACCTTAGGTTTTTGGAGTTACCATAGTCAAGCATTTAAAATATGCAGACTGCAGTGAAGCATCATGGTCCGCTAGTTAGTTTTTAATGAGCTAGCTTGGAAGCAGACTGTGGCAGTACTCAGTTAACTTATCCTCAGTTTCATTTCCAGTTCATCCATTAATTTAACTTGTGACAGTTGGATTTCAGGGTGCTTCATGAAGTTCAGCAGGGATCAAATAAAATCCAGCACTCTGATCAATCATATGAAATAAATTTAGCATTAAATGACCCAGTGGTCATCTCAAGTTAGATGTTAATTGTCTAACCATTGGGACTCAATTGACTTTGTAAAGTAGGACAGATGGGCTCTGTAGTGCAGAAGATGAAGGACAAAATAACTGGCAAAGAGCCCCAAGAGGCTGTATTTGGAACATGATTCATCTCACCTAACTTTAGAGATCCCCAACCCTCATTACCTTTAGAGTTGGTGGAGACTTTAATGCCTTTTGGAGAGTGACTCATCTACATGATTTGAGGCATCACCTTGATAAAGTAAATTGTTTGGTCGAAAGGCATATGGATGAGGGGGGAATCTAGAAGCAGATCTATGTACTGGGCTGGGCAAACCCAACCTCGGGGTCTTTTCAGGAAGTGACCTTGCTTATTTAGAGGTTGATGCAGTGTATCTGTACTACAGCTTGCAGAATAAGAGAAGAAACACTCTCGCCCAAGCCCAGCTTTGCTCCCTGTCATGTCTCTCTGTCATGCTCTGGGGATAACACCTTCAGGAAGCTGTAGAAAGGCAAGGTGGAAGTCAAACCTATGCTCAGACCAATAGTTGTGTCTGGGAACAGGGTAGAAACTTTGGATATGCCACTGGATATCTTTCTTGAGGATATTAACATGCATGGAGGGTATGTTAACAGGAAACCTTTCAGCACCTTGGATAAAAGAGCTGAACTCTATTTCAGTGAAACAGCCGAGCTCAGGAGTGTCAGTTGTGAAAAAAAACAAACTATCAGCACCTGCAGTTTTATTAATAAGGATTCTCTCAAATGAAGCCTATGAGATGTCACGTTGTTAAGCACAGAAAAATCGATTGCAAAATTTTACAGTATTGGAAGGCAGGAGGGGCTTCACCTGTATTTTGTGATCAGTGCTCTTGGATTTATTAACAGGGATGTTTCAGTCGAGGAGGGATGAAGTGTGAGGAAAACGCCACGAGAGGGAGCAGGAAAGCAGTCAGGTATCTCAGCCTTATACAGCTGGTTACTTTTAAAAGGTACTCCACAAAAGTTTGTTGAACTCTCAGGGAGGTCACAGCATCTTTAAAATGAAGTTTATTCTGGGAGGGAATTCGTCTGGAAAGCTAGAAATTGCTTTGGGGGAAAAGAAAAACATAATTTAAAAAAAAGACAAACCAAACAAAACACACTGCAACCAAAAATCCGTGTGAAGCCTACTTAAAAAGCTGTGTTTATTAAAAACGAAATTGTCACCCAGCACCACAATGCCTGCCGTTTTAAGGTCAGGTGTTCTAATTTCCTCTTCTTTTATATTTATTTCAAGTGATAAAATTCATTATATGGTATAGATAGGATGATACTTTACTTCTCTATATAAGCAAAGGAGTGTACAAGGAGAAAGGCCTGGTCAGAGATCGCTCTTCTCCAATTTTCTTGTTTGTGGTATGTATTTCTCACTACTGTTAGGACACCTCCCTGGAAAAAACTTTGAATATTTCCCAGAGGTCGGCAGTAATTAAATGCATATCTGAACTCCTAGCCAGTCTTGAAAAATGAATGTGGCAGTAAATGGCTCAAGTCATGTCAAATATATAGGGCTAAATGTGGATATTAATTATATAACCAGAGAGACTCAATTTACTTTGCAAAGCAATTAAAAGAAGACAGAAATTTACAGTCTGTTTCTGGAAAAGAGTAATGCCTGTTTAAAAATAACTCTCTACCCAGAATAGTCTTCCTGTCTCTCATAATATCCATTATGGAGGGGGAAGAATCCAAACCAACACAACAGAAGACTTTGGCATGCACAACACTGCTTCTTTACGAAAATATCAAGTTTTAAAACAATAGTTGACAGTTAGGTGCCCAGCTGCACTTTTAGGGATGTAAACAAAGGCTTTGCTTTTCAAACTGGCTGAAGAGCACACCAAAACTTATCTTCCCTTGTTTTCATTCCCCATGGGCACATTAAGGATATGAAGATGCCTGAGTTCCTACGCACAGGAGGTTTTTAACATACAGTTTAATATTGCTCTAGATTTTTCTAGTAGTCTTTCTGTCTGTCTGTCTCTCACACTTTTCTTTTTTTTTAATGTTTTTCTTGCTTCAGTGTGGATAGGCAAGGGTTATTTTCCAGCTGAATCAGAACTGGAGTTTGTTCCCCTATCCATAAACAATGCATGAAACCTCATTAACCTAAAGCACTTGTTCCAACAGGCATCCTGACAGAAAATTAACATGTTCTTGGATACTAACTGCACTATAGTTCTGCTTTGAGTGGTTTTCATATTCCTCTTATTTTTGGTGTAGGCTCTGAAAATACCATTGAGTGATTTGGGTCTGGCTGATGGTGAAAGAATCACAATTATTCAAGCCAGTGGCCACAACATCTGCCCCTCTCTCTGCCTCAGAGATGGAGAGAGTGCCAGGATCAGACACCTTCAAATATCCTCAAAGCAGTGTAGTCAGAGAAAGAAAAGCATCAACACTCCCTACAGGACTCAATGTTCTCCTGTCCATCACTTCAGAAACCAGATTCTAGCAATGGGCTAAAAAAGCCTGTGGTAGTTACGTTTGTCTTCAAAGTACAGCATGTTTGGTTGGCCTACTCAATACTGCACTTAATTATTCCTTTTTTCCAGGAGTGTCATGCTCTAAGTTTTCTTGTGACATTTTCCCCTCTGCCCTGTTGTGAGCATGACTACTGTGGGATTTCCTGAAAGAGTTTCATGCATACAGACAAGACAGTGGGAAAAGGAGCTGAGGTGGTGTTAGTCTAAATTGTTTATTTCAAAACTAGAGTGAGAAAGAGCTTCAAAAATCCCTGGAAGTGCTCTGAGAGACAGCATTTGGGATCCGTGAACTATTACTTTTATACTTCAGTAGAATCTCCTTGCTTCTATATCGCTGTTTCCAAAGTAAAAACAAGTTGAAGACAGGGAGAAAGAACATCAATTCTGAGTGCCTTTCTCAGGCAAAATTCTACTGACACTAGGAAGTTCATATAAGCAAGGATTTCTAGGCATGGCATCAAGGAATTTTCAATTCTTGTAACTGAAATTACAATTGAAAAGAAAACAGCAATTTCAAAATCTTTTTGTGAGAAAGGATGGGGTTGTATGCTGAAACAATATGTGGCAATACAAATTGCTCCACTTCCATACTCTTCAGTGAGTCTGATATGCTCTAGGTGATGTCACTGTCAAAGCTGAGAACCAGACATCATTTGCATCATTTACTGTGTTATATAAGCAGGGTTCTTGCTAATTTCTTGTTTGCAATGTGGCTGTGCCAGTTAATATATTTCCTTCTCTGTTAGAACTCCAAGAACACTTAGAAAAACATATATATCTCTATCTATCTCTATCTATCTATCTATCTATTTATATATATATATATCTCAGTCTTTTAAGTATTTTTAAAGGTCTTCATTTTAAAAAGTTATTTAGAAGATACATTTAGAATGGGAGAATTGTGCATCAGCTTTAAAATTCTGCATTCTTGTAAATCTGCACCTAACAGTAATAAAAGACAAGTGAAATCCCAATGCTGAGAATACCAAATTAGTCTGTGCTGGGTGCTTTAGTATGCTTAAGTCTTATCCATCCTGTTTCTAACTCATCCAGCTGCTTCAGGTGGTTTGCAGGTGAGCACATGGCCCAGATGGCAGCTACTCTCTGCTGCAACACTTGCTCCACACAGCCAAAAAGACTATGGGCTGTACCACAGGTTCCATCTATCTGAAAACCCACATTCCCAGGAATATGAACAAAATTAATTTGCCTCTCTGTAGCTGTTTTGTAGTAATTTTTAAAGGATAAAGCTATTTTTTAAGGGTCTCTTCACTGCTTAAAGGCACATGAGGGCTTCTTCATTGTGCTCAGCAAACACAGCCAGAGGTTCCCTTTAGTGCAAGTGGCTGATTCCCAGATTTACCTTCTCCAGTTTGAATTTCAGATCTGCACAGTGGTTCGCTTTCACAGCAGTCAAAACAAAAGTCTGTTGCTTTATACCAGAGCAAAGGGAAAACAGAAAAACACATCCATCTTATATCCAGTTTATTTAATACCAGAGTAGTAAATACAAATAAGACTTCTGGAATCTGGCAATGCTAGAGGAAGATAAAGCTACAAATGACTTTTAGTGCTTCTGGAATCCTGTGTGGGCTGGGAAGCTGGAGGGTGTACAAGAGTAATCTGCACCTTCAGTCTCACTGATATTGACCATACGGTTAAAATACAATGCCCCTGATATGGCAGAGCAGCATCTGCAGAAAAACAAAGCAACCCTGTGCCTGTCAACTGAGAACTATGGTCCAATATTTGTAGTCTTATAACAAGTGAAATAAAAAAAACAAGTGAAATAATTTTTTTTTCTTAAAAAAAGAGAATGTGATCTTTGGTCAACACAATAAAATGTGCTTTAGTAGTATTTTGCAACCCTACTGCTAAGATTATATGTTTTATGTTGTCTTATGGGTGAACACTAAGAAACTGAAAGTAATCTTAGGTAAAATTTCAGAGCAGAGGTAGGCTTCAACTCAGCATCCTACAAAGACTGAATCCCAGCTGTCCCCTGGAGTGGGTAGGAGGCAGCAATTCATCTTCAGATCACTTCCTTTTCATAATTTCTGTATGAGCACAGCACTTGCAAACACACTGGGCTAAGCCCTTATTTAGCTGTCTAGAATAAGAGCTCTGAATGTCAACTGACAACATATTTACACCCATCTGATGTTTAATATCCACCTCTAAAAAGTGTAGCTAACAGTACTCAGTGCTCTCTCCAGTGGCATTTCAATACCACAGCGATGAGTAGTTGTGAGGACATTGGTTATTAGGAGAAAACACCCTCTGTGAGCACAGGCCTCACCAGCAGGCTGACCTTTAAATACAGGCAGACATCCTAAAGAACTTGTGCTCTTTGCCAACCCATGTGCTTTCCAAGCTTCTGCTGCCATCTGAGATTGAACAGTCACATCCACCTGACAGATACTGAAACTTTTGTCAAAGCTCACAAAAACTGTTCTGTGAAAGGGATCGACCCAGGCCTTCTGCTGGCCCTTGCTGTAAAATTATGTCATTCCAAAACGACCTTGCCAAAACAGTCCAGTGCTCACTGACTAACATTTCACTAACATTTCAGTTCCCACACTCCTCAACCCTCTCAACTTTCTGTCATCACTCATGGAATAAAAAGAAAACAGATTCTGAAGCAGGAGACAATACTGCTTTATATATCTGCATCCCTACTTCTGGTGACTCTGCAAGGCAGCTTTGCAGGTAAATACCTTTTGTAGATTTGGTGTCTAAGCACTTAATTCATATGAATTTCAGCAAGTGTAAGGCACACAAGGACCTGAGTTAAATACAAATACATTAAGGCATGAAGCCACAGTATTTTGCTTTTCTTTTGTGCAAATGTTCTTGCACACAGACACACACACACCAAAAAAAAAAAAAAAAAAAAAAAAAAAAAAAAAAAAAAAAAAAAAAAAAAAAAAAGAAAACCCTACTCAGAATTCTGAAGTAAGATTTTGATCAGCAAGGCTGAGTTTACTGGATATTATGTGGCACTTAGGGACATGGTTTAGTGGTAGTCTTGGTACTGTTTGGTTAATGGCTGGATTTCATGATCTTACGGGTCTTTTCCAATATAAGTGAATCTGTGAAATAACTGTTTATACTTCAGTTGCACCTAGAAGCTCTATCCAAGACCATATTGGTGTTGAATGAATACAGACTAAACCTTTCTTCTGGAGCAGCTTACAGTTTAAGTGGCACAGGCCTAAACAGCAAATCTGTAGCAGAGCTTGAAATAGAAGGTCAGGTCTTCTAGGTCTAGACCATTCTATCTCTCACCTTTGGTTTCTACTGTCTTACTCCTCCAGACAGTGACCTTTGGAGGAAATTCAGTGAATCCCAAGAGCTGCCTCTGCTCCATTATTTCAGCTAGTTCCAACTTCAAGGCTAACCATCTCTTACACAGATTTCCTTCTCTTTCCAAACACGTTGTTGATTAACTTGGCCATTGACTTGGAACCACTTGGCCGTCTCTTTTCCTTCGCTTTGAAATTGGAAGTGATACTCCTCAGGACTTTGGTGAACATTGCCACAACTTCCTGATAATGCTCTGCTGCAGACAGTTCACAGAATTGGCACTTGTTATCTATTGCCAGCTTCTGTCCTTCATCCCAGCCAACTTCCCTCATGTGGCATAAATCCTGTTTATTGCCAACCAAAAATATTGATGACTCGGCCATTCTGAAATGAAAAAGGATCCAGTTAGAGAAAAGATATGTGCAACACTGTTTCATATGCTGTGCTATATTCAGTGTGTATGAAAAGTATGTATGTTCAGGATAAAAGACATTGCAAAAAAACCCCAAAATGAACTAACCAGCCTCTTCAACTTGTCAGGAAGAATTCTAGTTTTCCATTTGGCAAAGGATTTTCCAGACAAGCTATTCTCTACCAGTAGATTTTAATTTTGTTTTCTCTACTAAAAGAATTAGTGCATTTTTCAATCCACTGCTATTTTCCTTCTCTGTGCTGCTGAGTATATTGTCAGCACCTGGACTTCATGAAGAAGCAACCTGACCATTATCTCCATTTGCAGGTAACAGAACAGAGTCCAAGAGATACATCAGTGTCAGTGGCATAACTCAGAAGGAAACACAGGAAATCTAATTCTGAGTTTCTGCTAAAATTATTCCTTTCAGAAATTAACCTTCATTAAGGAAGGTCAGCAGTAAAACAGACAGAAAAATGGGGAGTTTACTCCATTTCTGATATAGGTAAAGGATTTCCCTCTTTTATTTAGAAAGAACCTCAGCTGACTGATGCAGGATTACACACCACCATCCACCTGCAGTTCTGGCGATTTTTTTTTTAAAGTACTTTCTTTCTCACCATATGGTCACTCATGCACACAAATGATGTTGGGGTCACTGCTAAAGGCAGTTTAGGAGATATTTGTGGTATTACTTTCCTTTCTTGTGGGAAATGCTTTCTTCAGCCCCTATATTTGTGCACCTCCATTGGTAATTGAGTGGGAGAGTAAAAGCACAGACTGACTATTCCAGATTTTTTTACCCATGTAAATCACAGCAGATTATGGCAATAATTTAAATATTAATTTTGCAAGAAAACAGAACACAAATTCTGATGTACTTGGGTCTGGATACAGTAAAATAGATTGCAATTTGCCACACATTTTACCTTCAGGTACCTTGTTGTTGGCATTTTGTTACATCACTTCAATGCTGCTGGATTTCAATTGCTACTAGGACGGCCTGTAAGCTCACAAAAGTGTTCTCAGCTTTTCTCTATGTTTGCTGAGGGGAAAAAAAAAAATGTAATGCCACTTACTTTTTACAAACTCCTGTGTGAGATTCTCGGATCCTGTACAGCAGTGCTTTAGCAAATGCAAATGATGCTCTGTCGCTGATGTCATAAACGATGATAAATCCATCAGCCCAGTGGAGCTCATCTGTGAGGGAGAGCTTCCCCTGCTGTGGCTGAAAGAAGTTCAAATGCACAGGGAAAAAGAGTGTTACTCTGGTCACTTCATAGTCTTTTCTCTGTCACTGTGAATGCTAGAGCACAGTAACTTTCATTGTAAAAGATATTTAATAGGTCTAGGTGCTGGCATTGAGTTCAGGCTAGTGCTGCTCCAAAAGCCTTATAAAAATAACCAACATCAAAGATGGCACTTTGGACCACTGACAGGCTCATTATGAAACATTTACACTTTGTTTAGGCAGTGAAATTCCACAACCTGTACAGTCATTGCTTATGCTTAATTTTCTGCAGGGTTACATGAAAATGAAACACACAGGAGCCATCAACATTTGTGTGTTTTGTGGTTATAGCTCTGGTTTGCATGTTCCTAATATTCTGACTACAGTTAGCTTAATGATTTTCTTCATGTTTTCCTTCCTCTTTGAATTGTTCCAGTTTCAAACACTAATTACCCATATGTTAAATTTCTGAAGAGCTAGGAAAAAAAATCTTCTTTCAGTCTGCAGTTGAGTTTAACAAAACTAGTGACAAAAGTCACTTGAGTGATAATAGGGTTATACTAATCCTTGACTCTCTTCATACCAAGAAACTGCCACTCTTCTGATTTCCAGAAAGCAACAGCTGTAAACTGTCCCATTAAGCAAAGTAGTGTCATTTCAAAACTATTTAAAATTAGCTTATCCCTGCACATGATTTGGCAGCAGCTAGCATCTATCTAAATAGATATCTAAAATAGATAAAATACTGGAAGCTGATCAGAAAAAAAAAAAAAATTACTTTGCTAAACAGCTAAAGTTAGGCCGTGTTCCTAAGGAAAAAACTAGTACAAGACAGCTCAGAGAGCACTAGCACAAATGTGCCCAAACTGTAGCAACCAAAGTCTCATAATTTCGGTTTAATCTGTTTAACCCTATCTAGCTGCCACCCCCAATGTTCCAATACCTTAATAAAGAGTAGCCCCCGTGTCAGGGGATTTAATATGACAGGAAGTGGAAGTTGTAGGCAAGCTCAGGAAAGGGGTTTTAAGGTGGAAGCAAGTCCAGAAAACAACCTCTGAGAGGAGTATGGCAAGGGAAGACTCCATCCCGTGGCATGACCCAGTGGCTGTTTCTGGATCCTCACTGCACTGGGACAAGCAATGCTGTTTGCCCTAACACTGGTTAAGTTTTTAAGTCCCTGAATTGAAGTGTGGGTCAGACTTTCTGTGGTTTGGCTTTCATATTAGCATTCTCTACCCAAGTTTGTAAGAGGCAAAAGCTGCCCAAAAGGGGGCCTGGAGAGCCAGTGTGATCAGTCAGACCTAGGTCTGCGTGTGTTACACAGTACCTAAACTTCTCTATTCCTGGAAATTGAGTAAATTAAAGCAAAACTTTATTTCAGAGTGGTTTACTGTGATCAAATTTTAATTGTCAATGTGTACAAGCTTCATTATGGCTTTCCTTAGAAAAGGAAATTGTTCTGTGGATGCAGGCCTCTCTACTTTGACCATTTGTGAAGCCATTTAATAACCTGTTTGCTTTATAAGCTAAATTTTATTCATTTAGGGTATTTGAGAAAACTGCATCCATGTAATCCAAACAGTTACCTGTATATACCTATGTAAAGCAAAAGTGATAAGTTATTTCTGTTAGTATTATTCCAAAATACAAATGCATTTCCAGAAAATTTTCAACATTCCACCCTTCCAGCAATGAAGGGTTTCTTTCCTTGAAATAAGAAAATACTCAGTAGTTCTGAGCCCCAGTAGCTATAAAATTTCAGTCTCAAAAAAACCCAAAAAAACCCCAAAAGAGCAGGCACAAATTCCAACAACCAATAGTTTGTAAGCCCTTTTCCCTTTTTACCATATACACAGGTAATGAAGAACAGCTTTTCTTTACCTTCCTCCTGCCGAATTCTTACCTGTGAACAAGGGTCATAAATTTCCAGATGTAGCTGCCTCCCATCCAGGCACAAGTGTTTAGTGTAGATGCATTCTAACCGATAGATATCCAAAGAAAATCAGTGTTACTTACAGTGAAAACAAAAGAAAAGGCAACAGTGAAATTTGATAATACAGAGGATTCCTTGAATACTGGTTATTTGATTGGTTGCTCAAGACATTCAGAATTTTTTGTCTCTGATCCTTTTTTATTATTATTATTTTTATTTTATGTGAGGAGGGTTGTTAGGGAGAGAATTTTTGTTTGTTTGTTTGTTTTGTTTTGTTTTTGTTGGCTGGTTGTTTGCCTTTTTTCTAAAAACACACACTGGAAACAAACCTATTCAATCTTGCACCAATCAATCCCTTAGGCAGACCGATACCATTTCACTGTGATGTTCCCATGGAAGTTTTGGTGAATGAATACTTTCAGACCCTTCTTTGCCTCTTCCAAAATGGAGGTGAGGGGAATTCACAATCCTCACAATCATCTACATGCTGATGATCATTCAGCTTGATACCAGGGCTCGGGTTTATAAAAGTAGTCAGCCAGACTATGTACAGTTCTGATTCTGCACAATAGTAGTTATTCAGCAATAGTACTTATTTACCATGGCTTCTGGTGCTTTAAGAGTTCTCATATCAGGCAGCATTAGACCAAGAGTACTTCCAGAATTATGTCCATAGGATCTAGTCCAAAAATATTTCTGTAGCATCTCAGATTTAGAACTCTCCACCAGCACAGGCAACACTGGGAACTCTACTGCAGACACACCATCACTATTATTTTAAGCAAGTACAACCAGTTTGTGGTTGCCAACAGGCTTTCTACACTGTCATTTGTCATTTTCTGAACTACAGGAACAAGAATTGGTGTTGACACTACAGAAAACACACTTAGAACTGTGTAATGAGGGATAGCTCTGTCATCTCTGGAACTCAGCATCTTCAGCATTTTTCATGCTCCTCTTAGTCATCTGATGATAAACTACCAAGCATCTCAGGGTATAAAATCTACAGCCCCTTGTTTCCTTAATTAAACAAACTTTTAATTATTACTTTGACTCCACTAGTAGTGGCAAGATCTTTATTTTACCGCTTTCCTCATCTCTAGAAATAGTGTTAGACTTATTTTCCAACATTTTTTTTTTTTTTTTTTAATGAAAATGTTCTGGGCGTTTGACATGCCTTTTACAGGACTTGCAGTACTGGAGGCTGAGAACAGAATCTGGTTTTGGTTGTAGGTGGCTTGGAACACACCTAGAGCAGAGAGAGCACATAATTTACCTGTGGTAGCTTAGACCTAGAGCAGCAGAGGGACAAAAACTGTCCGCTCAGTCTGTATTTGTATAACAAGTAATGGTAGAGCATACATGTACAATTTAGCTCTTCCTTCAGAATAAGCTCATTTGGATATACTCAATACAATTCAGCGTAGTACTTCCTTTTTCTTTGTTATTTACAGATCACTAGAAGCTACTCTGATTCCTGTGGGGGGCAAAGGAAACTGGAGAGAGTCCTTCTCTTAATAAGGGAGAGTGAGGTAGATGGCAATCTCTGTGCCTCCTTAAGTTTTGGGACTTCTGCCACGTCAGCTGGGGTGGCAGCACACTTCCAAAGTTATTTGTGCATCAGCTGAACAGTATTTCCACCCGGGATGTAAAAGTCCAAGCCCTGCCTTGCCACCTTCCAAGACTTAGAAGTGTCTTAACCATCGCCATTATTCGTTCTGGCACGGATGTGACATTCTACCCTGTGTGCAGCGAGCCTTTGCACAAAAAGCCCCCAAACCAGAGCTCTCCTCCTCCACTGGGGGCCTCGATTTATGCTTTGATTAACCACCTGTGCCAGATAAACATTCTGTTTGGAGCCGAGGAGGGGATATTCAGTACAACAGGTGTCGTTTTGGTTTTTTTTTTTTAGTCTTATTCCTTCACTCTCTCTCCATCTCCTCTCTGATCGAGCTGACCCACCCTCGCAGCCCGGTTCTCTGCCCGTCCGCAGCCGCTCTGCGAGGAGCACCTCTGCCTGTGCGCTTCGGAGCGATCCCTCCCGCGACACCCCGCCCTCCCTTTCCCCTCCCCAGGCCTTACACCCCACCAGGACCGAGCGGAAACCTCACATCTCCCCGCAAAGTTCTGCCACACCGCGTTTTTACCCAGTTTCTCCATCAAAGAAGTGCTTGCGGCGCGGCATCTTGATCTCCGCAGGGAGCCCTCCCTCCCTCCCTGCATCCCTGTCTCCATCCCTGCCTCCATCCCTGCCTCTCTGCCCTCGGAGCCGGGCTCTCACCGGCGCTGGACGCGTACTCTCCGATGAACCTCCGGGTCAGGAACCGCACCGCCAGCGCTGCGGGAGGAAAAGCAGAGCCACGTTCAGCGGGGCCGCGCCTCCATCCATCCCTCCCTCCACCAAACCCGAGGCATTTCCTTGCCTCTCCCCCTTTCTCTTACCCGACTTGCCGGCTCCGCTGCCGCCCAGCACGGCCACCTTCACCTCGGTCATGCCGTCGCCGCGCCGCCCCCGCCGCCTGCCAACCTTTAAAGCGCCTCGGGCGACACCGCCCCGCATCCTGCATCCCTCATCCCTCCTCCTCCCGGCTCCCCGCCCGCCGGCGCCGAGGGAGGTGCAGCTTCCCGCGGCGGGGCCTGGCCTCTTCAGCTTCTGAGAGGCGCCTTCCTCTTCTTCCTCCTCATCCTCCTCCCCTCGAGTGCCCCGGTGCCGTCCCCCGCCGCGCAAACTTTCCGCCGGTCGCCTTCCTGCCGCCGCCTCCTCCTCCTCCTCCTCCCCCCCTCAGTGCGCTCAGGAACTTGGGGTGGGGAAGGAAAACAAGAAAAACAAAAGGAAAAGGGAGAAAAACACAACCTCTGTGTGTATGTGTGTCTGTTAAAAAATCTGTGTTGTTAAAAAATGAAAATGTTCCGGGGGTTTGACACGTCTTTTACAGGACTGGCGGTACCAGAGGCTGAGAACAAAACCTGTGTGTGTGTTTGTTTGGTTTTGCTGTGAGTTTGTTTTGTAGCCTTGTCATTGTTTTACACCAGGGATATGAAAGTGAAGACACTAAAGTGATTTTTTTTTCCCCTAAGTGATTCTGAGGGTAACTTGCTATTTTAAAATAAATAAATAAATAAATAAATAAATAAATAAATAAATAAATAAAAGCTTGCACTTGTCTGTTCTCCACCCCAGGTTTCAAAACTCTCATCTAACTTTCCCTAAAGCTCTAATCTTGTAAACAAAACTTCTGTGGGGTTGCCTGTTTGTGCCTGAGAGGTTTTTTGTTGAGTTTAAGTTTGGATTCATGCGGTGCACCGTGCAGTACACCTGTGAAAAGGGAAAATGTGAAATAGCAAAATACTGCAGATGTGGAAAGTGAGGTAGAAAGGGCTTAAAGGGCTGAAAAGACACCCTTTGTCTGCTGTACCTCCTTTTTTTTTTTTTTTTTTTTTTTTTTTTTTTGAGTTCCACAAGTGCTCTCTAGTGTCTGTTTTGTCCTGAGCATAGACACAATACATCTGGGCAAAGATTTACTTAGTCCACTGAAATAAGAGATTCCTTTAACATCCAGGTTGGTTACACTTTTATACTTCTTCTGTTCATGTTTATTTTATTTGGTTTATATAACAGCCGTGCTGCTGCAAAGGAGGTGGAACTGGGAGTATTTAACTCTCTGTATTCTGTGAACAACAATATTATTTCCATCCAAAAAAGCTCAGCTGGGAACCACTGGCTGAAGCAGGTGTCTACTGTTTTCTGTGTATGGCATGGAATTTCTGTAAATTTCTGAGGTCTATGTCCCTGCAGAATTAGCCCTTTTTTGGCTTAGAGAGTAACATCTTCCAGGTAAGATCTTTTAAAGTCCACTTTCCACCAAATCTTCAGGTGGAGTACTTTAAATTTTAACATTTAATTTCTAACATGAAAACATGCCTTGGGCAACTAGGCCAGGGTGTCTGAAACCGCAGCAAAACCTAACAAAACCAGAAGAACAAGATGTTCAGCTGAATTTGATGTTTTCATCATCTATAGGCTTGGATACATTCCTCAGAGGTATTTATTCATGACAGAAAGAAAACCTGGTAGCACACAATCCCAGTTACTTCTCTTTGTGTGGTGCAATGGGATGGATGAAAACTGCCATTTTCCTCCTCAAAATGTTGGACTGCTCATAGACGTAGGTTGTTTTATTAAAGGACTGAAATTTTATCTTGCTGGCCATGGGAAAGTGCTTGGTTTGGGGTTTTTGTAGCAGAAATTACAAATTTGCTCTATGATAAACTACTGTTAGCGCACAAGGTAAAGTGTCAAGTTGATTTTAAGTTTCTTACTTTTAGTACATACCTGAACCATTTGTTTGACATCAGTTCTACACAAACTTTAGGACACAGATTATCTCTTGAATGTATAACCATGAAGGGACTAGCACAAGATAAAGGCCTCAACATTTCACTGTAATGCAAATATTACAGCATTAAATTAGCCTCATCAGATGGCTTGGACTGCTTTAAAAAATCCTTCTTGAATAAGTAAGGTGTTTATGACAAGAGGCAAGGGATTTTAAATGGTATCTATGTTCCTTATATATAGTTATTGTACCTTCTAATTTTAGACAGAATTCTGCTTTCCTTGAGTCTCATACAATGGACTTTTCCCAGAAAACAGAAATCCTTAAACATTTAACCTAATCCAAGATCAGAAAAATGTGAGTTGCCAGACTAAATGCTCACAGAGGGTGCTTATATCCAAATCCCAACATAAAGAAGACAATTTTTATTTTTAGTCCCTAGGGGAAGGTAATTTCAAGTTACAGAACTCTATTTGTAACAGAACATAATTTACTGTGTTCTTTAATTATGTTCAGTGCTAATTTTTTTTTGTAATTTACATTAAAAATTAAACACCGTATACAGAGGAAGCCATTGATAATCTCAGTAGAAATTAAAAAATAAAAGAAATCTGTTTCTGTAATGGAATTTTCCAGAAAGGAATATTGCTTATTGAGATAATTCTAAGTGTTCAAGATTTTTTACCCCTCTTTTGGCATTGGAAGAAAAATAGTTACTTTCCAGATATGCTTAGCAAAAGTTTTAAAATAAGACAGGGAGTATCATCTTAAAGTAATTAAATAGTCTTGTGATAGAGAAATATTTATTTAAGGTTTAAAAAACCCAGGCTCAAGTACTTGACTTGAATCAAATAACCATTTAAAATTCAGGTTCTTCCATCCCAGGTGATTGCAAAACTCTTAAGGGATGAAAACAGTTTTTATTCTCTGATTTTATTTATACAAGAAATTAAAAACAAACAAACAACCCCCACCCCAAAAAATTTCGCAAACCAAGAACAGCTGTGGTTAAAGAAGCCATGACATTTCAGGGAAGATTAACCTTTGCCACTGGCTTATTTGGTACATTGGGTTTTTTTGGGGTTTGGGTTTTTTTATTTCTTACCTAAATTCTCATCTCTGATTTGATAAAAATTATGACCCAAGATGATTTCTGGTAGTTTGCCCATTTGGATGTTCATGTGTGGGGGGGAAAAAAAAAATTTAAAAAAAAAAAAATAATAAAAAAAGCACAAAAACTACAGAGCTGTGTAGAAAAATGACACTCACAAAAATACATAGTGGAAGAACTTCTATCATTTCCATCAACTGGAGAAAAATAACATGAACCTGCATTCTACAAGCAATTAAGACTTGACTTCTTTTAGGAAAGAACAAAAAAAGTGCTTAATTTAAGTAATGATTTTTAATTTTTTTAAAGTAGTTAGGAAAAAAATATGGGGGGTTGTGATATGAAGAGGATCTAGTATATTAAAAAATTAGTACAAACTGTATTTATATTTTTTTTCCTACAATCTAGAAACATGTGTCCCATGTATAAAAATCGTGGGAACTACAACTGATGGCTTTTCCCCAAAATACAAGAAAGAAACAGGGTTTCTCTCTCTGGAAAGAGATGATACAAGCAAAGCAATAAATTAGAAGTTTTCCCCGACTTCGAAGCAGGAAAAACAGACCACAATGAACTTTACAATGGATTGAAGAGCCAGTCACTGCTAAAGTTTAGGGATGAAAATGACACCCATCCTTATTTCTGCTGTGATGGAGAACGCTTTTTAGTGATCATTGATGTTTGTTCAGTCTGCATCGTGATGAAAGTCCCGCTGAAAGTTCTTAAACAGGTTGCAGGGAGATAACCCAGTGTTTGAATTTGCAGCGTTTTAACTGTTTCGCAATAAAATGCTGGCACAAATGTTCTTATCTCAAGTGAATGTGTGAGATAAGCTGATCTGCAAGGGAAGCCAGATCTTTCTGCACGGGGCTTTAGCTAGGAGTGTTGAGCTCTAATGCCTTGCCCTCTGCTCAGGTTTAATGTCAGCTCTTTCAGTAGTTAGGAGAGGCTTGAGGTTCCCTCCATCAGTTCAGAGATGAAGGCAGACTCCAGCTGAGCTTGTTCCTTGTCATTGTCAATTCTCCCCACTCTCAAAATCAGATCTTGTGCATTCTTTGATTGTAGATATATTCTGAAAAATCTTTGAACAGCACATAAGAAGCGGAGAATTTTTTTTCCTCAGCAAGGCTTATCTTGCTATAAATCCATTACTTGAATCATTCTGGGATGTGAGAAGGAGGGACACAGTTTCTCTTTAAAGATTTTATGTTTTCTTACTATACACTTCATGTATTTTTTGATGTTTGCCTGTGTTATGTGTTAAAATATTTGTCTGTGAGTTATATGGAATCTCATGCCAGTATATTTCAGATTAGGCTTTTATTAGGTCACAACATAAATAAGCAACTACTAAACTCTTAATTTCTGCTAGATTAGTACGGCGAAGTTCAGAGTGTAGAAGTTGTGTCATGGCCAATACATATTAGAAGAATAAACTAGAAAATTAAAATAGTCAATGTTTATTCATAACTTGTTCTGTGGGAGATGTTCACTCTCCAAATACAATATGCTAAATGTATCAGAATCTAAACATTGCAGGAAAATACAGAGTTGTTTCTAGCTCTGTGGTTGCCATGGTTTGCATCCAGGAAAACACTCAAGAGAAGATTTCATGTTCATCTTGAGCTGATAAAATGTTGTTTACATCCAACTCTACCCTCTGGTTCTTCCTGTGGATTCTTGTGATTCCCATAGAATTCAATCCTATGGTCTTGTAGCCTCTTGACTGAACAGATCAGTTTACTGATATGATATAAAAATAGATGGAAAAAAAAAGTTTTTGCGTTTGGTTTTATCTTGAATCACTTAACTGAATTGACCTGGGACTGCCTCCCAAATAGTGGGATAGAGAAGGATGTGGGAATATGTAACCATGAGCAGGTTGAAGGACACAGCTGCACCTTTCAAAAGTAGCCTGCAGTTGGAACAGATTTAGAAGAGCTGGGCAAATTTTAGTTCAACAAGTCTCTGGGAGCAGCTTTTCTGCATCCCAGGCTTCTGAAACCATCTTTGAAAGATCATGGAGATTGATATCAGGGAGTCATTGATGACTGGGAAAAGATGTGTTGTGCACCCATCCTCAGGAAAAGCACAGAAGGGGCAGTAGCCTATGGGATCATCTCTGCTCAGCATTCATTAGACCATGCCTGGAAAACTACTTTTGGTTTTGTCATCCCTTTCCCCTGGAAGAGGGTCTGAGTGACTGGAGGAAGTGCAGCAAAGCCTGCCAAGAAGACAAGGGGCCTGGAACACTTTCCTGTGAGGAGAGGGATCTCTCAGCCCCCCAGAACATCTGAGGAACTTGTTGAGAAGTTGAAACCAGGCTCTTGATGTGGTGCACTGTGGGAGAACCAGACATGGCAGGCTCAGATCAAAAAAGGAGAGTTTCAGACTGGATAGAAGGGAAATCCTGCCTGCCACGAGGACAATCAGACAGCCTAACAGATTGCCCGTCCTCATAGGCTGGCCAGGGAAATGGCCAGTGACAAGAAGTCAAAACTGGACCATTGTCAGGGTTATGATGAGTGTCACAAAGTCCAGAAGAGGTCCAGTCACCAGTGGTGTCCCCCAGTCACCAATAATGAGGCCAATGTTTTTTAATATCCTCAATTCCAGCTTGGATGATAGGACAGAGTTTCTTACTGTACCCTTATTTGATGGTAAACTTCGTTGAATGTCCTTTAAAACCCATTCCCACTTCACTTATGATTGAGCCACTAAAAACATCTTTAAACGATCTTGGAAGTTCTTTAAGGTACTGCTGTTGCAAGATGTTACCCATGTGAAAAGGTGCTGAGCACTCCAAAATCCATCTGCCAGAACAGGCAATTCATCATACACTGTGTGATTTTGCTTACATTCTGTAATGGACTTGTATTCTTTTAAAACTGTCCCAGGGAATTCACAAGTAGAATATAATTAGAGTTATTTATTAGTGTATTGTGGTGTGTCATTCTAGTGAGAACACCAGTGGCTCTGAGTAAAAGTGCTCTTGGAAAACTGGCACTTACAATCCTGAGGTTTTTAATAAGCCTCTGACACTAAAGCTATGACTTGTCTTAAGATTTTATGGTCAGTTTTTCTAATTAAATGCACCATATTTTCATTTAATGCTACTTAATGTTTTACTAAGTGCAGTTTCATCAGAATAAGGTGCTTATAGTCTGTGTGTTCAGGCGTAGAGTTCTACTGCAGATAAAAATGGTAAGAAGTAGATATTTTGGTTATGTTTTTTACATAGATTAAAAAGTGAGATTCCGAAGTGGTTTTTATAATCAAAATTCCTGCTAATAATTATATTGTTTATGTATTTTTTAACTTTTCTCTGTTTGGGCAATAGAAACTGTTACAGTTGGGAATGGCCAGTGTTATTTCAGGTTCTCACTAAGGGTTTTGTTTTGCTTGATGCAGTAGATAATGCAAACTGTTCAGACCTAGAATTACTAATTTAGAGGCATTGCTATTAGAAATAAAACAAAAGGCATGGAATATTTTTCTTGGCCTCAAATCTAGTAGGAGCTAGTCTGACCCAAGTTTGTCTTGATTGTACCACACTAGAAGTCTATCTGGCAAGGATCTATTTACAGTGTAGGAGATCTTGCACCTTTCTGGTTTATAAACAAAAAGAGAAAAATACAACATATTGACAGAAAAGCTTTTGGGTTTGGGTTATATTTAGTCGGTTTTGTTTAGGGTTTTTTGTTTTGGTTGGTTGTTTTTTTCATTTTTTTTTCTTGAGGGCAATGTGTAATTCTATTACTGACATTCTTTAGACTTTCTTTGGCTGTGAGATGTTCCTGCAGACAGGCTCTTATGAGAAATTTTCAAACGATTTCATTTTCATGCACACAGGGAGGATAATGGTAGTTTAGGAAAAAAAAAAATCAAAGGTAGCTGTAGGATTCTGGAATTCAGGAATAGAAACAAACCCCAGGTATATAACACTGCAAAACATATTGTGGAGGCACTAATGGGGATCACGACTGTGAGGAAAAAAATACCTCAGGGTTTAACATCTGAATCCTGAATTGTTTTAGATGCTTTTTGTGCCCACAGCTGTTGACTGCTGCTGAAAGAAGCAGGAGGGAGAAGAATAGAAACACCCGTTCATCAGCAGGTATTTTCATGTAAATCCCCAGTTGCAGACAGTTTATTTCAGAATCAGTTTATTGGAATTTTAATTAGCTGAGGTTCCATATGAGGCTTTAATTAGTGTATAGAAAACTGTAACAGCTCAGATCACACTTATATAGTGATGGCAACTCGGTGTGTGGAGTGGGAAGAATCTCTGTTTCCAATAGAGCTAAACAATTTGGAAAAGATGCATTGAAAGCCAGGAACCAAGCAGACTCTTACTGAATGGATTTGCAAAAGCAGTCAAACCAAACAGGGGAAAAGACATCCATTTTTAGCACGTTCTGCTGGGGACAACTCTTTGTGGTAAAAATGCTGCAGTGCAGGTAATGGATTTTGGATTTGAAACTCTCATACAGCTGGATTATGTCTTTGCTTGTCTTTTTGTTCTGTTTCCCTTTGGAGGCCTGCCGGTGTCTCAGAATCAATTGTTGCCCAGAGGGCAATGAAATAGGAGAATTCTAATGGTCCTGCACCTTGATGATTTGCATTACAATGTTGCTGCTCCATTTAAAGGGCTCAAATACTTTCAGAGTAAAAGTCTTGAATTTGGTAAGCCCAGGGTGTTTTGAGTGGGGGCCTATCACAATTTATAAAATGCAGCCTTAGGCAGGAGAGTGTGCTTACCTTCTAGATATGTTTAAGAATCAGAGATTTTCCACTTTATTACAAAACTGATTCCATCAGAGATAGAGTAGGTTTTGTTTTCTATCATATCCATATTTATTAAAAAAAAAATCATAAACCCTTCTGTTTGTTGTACTGAAAACAAATGGATGTAGGTCCCCAATGATCTGAGCTGGGTCAATAGGGATATTTTCTGCCTGTCTAAATCATAGTGAGATTTTTTTATGTTCACTTTGTGTGTCATAAGACTATCATTTATAAGATAAGAGCCTCATCCTGTTCCTGCTGAAGTCAATGGGGGTTTTTGCAATTGCTTTTCAACAGTAGTAGGATTGATGACTGCAACTGAGCAGCTGCTGAAAGGTTAGTTTTAAAGCAGAATTGTGGTCAGAAAAGCAAAGTGACCCTGTCAAGCTGACATGCTGAGAGCACTACATTTATTTTTTCTCAGTGACATCCGAACCAAATCTGCTCAGTTTACAAGTCAAACATTTTTTATTGAGTTCCAGAACTGCAAAGTCAGCCTCAGTCTGGAGAATCAAAACTGTTACTTCTGCATCAGTCTGCAGAAAGGTTCAACATTTAGAGCTTGGTTGACATGGCACTGATGCATGGTTGAATCCAGCCTGCCTTTCTATGCCTGCCCTAGCTCTGGAGAGTGAAAGCTGCTACAGGAAAAATGTATTTGTTAGGACAGCAAACCGACATGGCGTGCAGAGCTAAGGAGATTAACTGGAGAAGTAAGGGCCATTTTTATATCTTGATTCTAGCTGTACCTACACTTTAGTCCTTAACCTCATGCCACGATAAGGTTTTAATATTTTCACATTGTTTTAGTGTGGGGCTACAGCCTAAACTGTCTTCATTGCATAATATCTTTTCCAGAAGTGCTTGCTTTTTATGATAAAGCTCATTTCAAGGTCAGTTTAAAACTTCAGAAGCCAAATCTGAAAGAGGTGACTCCTTCTGGATCATGCAACTCCTTGTTTACTCTCAAGGGTTCACAAAGATCAGGAATATGGATTGGAGAGGTAATTCAGTTTATTATTTAAGAGATCTTAACATTATATAATTGCAGGCTTGTCAAATCTGTTTTGATCTGACCCTGACCTCAGAATCTTGATGTGGCTCACTGATTTCTGCCATGCTTTATACCACACATACCCTGTTGGATAATGTTTGATGGAAGTCTGCTGTCTCAAACTGTAGCTATTTGTTGGGCAGTCAAGTATTAATGACTCTTCTGTAAGCATGAGCACACACTACACTTCTTGAACTCAAATGGACTCCTTGGATGCTGCAAAACTCATCAGATACTCCAGCTACTGCTGGAGATTTTTCTTATGCCTTCTCTAGGTTTGGGGTTTTTTATCCCACAAATTCAATGAAAGGTCACAAAAAATATTGCTGATTGCTTTCATCTCTAGAATTCCGCCTTTCATCTGTTGTTTGCAGTGAGTTTGTTAATCTGCAGGTGAGACTTTTCTTTTTTTTTTGTGAAAGGAGAATTTGGCTGGATAGGGGAGGAGCTGCTTGTTGATCTCTTTTTTCATCCTTGATCCCTGATAAGTCTTGGAAGGGCAGGGGAAGATTGCTCCTCCCCAGAGAATGACTGAGCATGCACAGGTGAGGAATGCTTTAATGAGATGCTGGAGAGGACAAAGAATGGGATGGAGGATGTGAGAGGCAGGTAGAAGAGTGAAGAGTGAAGAGCTGAAGAGAAGTAGGAACTGCTGTGCTGTCTTGGAGGTGGTAGAAATTGTGAAGATCTGGAGGTTCGTTCCAGCCAGCACTTCTGCAGAATAAAGGATTATGGAAAAGTTTCAGCCATCAGGAACACCATTCCAGGACTGCAGGTGGGCTTCAAACCTTTCTGTTTAGTGCCTTGTTCAGTAAATCCAAAATTACTCTTCTTGAGGCTTTTAATTTTTGCCTTTTTTGGTTATCCTAATTTTCCTTTTTTTTTTTTTTTTTTTTTTTTTTTTTTTTTTTTTTTTTGCGCGCCTTCAAGTGCCAGTGTCAGGAATTAGAAGGTTTTGGTACTTGTCAAAACGCTCACTTTTTAAAAAAGTTAAGTGATTTGTTCTTACTTTTTGGATTATGTAAGATGTGATCATCATTCATACAGATCCAGCTTTCTCTTTCTCCTGAATTGTGTAGGTTCTTCAGGAACTGTGAACTCTTTCCAATTATGTAAAAAAGCCTGAGTGGAAACATAAAGTAAAACTGAACTGTGTGTGCATAGAGATCAATGTTTTGAATCCAAAAATGCATTGCTATTTTGCTGCATGTGCATAGCTCATATTTCTTTGTACAAGCAATTAAACTTATTTTCTGGAAAAGTCTGGGTCTTAAAAAAAAAAAAAAACTAAAAAAAAAAACCAACCCAGTGGGAAAACAAAATCCTCTCCCATCTCCCATCTGAAAAAAACAGACAGACCAACCCCTGGAATGTATGGAACTACTCAAGTTAATGACATAGGAACCTTAGCCCTGCCTCTCTGGCCTTGCAGGAGTAGAAAATCCAAGTCTTCCTCTTTTTGCCAAAAGAATCCCTGAATCTTTCAGAAAACAGCTCATGATTTAGAGGCAGCCTGATAGCAGAAGGTGCTTATTGACTCAGACTCTGTCAAAGAGAGATAATGTGTAGTTGGTCACGTGTAAGTAAAAACATCAACTGAGATGTGTTGTACAAAACTGATGTGTATCCTATGTGCTCTTACAGCAGTGCACAAACCGTAAGAAGCTATTTTATGCAATCAGAAAATTAAAAACAAAACAAAACAAAACAAAAATATTTTAAGTTGTCCTGGAAAAGGCCTTCTTTTAGCACTTCATAATGACTCATCCCCTTGTCTGTGCTGTTTATCCAGCTGTGTTTACCTCCAAGTTCTTCTGAATAGGTACCATGAGGCCAATATGGGCTCATGAGTATCTTGCAAAATCATTTGTTTATGAACAGGGACATGACTCTAGTAAAGCTGAAGTATCATCATAGTTTAGGAGTGAAGACAGACACCCACAAATTTCTCTTGAGGAACAGAATTAAACCTAAGAAATCAGTGCTCTTTTGCATTTCCATGGATGGCATATCTCTCTTCCTTTCTCATAATGTACATATGTGCAGAGCTTGGACTAGTGATTGTGGTCTTGTTCATGTTTATTTCCGATTTGTGTGTCATGACAATAATATGCTTTTTTATACAGTAAAAAAATGAGTTAATACCAATTTGTATTTTACACCTTCTTTTATGTTTTGTCTATGTTCCAAACTCAGCTGAATACCATTAATATACTAGAGTTTTAGAAGATGTGGATGAAAATAACTCTATTGATAAGCACTTGTTATAGAAACAAACACTTTACAAATCAGTAGGAAGTGTCCCACTTTCTTACTAGAAAAATATATAAAACGTAACTCGCCAAAGTCAATTGATATTTTTTGCCTTATCCTCTGTGGTGTCCTCCATGATGAAGCGGCCTCCATTTCTGTCAAGTTCAATTGGATTTATAGTTGTTCAGGATCAGTTCTGTGAGAGCTTTTGTAATTTCAGGGCATTCAAAACCAGAAAGAGTCCTTTGGTTAGCACAGCTTTGTCTATATTTAGTTTATAAATGATGCCACAGTCCCATGGATTTGACAATGCTTACCTGACCCATGAGCTCCCCTGACTTCTGTCAGTCAAACAGAAAGGCTTTCTGCCTTGATTTGGAGATGGCCAGAAATGGAGCTCTCAGTATTTATGTGACTAGCTTCCTCAGATATACAAATCTTTAAAATTAAATAGCAATAATGATGCATTCACTGCCGTCTGAACCTGACTGTCTGCACTTCCAGTGGTCGATTCCCGGGAGGATTTTGGGAGCACCCGCGTTAGCGTGTCACCGTTGAATGGGAGTGCGTCTTGAAGCAGGTTTGCTGGTCCTTTTTCACCCCTCCAGACCCCTGAATCCCCCTCACATGGGACAGCCTCCTGGAGCTGGTTGATCCCTGCACATTCCGGCGGCGGCGGCAGCGCGGCTGATGCGCTCCAGCTGCGGAGATACATCTGGGGCTTGGGATGAAATGTCCCTGTCTTCACCTCCTTCCCTCCCTCAACCCTCTCCTGGCATCAGGCACCCTGCAAAGCCTTTCCTAATGGGGCCGTGCTGCCTCCCGCTCGTGTAAACAAAGCCTTTGTTAAAGGTCAGCTGAGTGCACGCTGGCTTCTGCCTGTGAAAGTTGTTTGCATGGTGTGCTGTAGCACTGTGAGGATCTAAAAAGTCTTTTAGTAAAACAGGTTTGGGGTTTTTTTTTCAGTTTGTGGTTCTTCTGAGCAGTCTTGCTATTCAAAGTTCTTTAACGATGTTTATCTCTCTTTAAAATAGCCTTAAAAATCAGAATATTTTTATTTAAGAATGCTATTATTTTTAGAGAGTGCTGATCAGAATACCCTGGGGTATTAGTTCAAATGTGATGTGAAAGTAAAGGATATTCAGTTGAAATCACAGAATTGATTCAGTTGGAAGGGACCTTTAAAGATCATCCAGTCCAGCCCCACTGCAATGAACAAGGGAATCTTTTACTAGATCAGATTGATCAGAACCTCCTCCAATCTGACCTTGAATATTTCCAGGGATGAGTAATCTACTGCCTCTCTGGGCAACCTGTTCCAGTGTTTCTGCACCCTCATTGTGAAAAATGTATTCCTTGTACTGAGTTCAAATCTTTTTAAAACTAAAAATCACTTTTTGTTTAGAACCACCTCTTATCCTACTGAAAAATCTGCCCCATCTTTCTTATGAGCGCCCTTTCAATATTGGAAGGAGGCAATGAGGCATAAATTGTGCTATATTTGGATACAGGTAAGCATATAAATAATCTGTATAAATAATCTATATTTAAATAATATTTCAAGTATTCTCTGTGAGTTATCCAGGAATATTAATACTGTGTTTATATTTCTATGCGTTGTTTAACATATTCCTTAGTTACTAATGGACTACAAAGTATTTTGTCATCTTGTTGTGATACAACCCACCATCCTGCTTCTCTCCTAGCATACCAGAAAAATCTTTTGCTTTCTCTGTTTCATTAAAAATATTTTCACATAGGAATTTCCATATCGGAATTCTTCTAGTTGGTAGTAAATTCTACATTTGTCAGCCAAGCTATAGCAGCATAAACGTAAATATTAAGAGGTCTGCAATCTGTGGCTCCTACTCAGGCTCTTAGGCTTAGGCAATTAATTTAGAGCCAAGGTGCTGCAGATCTGGGGGTCTACATATTTGTATGGATTTTTGTTTGCTTCAGCTTCTTGCAGTCTCGTTTAAAGAATAATTCTTCTGCCATTTTCCTTAAAAACATATAACAGAATATTGCTATGAGAGTAAAAGAAGTCCAGCCTAAACCACTACTGAGACACTATCACAGGCAACTTTGGTAAGAATTTTTTTTATTTATAAATACATGCTTAAGAAATGAAAGTTGACTTTGGAGTTACCAAAAGTAGGGGAACAACTGTCCAAAACTAGCAGAGTTGCTGCACTGAGCAGGAACAGATCAGGCTTCCTTTTCTGTCCATATTGCACTGAGATGCATATTTTGTGTTCATGTTACTGCTTCTTGAAAGTGCATTTTATGTTAAGTTATTAATTCCCTTAGACGTACACTTTACAGTCTTGGGAGACTCCTGTGGATGACAGAACTCAAAAGACTCACCAGAGATCTAATTTAGAGTAACAATTGCTTATTATCAAAAAGTATTTTTAAAAAATCTTGGCCGGCAAGCAGTCTATCCTCTCTTAAACTTTAGCAAAAAAATTGTTTGCCTTTCAGTGTGTTTGATTCCTGGTTTTGAAGAAATGCTACAAACTGAGAGCCTATTCTGTTTACAGCTGGCATTTTTTCCCTGCAATTAACAAAATTGCTTCTGCCTCCTTTTAAATACAACTTGGCCACCTCCTCTGTATTGTTCTTTCATGAAGAGTATTCTTGACTTCATTGACATTCAATAATGTTGAGGTATGCTGCTAATTATTCCCAGCATGAATGCCTGCTTATAATTGCAATTTATCCTGAATGCGTAAGATTGGTTAATGATTTTTAAAAATATTTTATTTTTTTTCCCTTCAAGTCTTGAGGGTTTTATTGTTTCTAAAGCTGCTGAATAACCTGCTGGCTTGAAAATAATAGTTAATGCATACCACCTACTGGTAATAATTACATCAAAGCTTTTTGCCCCTTCTAGGGTGCTAATACTGAAGAGCCTTTTGAATTCTTTCCAGCCGAAGAGCTGATTTTTTTTTCTTGAGTGCATCAATGCTACAAGGAGACTTCTAGCAGAAGATGACTGACTTTCCCATGTACCAAACAGGTGTGCGTATTCCACATGGACCCTGGGAAATCCCTAGGCATAGGAAGAACATTCTCAGATGAATAGACTTCTAACGTAACCAACTTCCTGATGTGGTGTAGGCAATAAAGAGCCCTGAAACAGTTTTGCTGAAGTCAGAGCAGAAAAGAGATGGAAAAGTTGACTTGTCTAAATCTAATGGTGGCAATTTACTTATGTTCTAGATAAATGCCTGGCTGTGGGCTCTCTTATAGCTCAGAACAGCCCTCTGCTAGATACGGTTTGGTTTGAGCTATTTCCTGGAGCAGTTATTTAAAGCGTGCTTCTCTCACACTGTAGCTCTTCATTTCTCCTGGGACTGACTCCAGTTTGGTGGGTGGCTCCACTACTCTGTTGTTTTGTGCCTGGAACTGATTGCTTTTGAGGCTGGGAGTCATAATTTCTGCCTTGGAAGGAACTATTTTGTATAGTGGCAGAGTATTGAATTTTATTCCCCCGTTTCTTCATGTTTCTGGGTAGAGAATGAGTCCTGAATGAAAGTGGCAACAAGTAGAATATATATTCAGTTAGTAAAGATTAGCTTTGTGTATTTTAAACTGTAGACATTAAAACAAAATTCCTTGGCTGTTCATGATACTTATTACAATACTCATGGACTTTGAAGTGAAGTAGATCTTTCAAAGGCTAACCAAAAGTGTCACTCTGGACATTATTATTACAAAGAGCAGTCCTCTTCCAGAGGAGGAGAAAGCCAAAAAAGAAGGTATTTGGGTAGGACTTGATTCATCACTAAACCCCCAAGTAATCCTATTATATTTTTTGGACTTGCTGCTAACTACTGGATTCTTGATACTGCTAATTGAATTTGTGGCATAGGTTTTCAAAGAGCTTTAATTCCCATTATATTGTCTGTACTTGATATTGTGTGTGAAGATTCACTGAAATGTGCAAAGCAGCAAGGCATATAAAAAAGGGAAATGATAGCATGAACTCAGAGTGGCCAGACAGATTCAGAAAACAATTATGAGAAGGAAAGTTATGTTGTTTCTGCCCTGTGACTTCTTATCTGGACTGTGACCTTGAAAGAGCAGCCGCTTTCCCTGCACTTATCCATGCATTGATTAGCAAAAGAAGGGGTGGGATTTGCAGAGCAACCTCTGTGTAGTTTGAACAGGTCTCTGAATACTTTAGCATGGAGATTTTCTCTTCTCTTTTTACACTACAATCAAATATTTATCTTTGGATTACGTGTTCCTTTAGTGGAGGCAGGTTTTTGAAGGGTGAACCTGTGTGAGCCATGAAAATATTTAGCATCTGAAGCAGTGTAAAATGCTGAGAAGTAATTCCTGCCTCAAAAACCAACAGCTATCTTTTTCAGGGCAGATTTGAGTCACTTAAAACAGGTGGAATGGCATAATTTTTTTCTGAAGTGACAGTCTTGGGATTGCAAAGGGTACCAGTTGTGGCTCTTCCTTTTCTTTGTGGTGTTTGTTTGTTTACAGTTTGGCAGCATACAGTAGAATTTTCTCCCAGAGAGTAGCTGCCTGATGCAATTCTAAGTAAAGGAGGATAAAAACTCTGTGTCTGCCTTGCTTCCAGAGCTGGGCATAACAGTGTGTGGGCACAGGGAAAGAAGTAGTGTCAGGACGATGGGAAACTGATGAGCTGTGCAGGGTGCACCCTTCCTGAGAACTGGAGTTCCAAACCAGCACAGAGCTAATCCTGTCCATCTGATGGGCCAAATGTGTTCCTGAATGACCCAGACACAAAAATCATGTCAAAATTGCTTTTCTTTCCCTTTTTTCCTTCCTATTCCAGCTGCTATTGGATGGATGAAGGGAAAACGGCACAGTAAATGATTTATTTAGGGGCATGAACAGCCAAAATTTTAAAGCAGATTTATTATCATCTTAGAAAAACCAAAACATTGAAAACCACACTATTTTTAGACAGATCTGTCTGCTATTTTAATCTGATTACGATTTTTTTTAAGAAAAGAGGGCCTGTGTTTTCCCAGAAATTATATTTATGTTGATACATATCTGGCATCTGTTGAGGCAAAATGCAGAGAAATAAAGCAGCTAGTACTGACTGTATTCATGTAAACCCTGTAGCAGTTCGGTAAGGAATAACGCTTAGGTAAAAAATGGCTTAAAAGTTAACCATCTTGTACTTAGTGTTTTAAGGGGCCAAAGTAATTCCCACTTTTCAGTTGCAATAAGAGATTCAGCAGAATGTCAGGTCGCTGAAGCTCAGCTTGACTAGGAAAAAATGCTTACTAATTTAAAAACAAACAAAGCCAGAAGTGATCAAAATAAATATTTTGCATTCCTATTGCCACTTCAACTTACTAGTGTCGTGGAAAAAGTTGGTCTGTGGTTCAGGTACAAATTCCTGGGATAGACAAGGGCTTGTTGCTGTGGCTTACATGAGATGGAGGGAGGATGGAGGGATTTGTTTATCTCCATCAGGAATTCCCATGGCCTGCTCATATAAGTATCCCTTTCAAAAGCTTTTTATTTTGTTTGGAAACATCCATTGTACATGGTTTAATTTCACCAAACTTTATTTTTTGTACTTAACAAAAAAAAAAAAAAATCATCAAAAATGCACTCAAGGAAAAGAAAAAAAAACCTTTTGCTGCTTCTGATGTCCTGCTGTTACTCCCCAGTGTTAATGTCTGACTTAAAGATTAATTAAAATAAATATCAAGTGCTACTGAAATAATTAATAAATTATACAATTTACATTCGATTGTAAGTGGAAGAATGTCTTTCACTTCCCTTTAAAAAATCAGCATGGTTCCAGCAAGGAAGGAAGCATGTTAATTACAATGCCTCCATGAGGCTTTACAATTCGTGGATGAGAGTTGATCAGAAGATGCAAAGGAGGCAAAGAAAGTATTTTAATGTTTGATACTTCAGTGCTTCTAATCCCAAAGGTTGCTATTAAAATACTTAAGAAAATCTGTTGTGCCTTTCCAGCAGTTTGATATTTCCTGAACTTTTCTCTTTAGAAGAGTTAAAGATGTTTAGGACTGGATGCTGGTTCCATGCAACTTCTGGCATTGCAGTAACAATGGAGTTTCTCCTAACTTATCATGTAAAAGCAGATTTAGCTTCTTTTGCGTTTTACAAAATATCCAAAAGTTTCATGGTTTGGGGTTTTTTTTTTTCTTTTTAGCATATGTGTCATGAGCAGCATTTACACACATTTTCCTGACACACAATCATAAGAGCAGAAGATTGAACCAGCAAATATAAAGTATCTAAGGCACAGGCAAAATGTCTGGTGTAGTGTATAAAATAATTTGAAGATGTCAGTGGAGCTTTGAACGCATTTATTAATTTGGAAAGTAATAGCATCTGTTAATAGGACATTGGCAAGAGGAAGAAGAATAGACAAGTATCTTCTACAGGGCTGGCTATCAAATTATCTACTTCTATGAATTATAAAATCATCTTGGATATATACAGTCACAAAACCAGCTGTGCAGGGTCAGGTTGAACACATTTTGGAAGAGGGGGAGCTACAATTCAAATCTGTAGAAAGTTGCATGGGAGCAAAACTGCTTCTGAATTGGAGGCCTTTGCTGTTTATAGCTGAACCTTAATCCCTCTTTGATAGCACGGCAGCATCACAGCCCCCATTAAAATGTTTTCACTTGGTGTTTTTGTTTTGTTTTGGTTGGTTGGTTGGTTGGTTGTTTTCCCCCTTTCTCATCTTATTATTTGAAACTGTGAAGAAGGCACTTAAAAGAAAAAAAAAAAAAAGGCAAATACCTGGAAAACACAAACCAAAATGGAAAACTTTATAAGGAATGAAGACAGGATTTTGTAACTGGAGATTTGGAGCCAGTAGAAGTAGTGCTGCCTCTTCTGCCTGCTAGAGAAGAATATTTCAGACTTTCCCTTCCAGGACTAGCTCCAAGTGTGAGGTGTGATCCAGTGTCCTGTGCCTAATCCAGTCTGGATTCCAAATTCCTGGTGTTAACACGGTCCCATCTGGCAGCGTTTATCCCAGGATTATTGCCCTTGCAAGTCCACGGAAAGCTTTTCCTGGGAGATGTTTCCTTGTCACTGTGAACTGAGCAGGGAAATTCATGCCTGCCTAGCACTCCCAGGCCTTTTTATTAAATCTTGTTCTGTCCCATTCCCTGTAGTATAATTTAATGCTGCAGAGCAGTAGGAGACAACTGAAAATAGTTGTGTTTGTGATGCAGGCATTTAACAAATTATCTCAGCAAATCTGGACAATTACCTAAGTGCAGTGAAGAATGTGTCTGTTAATTGTGATGGTCATTAGTCACTTACTGCCTGGAATCCTGAAGTCTTGGAGCTATTCTACTCCTTAATTTCAGATTTACAAGTACTGAGTTTATTTTCTGTACGTGTTTTAATCACATCTATTTCATTACAAGTGCCATCTTTTCATTTTAGTTGCAAAGCTCTTTTCTGAGGCAGGAAGGATTGTGTCTCTTGTAAGTAGATAACAAACTAACATTTTGATTATAGTTTGGAAAAATCAATCAGAAATGTATCTGACAAAAAGGTCTGTGATTATAAAGTATTCTGTGTGGATAAAGCATTCAGGCTTAGGAAAAATTCTTTGGAAAGGATTTTTTGTTATTTTGTTTTGCTTGTTTCTAATTTGTAATAACAACTTCTTTTCTTTTTTTTTTTTTTTCCCCCTGGGGGAAAAAGTGGGGAGCACAACAAAAAGAATAGCTGTTTGATTTGATAATGCTGATTACTATTGAGTTTTGACCTAAAGGCTCATTAACCTTTGTCCCAGAAAACTTATCTAAATAATTCAGCGTTTATATTGGGAGTGGGAGAGCAGAGGATGTGGATTTTTGAACTCTTTTGGAACATCACTGGCTCTGCATTTAGAACAGACTTGACCTTTCTCAGGCTCAGGTCCTGGGCTCAGTGTTCACCAGCCTTTCTCAATGACTTCTTGTTCTTAAAGAGGGGGGAAGTCCATGCTTGTCTGGCTTGAGAATGTTTTTAACACAGGTTTTAGTTTGCAAAATTAATGCCTTCAGAATACAGGATGTTTGAGGTAGATGTCATGGTAAGAGAATATTCTGTTCCATGATCAATTTTGTGGAGTATGTGCTGTTTCTTGCATCGCTTGGGGAAGACAGACAGATGATGTTGATCCTTGAGAGACTTCTTGGAAAGTATTTAAATATATTTCACTGCACCCTTGAGCTGTGAAAAAAAAATAGCAAGATCAAGTGAAGGGAAATACTTCTGTCAATTTATAGTACTGTGCATCTATCTGTTTTTGCAGTTGCCAGCAGCATGGCTGACCTTTTTTATTCCATTTCCAGAAGAGTGGACATATCCATTGTGACTTCCATTAGTTAAATCTACATATTTGTGATGCATACAGGATGCAGTTAAGTAATTTTTTCTATAGAATTTAGTACTTTATCTTAACTTTTCATATTCTGTAGATGCAGATGCTTTAAACGAGGTAGCAGAGGTTAGTTAGTTAAAGGGTATTTGCGCATATTAATTTCTCTGATGAAAACCTACAAGGAATTTTGAGAAGCTGAGATCATCACAAGTTTGGAAAAGGAAGTTTGTGTCAGGAACAAATACCAGCTTAATTTAAATCCTCTAAACAAAAGTCATAGAGACTTTTGCTCAGTTCTTGGCACACATTTTGGGGAAGTTTAGGAACTATGAAAGTATAAAAAGCAAAATTCTTAGCTCATGTCTATAAATTCCATATAAAGGATTACAAGACCTCTATGGAAGAAAATGAGAGAACATGAAACTGATCATCTAAATAAATAAATTTAGGAAAAATTAGCCACAATTGTATTGAATTTTGGACAAATTCAAACTTCAAAACAAGTTGCAAGAAGTTTGTCTAAGAAATAAAAGTATTGAAAAACTAAACATTTAAAAATATAGGTGGTTCAAGTTGTTTCAAGGTTTTCTAGACTGGGTCTTGTGATCGTATTCTATGATATTAATTGGATGTACAATAAATTTAAATTTTAAATTCCTTCTGCCCGATTTCAGTTGCAAAGAAGTGTTGAATCAAGCCCTCACTACAAATGAGCATCAAGCCAACTACAGCACAGTTGAAAATGAGTGAAACAACCAATTCATCTGAATAGCCTGAACTTCAAGAGGGAAAAGTCTGTTCTGTGCCTAAATTAGGAAGCGTCCACTGTATATTCCATTCTAAAGCTGAACCGACACTTTTCAGAAACATCAGTTGATTACATCCTTTTAAATGCTTAATTTTGGGGCAATTTCTAGACTGAAATACTCTAAGGCCTTTATAAAAATGCTGCACACTTGAATATTTCAAGTGGATGTGTGCGAACTGGAAGAAAATATCCTGTGCAAGTGTTAGCTGGGAGATTCATCTTGCCTGAATTAGCTTTGTGTTTCCCTGTGGTGGAGGCAGAGATGGGATTCTCTCTGTACTCAATGAACACTAGACTGTGTTTACATTTGCATGCCAGGATTCCAATCCTAAACTGTCTGTTTCTTTCACTTGACTGAAGGAAGTCTAGACAACCAGATCAGAGCAGGATGTAGTTGTCTGAAGCTGGCTCAGCAGAGCCCTTTTTTCATGCTCAACTCGAGATATCTGAAAGTAAGGTCTCCAAAATAGCCATTTTGTTTTCAATGTTTCCTTAAAATGGTTTACCGTGCTTATCATAAGGATTCATTCAGATTAGTGGGAAAAGGTAGTACAATAGAAATGAGAACAAACTATTTTCCTTGACAAAACCTCAAAGCACCTCAAAGGCTTGTGTTCACTTTAAGAATGCTGGTCAATTTTTTGCTTCTTTGCTTTCGGTTTGTTTTGGGTTTTTTGGAGTTTTTGTTTTTGTTTGTGGGGTTTTTTGGGGGGGGGTTGGTGTTTTTGTTTGTTTGTTTGTTTGTTTGTTTGTTTGTAAATCTGATGTTCAAAGCTAAGTAGAGAAGTCCGATGTTGTGACTGTGGATGGGAGATGAGGAGCTGTTTGTAGTATGAGGCTTTGGGAGCTGAGCTCACACAAAGAAAACCAAGTTCAGGTGATCCTGTTCTGGTAGGATGGGACTGTGCTGAACTTTCTGCCACTGAAGGATGCTTAGGAGGAGCTCTCCCTGGAATGACTGATGAAATGTGAAAACTGAGGAATAATCCTCTTCTGGTTGGATGTTCCTGGCTGCTGTTTACCCAGCAGTTGATTTTCAGTGTAGGATTGGCTTGGAACATTTGTGAAGCCTGTAAATAAATAAGTGTTGTTTCACAACAGCTTCACAGCTGCCATTTGGGCATGGCTGAAGTTCACCATCACTGTTTCCTCTCAAAGCTGGCACAGCAGTGCTTTAATGAAATGAGGGCAGCTTCTGGGATTCTCTGTTAAGGTGAGACTTTTATTATATCTCTATCCTCAGTAATTTTGATGTTTGTTACCCAAAATAATTTTTTGGTTACATTGCTCTGCTACATAAGATGGTAGCCTGATACCCTCTACATTGTGGGTAGA
Source organism: Chamaea fasciata (assembly GCF_029207755.1). Taxonomy (NCBI): domain Eukaryota; kingdom Metazoa; phylum Chordata; class Aves; order Passeriformes; family Sylviidae; genus Chamaea; species Chamaea fasciata. Next base: position 72,586,568 of record NW_027094090.1, on the reverse strand, counting down.
ATTCTGTAATTTGACAGCATAAGTAAAAAAAAACCAAAAAAACAAAACAAAACAAAAAAAACCAAACAAAAAAAAAACCCAAAGAAATCTGACTCAGCAATCCGCTAAACTTGATATTTATTGTGTTCACGTGATCCTCCATGAGGAAAACTGGTGGCTTTAAACCAAAGCTATGGTGCAGGAACCTTTATGCCATGGCTGCTGACCAGTAGCTCAAGTCAAGACTAGTGTCAGATACTCTGCATAAACAAGCCTTCATTTAATTGTGTGGTTATTTGGGTTCAGCCAGTGTATTTTATGAGATGGCCCAATGCTTTTCCTTTGGGAAAAAATAGGGAACACCCTTTCCCTATAGGGTTGTTTTCCTTTTCCCAACCCTGCAGTGAAAGTCACAGATAAAAGATAGAGACCTACTGCTTTTCGCTGTCCACAGTTGTCCCCCTACATCAGCAGATTGCCATAGTTTGACTGTCAGGATTGCAAGGCAAGAGAAAACTAAAGGAAAACTTTGTCCTAAACAGAACAAAGGGATTATAAAACCATAAATGCATGCAAAACCATCACTGTTTATCTCTGCGTCTATAATCCTTGGATTGCTGTGAAAAACAGCTATATTTCATCTGCTTCCTAATACTTGAAGACCATAGCTGGCAAGCTGCAGTCTGCCGCCAGGAAAACAGACACCTCTGTGCTTTGATAGTTTTTTCACACATATTTGCAGCATCTTTGAGACCAGTAAATCAGGGGAAATGTGGGTTGTCAGAGGTAGATTTTCTATTTTGGGTATGGGATTCGTACTACGACCTGACAAGACGGGCAGAAGCAGCACAAACATTTCTGGACAGCATCAGATTCTGGAAGCTGTGATTCTTAATAATTTATGGCTCAATAGATGAGTGTTGGTAGGTCTGCCAAGGTCAGTGACTCAGGGAGGTCTTGAAGCTGCACCTCCAGTGGTCTCTGGGCTAGTTGCCATCCAAAACATCCTGGCCAGCTCTGTGTTCTAGATCCAGTGTGTGCAGAGGCCATAGATGGGCACAGTCAAAAACACTGTGTTCAGATTAGAATCGGGAGACCAGAGATGTGCATGATGGATGTGTTCTGGGACACCAATGCCTGCCTCCTGTGTCCCTTCCTGCTCCTTTGCAGCCACAGGCATGACCAGCCATCAAGATGATTAAAGTGTATGCCTCAAAAATTTATCCCTCTTGCCTTTTTCTTCATGTTTTCCAGAATCTGTCTGCATCAGCTCTGGCACAGGTCTCTGTCAACTTTCCAGTGTAGCAGAGGTTTGTGTTTGTTGATGATCAATGACAGTAATCACCTTCTAGTCAAACAGGTTTGAAAACCTGGTTCCCCTGCAGATGCAGGCTGCCTCTCACCTGTACCTAGCTAACCCATGGAAACATATCATCCAACAGTGTACCTACATGTCCTGGCTTAGTGTTCTGTGCCCAAGAGCCAGAGATCCTGGCAGTGAATCCCATTCCAAAGTTCACCACTCTTTCGTAAGTGCAGGTGCAGAAAAGCACTACTGCTTTGGTGGAAGGAAATTTGCTGGAAAGGCTTCATGCTCCACAACTAGCTCCACCGGCATACTTCATCCAGAGGGGAGGGCACATATTTGGACACTGTACATAGAAAATATGTCTCTCTTCATTGCCTCTTCCACCTTTTTAGTTTGTTGAAGCCGATGGAAGTCTTTTAGAAGTCACTTGGATCAAAAACGCTGCTTCTGTTGGCTCCTCTGTGCTTCTATGACACAGTTTATACAGACAGAGACAGAACATAAGCACCAGCCCTTAAGGTAGAAGGAACAAAACAAGAAGGTATTTGGCAGGGCTGTTATATGTCCTTCTGTCTATAGTAAACACTGAGTCAAAGTCATCAAGTATTTTTGCTGCTCTAAACCATGAGTCAGAACATTTGGCTCACTGCATCTTCATAAAGGAAAGTATCCATAGAAGTAAGTACACTGAAGAACAGCCTTTTTATAAAATAGAGGGGAAAAGAAAAAGTTGGGGAGGGCAATGGAAACAAAAGACCTAACCATTCTTAAGATTATTGCTTTGTTGTTTGGTTTTTTTAATAGTCTGTCTTTGGCAGCCAAGAAATGGAAACTTGAGCTATTTTCTTAAAAATAATAATTTCTCCAGTGAGAAAACTGATCTGAGAGAGTTCTTGGAAAATTGGCTTTGCTGCTCTGCCATGGGTTAGTAGAGCTTTCTCTCCAAGAGCTCAGAGGTTAGTGTACTTTATTAGGACCAATCCCAGATTTTTTAAAGACCTACTGAAACAGCTGTCATGGGAAGAAGTCAGGCCTGCAATATTTCCCTAACTTCTTACATAGAAAATTTACTCTGGGTATGGAAGAGACAAAGAAAGATAAGACAATAAGCTATAAAAAAGTGAGTAGAGAAGAAAAGAAGAAGGAGTTCAAGTAATAATAGACGCTCAAGATATGGTTGTGAACTGTGAGCAAAAATTGCCTTTTAAGCTTTTTAATATCTGTCTTTTAAGAGAAATTATATGTAAGTGTGGTGTTTTGTTTGAACATTTTATTTTGAGTCCTTTCTGGGCTTTTAAAATTCATTTACTGAAAAGGTTTTCCAAGCCAGAAATGTATAAATGTGTCTTCCTATAGCAAGAAGTTTAGCAAGGTGTAGGGGTAGACTAGGGACACAATACTGGTATATCAGGACTAATATGTGCTTTTCAGAATTTGGAAACCAAGATAAATGTTGATGTTTCTGCAGGCAAATGATCTTTTGTTCCTCTGCAGCCTCTGTAAATACAATAAAATTACTCAGATGAAGATGCTGGTAGAGCATTGTCAAGCTTGTGGATTCTTACTTTACCTTAAAGACAGAAGAAAGTGAAAGCTGGGGACGAGGAGAAAAAATGTTAAAAGTTGTTTGTTTAAATTTTTTTGCCCCACTACCCAGACCTGTAGACTGATTCTAGAAAGCTGAAATTCTTAAAAGGGTGTGTCTGTGTGTAGATGGGCATATATCTACTTGTACTTTAGTTTCAGGTGCAGAACCTTCTCTCCTGGAAATGACTGATTTTTTGATGGCTAGAGCTTTTATTGTTGAGTAGGATGTTCTAGAAAAAAGTAAACTTTTATTCCAAGTTTACAGTTGGCTTTCTTTTTGCAATGAACTAAAAAAAAATGCTTGTAATTCTCTGTAAGCAAGACATATTGGAATGATCTAATGGTATGTAAGGAGTGTTGAGAAAGTACAATAGATTGTAGAAAGGCACAATAGATGAAAAAAGTGTTGAGAGGGACATGAAATATTTGTACACTTGTTTTCCAAGTCTACATCCAGTTGTGCTTCTGTCAGAGTGAATTGAAACTCCTGGTTATTTTCTTCCCACTTGTAGCTATTCTGGACTAGGCTGTGCTGCACTGGCGGTTGTTGCAGCCTTCGGATCCCTGCTGTGCATCTTTAGCACCTGAAATTAAAAATAATTTGAGGTACTGAAATGAAATTTTAGTTGTGTTCAAGTCGGGCTGAAAAAAAGAATGTTGCTGGAGAGGATGGCTGGAAATGCAGAGTGCTGGAGTAGCTCCTAACTTTCCAAATGTTAAAGTTTTATTGCTTGGTACTGACAAGCCAACTATAAATAGTAGTAATAACAATCATTTTATTTATTGGGCACCCTTCTGCCGTTAATATCCTGTTAGATGGCTCACAAAAGGTGTAATCTGCTGTTAATGTCCTGCTAGGAGCCTCATAAAAGAAATAAAATAGAAAGGCAGTTTAATGCTTAATGGTTTATGCTTTTTCTTTCATGTTGTTATAGAAGATTACAGTAAAAAGGCCAGTTTTGCATCTTCATTGAAATTAATGGAGTTTCAACAACTTATTTTGGATCTGAAATAGGCCCAAAATAGGTTAATGCTTGTTCTTTAGATTCAGTCAGGTGATGCCTGAACACTTGTGATTGATTTGCGAGGTACCCCAACTGGATTAATTAGAAGAGAAAAATGCTGTTTCCCCCTGTAAATTCTGCTTACTGCAAACCCCACTTGCTATAAAATGCCATGTTCTGGAGGCTCCTTTTCCCCGTCTTCTGATTAAATTGCCGTTTCTCGTGCTCATTCTATTCATCTTTTATGTTGCTCATTAAAGATGTTACGTTTTATGCCCCGCATTGTTCACAGTCTACAAGGTTTTTATCACTTAGATAAAAGCAATCTACTTGATGCACAGCTGGTCTCCAGAGTGATCTGATTGCTTTTGTGATAGGCCTCAGACACCTGACGCTGTGCAGAGCACTTCTGTGCTGTTTGCAAATATCTAAATTGAGTTACTTGCAGATGAACTTGGTTTATAACAGCATATTCAAAGGAGATTTTCAGATTTAAGGACAGTCTGTAGAGCTTTCTAACATTCTGTGGTCTTTGAGTGGCCTCACTGATTTCTTGAGGAATGAGGTCCAACTCAGTTTGAGCATGACTTCCTTTATCTTACCCCTGTGGTGGAGTGGGAGAAAGGGGAAAAGCAGCTTGGTCCTGGAGAGGAAATACATGGTTTTTTACTAGTGTGGACTTTGATGCCTAATTACTTATAAAGTCTAAAAGTTTATGTGGGGCCTCTGCACTGGCTGTGGTGTACCTGGCCCAAACACTAGTATAAATCCTGTTGTGAGTCCCTTCTCCATGTCTCTGAGACAACGGGCACTCTGAATCCCAGCTCAAGGTTTTTCTCATTGTTTTTGGCATGATGCCTGAATTTTCCATGGTGATTTAGCCCTAAAATGAGACTTGTGGCATCCAGCTTCTCTCCATCGTGGTTATGTTTTTACCCTACATAATCGGCTTGTTCTGAAACAACCAAAAACCTCTTGCTGCAAACAGGCATTACTTTTGCTCCAACCCCCAACATATTTTCACATAGGGTTAGCTCATAGTAAAGTGAACAGGGGTTTTTTAAACAAAACTTTTATGTTGTTTAGTGCACCTGCCGAAACCAGCTTTTCTTACTTAACAGCTTTTCTTCCTTTTATTGAATATTGGGGGTGGGGGGGTGGAGTGGGTATTTTTTTTAAAAGCTGTCAACCTGCTTCCAGATGGTGTCATACATAGGTGGTAACAGTCAACTCGTACCATTTACATCCACACTTCCCTAGGAATATATTACTTAGCTGGCTTTGGTCCCAAGATAATCAAATAGTTGCAAATCCTGGGTTATTAGGTTTCATCAAATTCTAGCTAAGGTTAGCCCTGGTCACCACGTTGCCAAGCCAAAGTCATTAGACTTTTTGCTCGTGGCAAATATAAATCCCATTTAGATTTGATTAATTTTTCAGAGTTTTTAAACCTATTTGCTCTAACAAGAAGTGTGCCATCCTCTGTGGGCTTGAAACTGTTTTACAAAGTCTCTTCTGTGGCTTCTTAAGCACTCTCTGGCTTTGTCCACACTTCATTAAAGGCATGTAGTGGCTCAAGAGGATTAGGATAACTCAAACCCAGCCTTTCTGCTCCCAGTGGAAATTAATCTCTTGCAAAGAAAGCTGTGCAGGTTTTGTTCTTGCTTTATTTCTTAAACTGCCTGTAGCTCTGTCATCATTTCAGACAGTGTTTGAAGACCCCAAGCGAGGCCCTGTGTAGTGAAATATTTGATTACAGCTCTCCCTGATAAAGTCTTGTATCAGCCTAATTACTGTATCTTTGGGCTTTTAAAATATTTCCTACACCAGCAATGCCCACTTCTCTAGATATTACTACAGACTAAAACTTTCAAAACTAAAAAGACTGTGAGATTTTGCATGGCTGTGCATGGTACAAGGTGAGTTGCTTTTCCCAGCACTGTTGGCTACTGCAGTAATTCAAATATTTCAAGGCCAGTTTGAATGGGACTTTGAGCAACCTGGTCTGGTGGAAGGTGTCCCTGCCCTTGGCTGGAGACTGGAAGTAGATGATCTTTAAGGCCCCTTCCATCCCAAACCTTTCTAGGATTCTCAGTGGTGGTGAAAGGTGTGGCAGCAAACATTTGCACTCTGCTTCTAGCTGCTGTTGTAATTCCCTTTTCAATTTCTTTCTCTCTCCCCTAGCAAGAAATACTTAATTTAAAAAAAAAGAAAACAAAAAAAAAAAAACCCACAAAAAAAAACCAACCAAAAAAAAAAAACAAACCACCAAACCCAGTGGTTCTTTAATTACTTCCAATTTTCATAAGTAGTACTGGTACACCCACAAAGTGAATCTTCATGCCTGTTGTAAGAGGAGCTATTGCACTGTATCTTTAGTAGCCATAGATGAAGATTTAAAGGGAAACAGGAAATAAAGAGGAAGAATTAGATGCAAGTTTTGCCAGGTTTGTGAAAATAAAAATGTCCAGGAAATTGAAGAGTGATAGTCTAAGAGCCAGCAGCAGGCAGTCCCCAAATCTGTAATGTTAGTGTGTGTTGTATTGCATCCCCACACCCAATAAATGTTTCCATGTTACAAAAAGAGTTTAGGTTACATCCCAGAACTTTTAAGGGAGAAGAACCAGAAACTTCTGTGCTTCCCTCATCCTAATTGGTCCAGTGCCAACACAAAGGCACCTGTTGAATCTTTGAAATGTACCCCAAAACCTGCAGCTGTTTCTATTGGGCAGCTTGCCAAAAAAACCCTCCTCAATCATTGTATACCTAAGGACGAGCACCAAGTCTCTTTTTGTGGTGTCTTAGCAGGTGTAAGGGGCTTCCTTGCACTATGCCCAGCTTTTGCTTTTTGTTTTCTATCATTTGTTATTTTCTTTTTAATTAAAACCTTTTTTTGCTTTTCAAAGCACTCCAAATCAGCCACCTCGTTAATTATTCACAAGCCGTTTCTGGGAGGTTGCTAGACACCTGTTGGAATTCTGGAAACTTAGAATTTGGGGTTTTAGTATATAGTATTACATGTAGCTCAAGATGAAGGATTTTGGGTGTTGTCTAAGTCCTTCTTCTTCACCTTCTTCTTTCTTCTTCCTTCTTCTTCATGGGTTTGGGTGGTTTTCTGTAATTGGTTGATGGAGTCCGCGTTGCAGTCTTCAAGTAATTAGTTATTGGGTTTAAAGTAAAAATAATTTAGGTGGCATTTCATAATTAGAGGGATTGTCCTTGAAAAGACCTGGTTGAGATAGGGAATGTTTTACCTTCATTTACCTTCCATTTCACCTTTGTTTTCTGACTTGCTAGTTGGAGTTCACAGCTCGTGAGACTGTACATAGATAAGAAACAACAAACATCCAAGTCTGGACTCAAAACCCCACATTTCCCATGTATTATTCATCCTGACCTCAGCAGAGAAAGAGAAAACAGAACTGCAACAGACACCCTCAGAGTGTGTTAAACCCTCATGGGGCTTATAACACACTGGCCCCATGCAGAAATTGAACAAGTGTGAGTCTCAGCTGAGCCCAGAGTGGTCACCTCGGTCTGGACCAACACGTGTTGGCTCACACTTGTGTGGCCTCTTTTCACGTGGAGGGAGCAGCAGCAGCAGCAGCACTGCTCTGGAGCAGGTCAATTGTTGAGACTTGTTAGCTCATTATCTGATTGTAAGCCTTGCAGAATTCTCTATTTCTTATGTTCATGAAGCTGAAATAAAGTTCTTTTTATCTTATCTTTCTAATCAAAAGAAGATGCCTGACAATTCCCTTTGTGATCATACTGTAAACAACTGTGGGTAATTGTTTATTTTCTTTTGCTCCTTACTTCGTTTTAGTCTTCTCCACTGATCTGTTATGCATCACTATACCAAGTAGTAATCAAAGAAATAGAAATACATTCAACATTTGCACTTCGTTTTGTTTTACAAATAAGAAATAATTTCAGACTGTATTTTGGCTTTGCCAGTTCATATTCATTTTATTCCTGAGCATCTCCTTAACTGGAAGTTAACTGTACAGATTTCTGGGTTGGAATACTGGAGCATCTGGGAACAGGAGCCTTAATTGAGTTCTGTAATGACACATTTTTACAAGCTTACAGAGAATAGATAAAAGCTGAGCTTGATAAATATTGAGGCTAGACTTGAGACTCAGCTGGCAAGATAGTAAAGCTGTGCAAACTTTTCTTGTGAAACTTCAGCAGGCACTGGGAAGCAGCGTGTCTGAATGTGAAAGTAAATATCTCATAGTTTTGATGTCAAACAAACCTTACATTTTATGTGGATTTTTTTCTTTTTTTATTCCCCAGCTGTAAAACATTAGGGCTCTTATTCCTCATGAGGCAGGACCTAGAGTAAGATGCTTTCATTTACCATAAATTGTCTGGGTTGTTTATGTGAGTCCTTCAACTCTGATAAACCTGTTTCTTGCACTTTTCTTATCACATATGTATACACATACATATCTTCCTTATCTTACAAGAGGACTTCAGGTCAGCATTATCTTTTTCAAATATCTTTATAGTAACTGCTTTTCACTACTGCCCCAGACACCATCAGACAGCAAAAGCTACATCATTCATTCACAATGTATGGGAATTTCATTGCAGTTTCTCATGCTGCTTTGTTTTGTTGGGTTTTTTTTTTTCTTTTGAAGAAATATCTTTTAACAGAGAAAGTTGGAAAGGGTGGTGTGCAGGTTCATCCTGCCTCTCATGGCCCCCATTAAAAAAAAAATACACAAGCAAAAACCACTTTATTGTTAAAAAAAAAAGCAAACGACAAAAACACAAACAACAACAACAACACGTAAAAATGCTTGCATTCAGTAGCATTTTCATTAAGGATGGTTTACAGGTCTATAACTGCTCAGCTGTTGCCAATAGCATTTTCATATTGCACCTTCTGGGGGTTACTATCTTGCTATTTAAAAATAAATAGACTGATATATAGGCAGACACACCAAAAAGAGGCAGCATTACTGACAACTCCACTATAACTTTCAGCCCGTTAACATAAAACTCCACCACTAAATCTCTCAGGGTAAACTATGCAGAGATAGAAAAGCCCCAAGGTATTAAGAGTGATTTTGATATAAATTCCAATTTTATTTTATGACTATTTTACAGCTGCTCCTAGATATCTACTCTCATAAACTACAAGGTACAAGGCAAATGTTACGTCTTTTTTCTTTTCCTTCTGCAGAGTTTCAGACAGTTGGTTTATTGTGACATGTTAGCAGCCTTTTCTCTGCACTGCACGTTCAGAAGAATGAATTTTAATGAGACTAAGCCAGCAGAAGACCCATAAAGAAGATGCGATTATGTTTTAAGTATTCATAAAAAAAGTTACATTAAATTTACACATTTTGATTTTTGTCTGTGACAGTCAAAAGAATTAGAGCACATTGCAGAATCACAAAATGATGAGGGTTGGAATACTCCAACTCCAATAATACTGGAGATACTCTAGTCCACCCTCTGTGCTAAAGCAGGGTCACAGTACTTACAAGGGGAAAAATTGTTCTTGTTCTACAAGAAATATTCTCACTCTTGCTGTGAGGATAACAATGCTACAGTGTTTTTGATAACCATGGTGTAGTTTTGCTATGTACCAGAAGGTAACTTTGCATCTTCAGATAAAGACATAATTTATTGACCTCTTCATCACTCTAGCAGGCTAGTAAACATCAAAAATGATTAAATAAATGTTGTGTACAAGCTGTGTGAAAAAGTTAGCAGCAGATATCTGGATATTCTTAGATTCCAGACATGCCCAGAACCCTTAATGTGCAGGGGGAAAGCAATTTTTATTTTGCTTATATAAGTCTGTGATGCCTAATAGACGTTTACCCCTGTCCTAGCTGATATCATGCCCTACTAGAATGTTTTAAAAATGTGAGCTGAAATCTTTTCTTCTTCCTTGCTGGTGTCACAGGGGAGCCTGTCCTTTGGCAGGCCTAAATAGCTTTCTCCTCGTCAAATGGGTATTTCCTGTTTCTCCCTGCTAAAGGTCTTTAAAATATCCCAAAAGGTCTTTTTTTTTTCCTCCTCCAGCTGTGTATTTTTTCATACCCTGAACTTGTGAGGAACAAATAGTTTTGCTTCCAAGTCTGTGAAAACTTCCCCTCTTGATCTCTGTTAATGACTTCTAATTTTTAGTATGGGATTAATTTTTCATCAGTACAAATAAGCTCAACATAAATATAGCAATCAACGTTACATTATGAAAAGCTCCAGCTTTGAGTTTTAATCTCAAAGAACTGGAAGAATTTAGAAATGGAATTTTACATGGCCTGGTGTAAAATTCCAGCTTTACCCTAAAATTTAGTTGTTCCTTTCTAATCTGAGTGTCTACATGCATAATTATTTCGAAGACAAGCATCTATAAAATTGGATCTTGTATTTTGAACACAACTCTGTTTTAGGCTAAGGACATTCTTGATGATGTAGTCTTTTTACAACTTATGTGGTTGTTCCCTTTCAGTTAATTTTAAAAACTATCTTTCATATAAAGTTGATACCTCTGGACAGAAAACAAGGCATTGCAGTGTTACAGAGGCAACAATAGAATAGAGTTTTCCACAGTAAGTGGTCAAAGTATACACAGGTTACATCTTGGATATCCAAATATTTCGGAAAAAACTGCTGCTGTTGTATTTCATTCCTACCTTTCAGAAAGAAAAGGCAATCTATGTAGTGCATCAAATCACAGCAAGTGATTATTGATGAGTTGGTCATTAATTTTTCAATGACTATCAGACTAGGAAAGCGCTAGAGCAATATTTGTCATTGCAATAAACCAAATTAAACAAGATGTTTCCTAAAGTGCTTTATCCTGAAAAACAGGAGCCTGTGAAAAGATTCCACAGAGGAAGGGAATGTTCAGTGCTTTCGCCCCAGGCTGAGGTGCCACTGATACCATCTCAATAAATTGATGTTGTTAGAGAGCACAAACTCCCAGGGGAATGCTTACTTGGGTTTAGAGAGTTGTTTATTTTGGTTACAACTTTTGCTGTTTATAGCCAGTTTAAGAGGAGCTGAATTTTATTATTTGAGAATTGGGAGAAGATTGTCCATAGCAGAATCTGTTTCCATTGTTTTAACCAAACAAGGCTCTAATCTCAACTGAGTATTCAGCTACAGCACGTGTACAAAACAGGGCAGATAAATACTCTGAGTTTATGGTCTATTTGCATTTGGCTGAATTTCTCATCTAGGTTTTTAAGATACTCAGTAAATAAAGAGCAGCTTTCTTCCCTCTTCTCTCTGATCATTGCTGCCATTGTTGATTGAATAGGTGCTGTAATTCAGAACAGAGTTTGAGGAAAGCATTTCTATATATCCCTATTGTGAAATCAGAAATAGCTCCTGGGCAGCAAGCTGCAGTGGTTTTCTTATTGTAATTTTGGGGGGTTTTATTTATTTTTTTTTTTTTTCAGAGAAGATGAGCAGACAAGCACAGAACTGTCTGATCTTCTTTTTGATGAGTTAGAGTTTGCATGTGTTGTTCACTTGGGTCCTTCTACCACCAGTTCAGTGCTGTTTAGGTTTAGGGGTATCTGTCATGAAGGATTGAACAAAGTTATACTTTATTTTAACACAAAGAAACAAAATCTCAGTTTGAATCACACAGAGAGCAGAGGCTGGCCTCCCTGTGAATGGTGTGAAAACACCAGTGATTTGCTGAATGCCGCTGAACTTAAGTCCAGTTTGCATTACTTTTGTCATTTTGTTTATTCATAGCTTTGTGGTTTCCAGGCACTGTTTTAATTTGAGCCTCCTGTGTGAGATGCATATTCTGCTTATTCAATAGCTGATCTTCTGAAGCTGTAAAGTGAGGATTTCTGGTTTGGTTCCCCCCTCCCTCTTTGTCATCTGATATTCTCATCACCTAAATCTGGCTTAGCAGCAGCTCAAAAAGAAAACAAACCAAAAAATAAACCAGTGTCTCCATAGATTAATGAAACATCATTGCTGGAATAAACAACCCAACTCATTAAAAAAAAAAATAAAAATAAAAATCCTGATCTGAAGATGTAACTGCATTCTTGGTCACATTGGAAAAGCTCAGGTGGAATTTACTGTGCATCACTTTCTGCCCCTTCAAGTTCATAGAAGCAATTATAAGTTCATTTAGGCTATCCAAGTTGCTGACAGTTTTGGGGGATTTTTTGGGTTTTTTTGGGGGTTTTTGTGGTTTTTTTGTGGTTTTTGGGTTTTTTTGGGTTTTTTTTATTTGTGGGGGGGAGGTTGATTTTTTTTTAATTTAATAATGAACAGAACTTTCAAGAAAGGAAATAAAATTTTTTAACCTGGATGCACAAGTTTGTGCTGTAGATTGCAAGGGAAATTTTTTGTGTTTTTCCACAGGAATGTGGAACATGCAGTGAATGCAGTGAAATTATAGTAAAATAAAAGCCTGTAAAGACTACAGAATTTCTGCAATAATTTTAGTATCACAGTCCTGGGTTTCTCTTATTAGTGTTCTCTATGCAAAAAAAAGTCTACCAGAAATATTATTACCTATTTCTTTTCTAATATGTCTTTTATTTTGTTTACCCATCAGACCCACTGCAATCTCAGCCTGCTAACTTCTGTTTTGGAGTAAATTGAAATGTGGATTTGATAAAAGCTGTCAAGTATTTTACTTGAACAATAGATCAATCGAGTAACAAGGACTTTTTAATGGAAATTTTTTTGTTTTAGGGAAGAAAGGCCTCTTTGTCAGAGACAAAGCAGAAAGTTAACTGAGAAAAAATTTCACGGATAGTGTGTTAATATCCAGAAATAAACAATAGGTAATGATGATTTATTCAAAGATGTGAAGACTAATATCAAAAGCATTTTATACCATAAAGCGAAAACATGAAATAAAACTTTGTCACTCTATCTAAATGCATTATTCTTAATTTATTTTATAGCTTTGGGCACAATACTTCCTTATTAATGCAGACATACAGTGTCATCCGACGGGTCACCCTTCATATCCCTGCTGCACTATATAATCACACAGAATTATCTGCGTGCCTATTTGTGTGCAAGCATGCTTTTATATAAGGATGGAAATTTTCTGGTGCTCTTATTAAATGCATCATGATAATTATGACCTTATTTTTAAAATTGTGTATCTTTGCTGCTTTCTAGTCCAGCTAAAGGAGAGAAATATTGATTGATCTCACACAGTGTTAGAGTGAAGGAAACTAATTCTTCTTCTGTGATAGAAAAAAAGAAATGAGGGGTGTCTGTGTGGTGAGGTTTTGTGGGGCTTTTTTGGTTGGTTTGGGGTTTTTAAAATTAATTTGTTTTGTTTTGGATTTTTTTTTTTGCTTTTGTTTGGTTTTTTTATTTAATGGTCACTCTAGACTTCTAATTTGGGAGTGGATGGAGAAAAACTTGCAGAACGTGGCAGCATGAGTAATAAATATTATGAAATTGATACATATAGTAGAGATAAAACACAAATTATCTCTAAGGATGCTGAGTCCAAACATCAATAATGTGTTTTTTGTGAAGAAATGCCAATTTATGGGTTGTTTATGGATTTTTTTTTTTTTTTAGCATGGGCAAACACTGTATAAAATGCTAATTCTGGATTGTCCCTAAAGTAAATCTTCTGAGATAATTCTAAGCAAGCTAATGGAAATCTATCCTGGTTTTCATCCTGGACAAATTCATAGCCTGTCTCTCCATTTGTTTTCAGTAGTTTTTCTTTCAATAATCTGTAGAAATATAATGAACTTTCTCTTAATTAGGGAGAAAAAAAACACCAAAAAAACCCAGGAAAAAGCAATGTAAGCAATGTGCAGTTGCTGGTGATTCTGTTATTGTAAAGCTGTTGATAAGAGGCAATCTTTGGTTTTAATTGTTTTATTCTGGTTTTAACCTTTGCATCCTAGTCAGTTTCATTTTAGAGTCACATCCTAATACTGGTGCTCTATTTCAGTTAGTCAAAGGACAAATAATTGATGAATTACAGCCCATGTCAGCAGGTCACAGAAGAACAACACTTATAATTATGTAATTATGTTTATAGATAGTAACCAAATCATGGAAGAACAAATAAATGTACAGATTTTAACACCCTGGTCAGAACACAATTACTTTATAGTATGGCTGATAGTATAAATAACATAAAGAAGTATTTATGAACTTAGTCTGTAAATTTTATTTGCTAAATATAAGCTGAATTAAGGTTTTCACTTTTCTTTCAGGGTGGCATTGAGACATTCAGTAAGGCGAAGTGAAGTACCTTGAACCGCTGGGTACTGAACTGCTGTTGAATATCCTGCACTGTTTTTCAAAGTATTTATTCAAGTTAGTGACTTCTGCTGATAACTGAAAATGAAATAACTACTACTCTTCCTTCTTGGTACTCCACAGAAAAGCACAGGTCTGAAAACTCCACAGGTATGAAAATGATCCCAAAGTATTGCGTCAAAACAAAGAACTCTAGAGATGAAGGAATCTGTGATTCTGTGGATCTCCTGAGATGGTTTTCATTATTTCTTTATTTTTCAAGAAGTAATTAGCTTTATAAATAATAAATAAGCATTTATTTTACTTGTGTTTTTTGTGCAAGCTACTTTCACACCTACTAGATTGTCTATTTACCTTACCTTGACTTTCAGGAGAATTTGCAGGTGTGTTCTCTGAAGAGGAGAATAGGTGGCTTGGTCCAGTTGTCCCACTGCTTCTCAACAATATATCTTTTCAATAATTACAATGGTTGGGGTTTTTTTATCTTTGAAGAGGCCTAGGGGATGGTGTAGCAAATAATGTAATTTAAAAAGTAGGGTTTTTCTTTGAGTCTGTAAATCATGCTCAGTAGCAGCTCTTGCTTCTGAGTGAAAAGAGAGAGAAGAGTAGAGATAAATGAAAAGAAGGGGGGAAAAAACAAGATTGGTATCTTGTCAAGAAAAGATCCTTATGCTTTCCCTTGTTCAGGTTAGAAAATTATGAGCCCTATTTTTAATCCCCAGTTCACAGTAGCAGAACACCAGGTAGTTATTTCTAGCATCTGTTTGACATAAAGTAAGGTATACCCTAAAGAGACACTCTTCATAAACACTGAGCACCAGAAATACTGTTCATATTAAATTGGACCACATGAATAATACAGGAGTCATGAATTTAAATTATTACTGGCATTTGGAGAAAATGGCAGTATTTCAGCCATTAAATAACAACTTCGCTTTATTTCTGGAAACAGAAAGTTATTAAGTTTTAAATCATATTGATGCCTTGGCTCAGATACATTTCTGGTTCTCCAACCATCCAGACATTCCTTGACAGTGTTGTTAGAATTGTTTTCTCAGGGGTCTTCAGCCCACTGCTGTGAGACAGTTGAGCTCTACTTGTGGAGTTTTTGAGGTGCATTGTCCCACCTATGTCGTGTTTGTTTCTACAGCCCTGGGAAAGGGGACATCAGAGCAGTTATTAAAGCTAAATGGGGTACAGCACACTGAGAATTATTGTCACAGGAACTTCTCCCTGTTCTTTGTATTTTGCCTGTTTATGCATCCTTAACACAGCAGGATTAAATAAAATTGGTAGATGCATATCTTTGTAGTCTGCAGTGCTCAAGGCTTCCCTCCCCTATTCCTGCTCTTCCTGCACCCCTCGCCATGCTTCCTAACTAGTGAAATTAGGTTCAGGTGAGTTGGAAAAATAAGTGTAGAAAAAAGTGCTTGCTTGTTGATGAGGTCTCTAAAGGGCTTATATCAGAATGCAGAGGAGAATAAGTTTGAATCAGACGATTTCAGCAGAGGAAGCCAAAATCCTCCCTTTTCTGCTTTAAGAAAGATGTCCTGTATGATCTTGAGAGAAATCATTTAGTCTTTTCTTGACTTTGCTTTGTAAAGTTTATTTAAAAAAAGGGTGCTGTATTTGCACAAGTGCCAAAAAATAAACACAAAAAGGGTAAACTCTTTCAGTTTGCCAGAAGTCTCTCTGGTTCATACTGGTTGGTAAAAAAAACCCCTGGATATGGTGACCATAAGAAAAGAGGAGATTTCTTTGGACTTTCAGGCCACTTGCTACTTTAGTTGTTACTTCAAAAGGGGAAACCCAGGAGAAGATAAAAAGAATTGGTTAGAGAAATGGCCTGACATGAGAAGCTCAGAGGCTTGAATATGCAGGAATTTCACATTTCTCTTCATCAGAGACACAAAAGACAATCAGAAACCAGAATACCAAGCAGGGGAAAACACAGCTATAGAAGAGTTGCAAATCCAGCAGAGCCAAAATAAGCTCCAAGAGGAAAACACCTTTGGAGATTGAAAGAAGCACTGAGCATCACAGGAAGCTGTGTGATGGAGCTCAGGCACAGGTAAGACTTGACAAACGCCAAGCTGACTTACACTTAGTGAAAGAAGTCAAAGCAAATAGGCAAAGTTATTTTCAGGTATATGTAAAAAAAAAAAAAAAAAAAAAAAAAAAAAAAAAAAAAAAGAGAGAGAGAGAGAGACCATCAAAAGAAGGTTTTAAGTTGGAATAAGATGAAGAGGCAAAATGACAAAATAAATAATGTGACTCACAATTGGTAGGGATGATGAGGCTGAGTGTTGGGCACTCAGATAGGAAAAGACAGGAAAGAAAAAGGGAGAGAGGGAATGAAAGCTGAGATGCAGTATATTTTATTTAAATTTATTTACCTTAGAGTGATAAAAAAATTGAGGTTCAACAGTACAAGTACCGGCAGTTATGTCTTTTTTTTTTTTCGAGTATTAAAAACATCCATTTCTGTTGACATGTGCAGGCTGCTACTTTAGAAGAAAGCTGAGCTGAAAAACACATGTAGGCACTCACAGAGACTTTCTGAGTCACCACTGCTGTGATGTGTCTGTGGGACAGGAACACACAAACTGAAAGTGAAATGGAAACAATCCTTTCCACAGAGGCAAGGCAGGTGTTCCCTTCACATGACCTGTGCTGCAAAAGACAGCTGTATTAGAGCCTACAGCTCTGATCACTGTTCCTCCAGTAGAAGAAACCCAACCTGGGCTAGAAGTGCAACAAAGAGATTGAAATTACTTTTAGAGAAGCTAGAACAGCTCTGGGGTTTTTTTACCATCTAGCAATACTAATCTGAAAAAGGTTGTTGTGGTAATGGAGCATTGAAATAAGAAACATCACTGACACAGGAAGTTTTTGTGCAGGGTGGAACTCTCGTGTCACTGAAGTGGTTTTGGTTTGGGATGGGGGAGAAATTGAGGCTGATTCAATCCAATCATCAGCAAACAGTCTGTCCATCTTATTTAGAGTCACAGGGACTTTTTCTTTTCTTTTCTCCTCACACAAATATTCATATATTATTCCTATCCAAATCTATTAAGGCCACCAGTGCATCACAAATCGTGTTAGTCTTTTTTTCTGCTATGAGGAGTGTTTTCATTTAAGAAACCTGAGTAATCTCACATTCCTAGAATAGCTTGCATCTTACCCCTTTCCTCCTTCACACGTTCCTGAAAGTCTCCTGGCTTTTGAAAGATAAGGCTTTAAAATTAACTTTTTTTAAAAAAATTTTAAATTCTTCACTTCATCAAATACATTTGTATGATCCACATGAAGACAACAATAAGATGTGGCTTTTTCTTCCTTCTGTATAGGGGAAGATAAAATGGAAATAATGGTTCTTTAGGCTAATTAAATCAAAGCAACAGCAAGGCAGCCACAGTCCAGATTAAGACACTTTTCAGAAAATCAAATTAAGAACAGGTTAAGGCCCTCTCTTTGTGTCCCATGTAAAATATTGTTAAAGCCCTACTCCTCATCCTTAGCTTTCTTGTGCCATTTTTCAATTAATTTTCTCCTTACAGAAATAAACATTTTAATCAGCATGTACAATAGCACCAATCACTGATGGTAATTACTCTAAGTAAAATAGCTTTCTCTATTGTAGCAAATATAAAATGACAATTCTAATTAGGTAACATCTCTAATGCCTTAATGATTTTAGCCCATTTTCCATGTTTGTACATGAAAGCTGGCTCCATATTTTTACTGTTACCAAAGTTGCACAGAGATATTATTGGGCTTTAAATGTTTATTGTCATCTTCGCAAAGTGGCTTTTATTTTTTGTTTATGTTCTAAAAGCTTGGCAGAGTAGTGGCAATCCACAGACTAATGGCTAATCTGGGTTTGTGCCAAAGGAGCAGTAATAGCTACAAACACAGAAAAAAAACCATCAGAAGAGTAAATGCCAAATTAATCCCTGATGTAACTCTTTTGCCTTAGTGCAGTCGTGCTGGAAAATGCATCTTTCACAGTGTGCATCCCGTTAGAACCCATTATTTTCCAGGGGAGATTGAACACATCAGGGTAGTCGAGCTCACAGGGTTCAGCCCCTTCCTTTTTGTCTGAAAGGATCCCAAACCACGCTCCAGCTGTGGCCTGTGTGCCCTGACTTTGGAAACAGATAAACATGCTCAGTCTCCCACTGAGAAGCCTCAAGGAGTTATGCCCTCACAAGTGAATTTAGCCTGTTATGACTCTGTAATGCCAGAAAACCCTCAAGTGATAAGTTTTGTCAAAGACAAAAGGGTTGTATGTTTTAATGGTAACACTATGTCTTTTGTTGTTGTTGTTTTTATTCCTGAATGCTGTCATTTTGATACTTGCAGCATTTTTTTTTTTTTAACTATTAGTACACTTATTTATTCCTACGACACAGGAGAGTTTTTTTGGAGACCAGAGTTCATAAACTTATTGTCATTTTTTAAGTTCTTTAGAGAACAGCAGCAAGCCTTTGCTGCCGTTGCACGGGTTTAAATTCATCATGCTCCCCCCACCCCATGGCAAAAAGAGGAAAGAGAAGGAGGGTTCAACCTCCCTAAAAGGAGGTTTGGGAAAAAAATGAGAAGTGATATTTTATTATGATGTTGTACTGAAGAAGACAGTTGCTACAGGCTGAGCCACTCACCTCTTTACTTTGTCATTAAAAATAATTTGATTTATTCAAACAGAGGGACACAATGTCTCACTGATTTAAAATGGATGACAGCAGAAAGTACTTTGGACTTTTTTCCCCCCGCCCTGGTATTTTTTCTGCGATCAGGAGGGTATTTCTCCATGGCTTCTCTAGCCAGCTGTGTAGTCAGACTGTAGTGTGAGGAACACATGTGAGGAGCACATGATTTATCCACATGGGCTGCTAGCCCTGAAAATTGAATATCTCTGCATGGTTCTCTGTTCACTGCTTGTGGACGTGGTGCTTCCCTGGCTAGGTGAATTCTGTTGGATCTCTAGCAAGCTCTTCTCTTTTCTTCTTCTATCTTCCTAGTCTGCTTTTGATGAATTTTGTCAGTAGGACTATCATGATTATCATGTCTAAACAGGGGCACCAGTGCCTGTAGTAACTGGCCAAATGTAACACGTTCACTGTTTCTGCTTTCTGTCTCTGCTACCAATTACTGCAGCAGCCTTATACATTATCTCTCAGAAGTTTTATCCAGTTGTAGCCTAGTCTTAATCCATCAAAATCCTGGCCACATTCGTGTCTGTGCTTGCAGTCATCCCTGTTTGATTTGTTTTTTATTGGAGCCTCTCTGCTATTATTTACAGAATTTTTGTGATCTCCTCATCAATCATGGGAGATCATGGTGTCATGCGTGCTTTGAGCTGCATGCTCTAGGTGGGTTGATGAGTGTTTCAGCTTATCAGTGCTGTTATTTTCCCTGTGTAAGTGAATAATTGTTCTGAATTCAGAGTCTTCGTAGTGTGAAAAAGTTTTTCTATCTGGCAGAGATATCTGCCAATACCATCTGGTTCAAATGCCATTGTGAACTTAGATTTCTATGGTTGTTCTAATAATTCATCAGGTCTATATCTGCACTACTTGGGGAATGAGATCACATTTATTCTCTGTAAATCTGTACATAACCCAGTGACCTGCCTGGTCTGGCAATCTTCATTACATATTTTCCCAAGGTCTGTGTCACACTATCACCCCTTGTTTAAGCAATTTTTATTTTTTTTTAAGCTTAATTCATCTTTTTCAGGTTCAGCTGGTTTATCTGCAAAGTATTTACTCAGATATGAACAATATGGTCATGAAGTAATTTCATGCTTTCCATTAAGCCCCAGCAAAAAAAATATCGTTAATTATTTCCAGTTGCATTCTCTTACATGGGAATTTTTTTTTTTTGTTTTGCCTGCCCCTTTGCTAGCAGTGATGTTCTTGATTTCTTATATTTCAAGATTTCTGTTCACCTTTTACTGTTTAAACATATTAACATGTCAATTGCAGGGAGTTTACAGTTCTAAATTCTCGTTGATGACTGTAGACTAGTCTACTAAGCCTGACAGGCTCATTGCAAACAGCAAATGGTTGAGTGGAAAATACTGGATTTAGACAGGGAAATGGCAGAAATGCTAAACAGCCCTTTGTTTTTATGGTCTATATTGTGTCTTACCAAATTGTTGTATTATTGTGGATACTGCTCTGTTAAAAAAAAAAAAAACAAAAAAAAAAAAAAAAAAAAAAAAAAACAACACAAAAACCAACCCCAAACCAGGTTCTGGAAGATGATGCCAAAGGTGAGAAGCTTCTGGTGAGAAGTTTCTGGTGACACCAAAATAATACATTTTGAGTTTGAATAAAACCATGAGGATGCACAACTCTGTGTGGTGAAACCCTGTCCCAGTACTCGGAGTGAAATAAAAATGGTAATTGAGAGGTGAGTTGGTGAACTTGCATCTGTTTCTTTTGCTTTATGACTAAAACAATGTCACATCAGAGATTTAAAATATGTCCTGCTGAGGATATTATTAGAAGAGTCTGCATACCCTTTTCAGAGCAGCATAAGCTTTACTGCACAGCTGGGAAAGACTGACAGTGTCCAATCTGCTTTCCACAGCTGGAAGAATAGCTCCAGAATGTGTACATTGAATAGCCCCAAAAACAGGCTTGGGAATTGTTTCTCTGTTTCCTCTTGGAGAACAACTTCCTTGGGCTGATAATCAGTAGGCACGCAATTGATTCCTCAAAAAAAATTAAAGAATATGTGATAATATTGAGCTTAAAAATCTTCTCTGTATGTGTTGTTTTTCTGTAACACTTTCCATCAAAGGTAACATGAATGGTTTAAGACTCACATAGAACTGAATGCCAAAGAAAGTGAAATAGTGTCAATCCTTCCTCTGGTTTCAGTGAGCTGCGGGGAAGGCACAGAAAGTGTAAAATGTTGTTCTGTGTTACAACCAAACAAAAGAAAACAAAACTTGGGCATGATTGTTCCGATATTATTTTTGGTTTTTTTTGTCTTTTCCTCCCATGTGTCTACAGCAGATTGTTTTGAGCCAGTAACCAGCAACATTCCAGCCTCTCACACAAGGTAAGTGTGTGTTTAATGTGTGTTTGCAGGTTGCACCACCATACCCTGATAATATGTGATGAAATAGGATCAGCACTAGAAGGAAGACACCTTTTTAGGGTGGCTTGTTGGTCATTAAATACTCATTTGAGTATTTTGCCCTCAGCCATCTACAATAAACTCTCACTTTTGTTACAACTCGCAGGTCTGTCTAGAATAGCTTACTTCTTAGTCCTTCATAGTTCTGAAGTCAAAACCTCAGACATTTTTTAGCACGTTCATAATTACAGAGATTTTTTTTTAACTGTTATTAATTTATTTTCTTAAATTCTCTCTGTACCTCAGTATGCAACTCAGGTCTCCAGCACTGTAGGTCTGTCATGTAACGTCAGTGACCTCTCACACTGTGTTCTCAAAAATGAGCTGTATTTGCTGTAGGCCTGATATCAAAGCCTGAAATTTTTTCTTTTAGTGCCAATTGCTTTTGCAAATGTATTTCTATCACTGTCTATGACCTTTGCTTTCTTATTCTCTTTGCTGTTTTTTTGATTAATGAATCACACATGCTATTCAGGTTAGTTGTCCTCTCTTCTAACACTGTGCAAAGACACTTAATGTCCATTAAGTTCCTCAGCAATTTCTCTGTGTGTTGGCCCTATAAAGGAAATGTTGAACCTGAAAAAGGAATGCTTCTTTCCACTCCATCTTCCAGCACTTCCAGTTTACTGATCTCTTGTGTGAGAACACAGATTGACCATCTTTGATCTGACTGGCTGCTAAGCTTTGTTGATGGATAAACTTGTGTGGTTTTTGGGAAGCAGTTTTGGGAATGTCTTATCTTTCTTGATGTGAAAAAGACGAGGACTCGTTTGTCAATAGTTTCATGGCTCTGTTCCATGTCTCACCATTACCTACTAAAATGACTCCAGTATCTGCAGTTATTTTGTAGCTGTTCTTTTCCTTGAATTTTGAACCATTGTTGTATCCAAGAATTTTACCCCATCATCTTTCAGTTTTCTAGAAGAAAATCTCTTTTTAGCTGCTTGAAACACATGAAAAACCCATACATTTCCACTACCTTCAGATACAGATGGTACTACATCCATGCATTAACACTTAGTTACTGTATTAGTCTGGGGTCATTCTGAGGTCTTTTGAGGGCACTTGGAGTGAAAGAAGAGTTGTTATCTTTGTTCATCACCATTTCTGTTCTCCTGGAACCGCAGACCATGGATTAAGGATGGGGTTTTTCTTAGTTAATTGTAGTACAACTTTGTTTACCAATTCGGGAAGTGTAGGACATACGAGAACAGGCTGCTGTGAAATGTTTAGGTTTCAGGTAGAATTAAACTGAAAGCACATAGTTCTAGCTTATGTCCTTGCCCATGGCAAGGATCTTTAAGGTCCCTTGCAACCCAAACCATTCTGTGGTTCTACGTCCAAAGCCACAGACACATGATGGGATGCCCAAAATAAGGCTGCTGAAATGAACTGGAGTGGTTCAGCTCACAGGCTCTTTTTACCATTAAAGTGCACTCAAAGCACTATTGACTGTCAAATTTTTAAGAGAGTAGTTTTACTTTCTCCCATCTTGCTGTAAAATATCTGTGGGCCTAACTGACATGAGAAAGCATTGCTACTGCTCTGAAAGAAGAAAAGAGAGCTAAGCTGAAAAGCAAGCAGAGTTGCATTTCCTTATAATGATTTCTTCATTGGCAAGAAATTGGCCAGAAAGTATTCCTGGAAGTCTTGGATAAGTTTTCCTTTAATCAGAGATCACAACACAGGGAATGAGGAGTGGGAAGAACACTGTGGCTTCTCTGACAATTTGATTATGTATTAAGCTGAGTTACTAATTCTTATGAAAGCAGCGAGCATTCTGGGGAGCTTCATTGTTAAAGGCTTGCACAGTTTAACACAGAAAAAAAACAAACCAGAAAATGAATTATGATAGGATTTCTCTTTTATCACTTTAATAAACTTCTCTGGGGTACATCAGTAATCCACTCCACAACTTCTCCCACCCCCTCATCCCTTCAAATCCATGTATTCCACACTGACTAGTATAACGTGTGAAGAATGATACTACAAAGAGACTCAGAAATATGTAAAGATCCCTGTGCCTTCCCTGAATATGTTAAAATAGTCAACAAAAACATGGTAATTTAAACTCCAGTTCATTTGATCTAATATTAAATTAGCTCCTCTTGGGATATCCTCTTTTTAATCAGTCAGAACACTTTTGTATGCTCACAGTTTTCTGTGGGGTTCATTAAGAGTTAAGGAATTGAACAGAACTGCTTCAAGTGGAGATGAGAGACTTCTCCATGTTTTCCAGATCATTTTGACTTTGTGATTTTTGGGGCATCAAAAGGGTGAAACATACTTTACTGTTTAGAACCAGGGCCATCATTGATGTCAGCTCTAAAACATGGGGATAAAAGCTCCATTATTTCTCAAAAATCCACTGAGTCAGACACATGAGATCCAAAATCAGTTGTAGGGTTTGGTTTGGAAAAATTAGGTGTAAAGGCTTTGGAAAAAGGCAAAGAAAAGGTGAAGTTTTGTTCTGAGAATAAATTCCATATGAGTGAGGTGGTGGAAGGAACAAAGGAACATCAAAGCATATGGAATTGGGAGAAAATTTTGCTTATTTGTTCTATTTCTTTACTTTCTTTACATAACAGTTTCTTTACTTAACAATTCTATTTAAAAATTTCACTGTGAAAGGTATGGTAAATATCCTCAGACTTGCATATAATCACAAGAGAAGCAAAGAGACTCTGAGAAAGGATTTATAACCATTAACCTCCTTGCAAGACCAGAACCTTTATGGCAGTGGAAGTTGCTGGCCATGCTGTTATGGTTTTGTAGTTTACTTTTTTTGTGTGTGAGGACTAGAAAAGAGAAAATATATTATGGACCTTTTTATGTAAAAAACCCAAACTATCCAAAGTGAAAAACAAGCCTGCACGCTCTGGAGTTTTTGTTTTGTTGTTTTTGGGGTTTTTTTAAGCCCCTTGAGTCCATTAACTTCATTGGATGCAATTCTAAAAGAAATAGCTTTGGATTAGCTGGCAATTGAAAATCCCTCAGGAATCGGTTAGCTCGTATACACACTACCCAAGAGAAAACAAAATTGTCACATATTTTGCTTAAGGTGTGGGAGGAAAAAATCAAATCAAATAGCATTTTACAAGTGCATGTAATAACTGGAATTTAAAACAAGATATGTATTATTCAAGTAATTCTAAGCATGGTATAGTGAATTTTTCATGAAGGTTGAGAAAAAAAATGACAGAAATATCATTTAAACTGAGTGTTTTTGATGCTGAACTTGAAAGTGGGAGATTTAATAGAACTTTTTTTAATATGACGAGTCTCAGATAACATCATATTTGGCAAAGTGCTTTATTGGTTTTTGGATTAGAGTTTTTTTGTAAATTTTTCTTTTCAAACTAATAAAATTGATGTAGCTGTCAGTTTGGATTTGATCCCTATTTTGTTTTGCCTCAACAGTGTAATCTCAATCAGTCTAACTTATTTTTATGCTGCATTTACAAGGTATAAAGATGACAAATCACTCATGTCTCAGTGCTGGTATTTTATCAAAAGTTTGAATGAATGAATATCAGGGCTGAGGACAACAGGGAAAGATGAGGCTCAGAACAAGAGCTGTGTGACAACACAGGCTGGGCAGATTCTTCTTTCTTTTACCCCACTGCTCAGTAGTGCATTAGCAGTCCCACATAAATGAGCTTTGCACTAGCCAACATCAACCTTCTTTGTCCTGGGGAAGATGGACAGTGGGGTAATTTTTCTGGACCTGCTGGGGTCCTTGTTTGAACCTCCACCTTGCTCCTGAATTGTGTCATCTGTGATGCAACTTTTGAACCTTCTTTTAATGTTGGGTTCCTTCCTGGCTCCTGGTAAAAGAGGTGGTCATGAGAGACATCCAAAATTACCTGAACTCTGCTGCAGAAATAAGCAGGTCTGAGAGCAGGAATATGATGTATAAATGCCTTTTCTTTAACTATTGTATTGATTTTTATCTTGATTTTAAACACAGAAGGGAAAGGACTGTTTTTCACCTTGTTTTCATGCAGCACATGTCAGAACGAGGTCTGAATCTCAGGTGAGACATCGAGGTGCCGAATGCAGAATGCTGTAATAAGAAGAGTTAAATTCTGATAGCTTGAGAAATGTGAGTTTTCTTTCCTAGGAATTTATGTGCTTGTTTTTTCTTCTCCTTTATTTATTTTTTTTTTTAATTAGGGTTTGCCTGAACTTTTTGATTCAATAATATCTTATCTCTGGCATGTAAGGTGATGTTGAGAAGACTGAAGTCCCCTGAGCATCATTTGTTGATCAGGTGAAACATTTCAGGGGAAGAAGTTGCAGAGAAGCATTTTTCAATTACAGTTTTAGTTCCTACATTGTGATGACTCACAAGCCAGCAGGAATGTTAGCAGTGAATTTATCCTCTGAGGTTCCATCTCGTGGCATTTTAGATGATTAGAGAATTAGGAGGTGGGATTAATGCGAAATATCAGGCACAGGAACATCTTGTAAAGTTGGAGGATCAAATATCAACCTTTGGAAAGGAATTGCAAGCTCTGAATCAGAATTACAGTGACCTAAATGAGAAGGCTGAAAGGGCTAGGCATTTATCTGTAGCCTCAGAAAGCATACTGTGGGCCTTCAGAGGAAAATGGAGGTGATAGAAAATTAAACTAAAATTAAGAACGCGAAGTTGCTTGGCATGAGAAAGAAGAACTGGATATAAGTGAAATAGGGATATGATCTAGGAGTTGCTTGGACTTGGCCTTTTAGCTGCTATTGGAGAGGCACAGAGATTTACTGTTTTCCTCAAGTTTTTTCAGCTGAAGTATGTATATTTCACAGTGGTGCAGTCTTTAAAGGAACTCTCTTATTTGTTCATGAGGCCATAAAGCAGTACTGGTGTAAATAAAAAGCACAGGACAGGAAAATTACTACTACTGCCCAAGGAATCTACTGCATGAAAAAATATATATGTCCTCATCTGGGAAAGTAAAATCTGCATCTCCAGAGAAAAACAGTTTCTCACCAATATAGAAGAGTTCTTGGGTTTTGATTGTTAAATTCTCTACTTTCACTTTCAAGTTCTGTCTTGTGTACACCTGTGAGTACCAACACAGAAATAACCAACTTCTTTCTTGCATGTTTTCTTGGAAGAATATGATATGACTTCTGCGGGAATAAACAAATGGAGAAATTTAAGCACAGGGAAAGTGACTCAAGTTCAGAGCTGATCTGGTAGCTGAGCCCTGATCTCTTGAGGGTCTGTCTAATGCTACTGTGTGCCAGTCTTGGATGGCAATGCTGAGGTGGTTTTTAGGATTTCACCCCTTTTCCCTTATGTGATTTGCCTTTTTCTGGAGGGCAGTAAAGGAATCTATCACCTTGTTGCCAGGGGGCCTAAGTAAAATGAGTCAGAAGTCTTAGTCCTTCCCATGTGGTCTGTTGAAGTCTGGTAATATTAGAGGTGTGTTAGATATGGCATCTCAGTAGAGAGATGACAAAGACTGGAAGGACAGAAATAACTATCATGCCTCAAAAAAGAGATTCTCCTCAGCACCGGCATGAGTTTGTTTTATCAGTATTAAGGAAATGTGGATACATGGCCAATAATATGGGCATACTGTCCATACCATGCCTCCTCAATGGATTGAAGACCCTACAGCTCTTGGCCTGCTAACATGGCTTTTTTTTATAAATGCTGAAGTTCTGATAAGTAAGAAACATTTTAAAGGATTTTTTACCATCTTTTCATTATTTAGCATGTAAAGGAATTTACTTCAAAGGACCTTCTTTGTATCTTCTTCTTTATTTTCTTCTGAGGACAAGTCCAATTTGTACTCTCACAAGCTCTGAAAACCCTGAAATCCTTTTCCAGCTTTACTGAAAGTAACAAAAAAAAAAAAAAAAAAAAAAATTATATATATATATATAAAGCCCAGTTATTTGTATTTTTTTTCTTTAGAAAGTTGGTATCTCTATATAATGAATTAGACACAACTAATTAGCTAAGGCACCACAACTGTGAAGATTCCTGTTAAGTGAACTTCAAAGCGTTCATGCTGACTGTTTGCAGGAGAGTATCCATGCCACGATCGTCACTGAGCTTGTCTGCTGCTCTTAACAGTGTCAGCAGTAATATGAGAATATTATTGTATGTACACTGTACACTGTTTTTCTCTCTAGAAGGAGAGGAAGCTGATATCCTCTCCAGAAGCTGGAGGTGTGTGGGCATCCTGATGGTTGCAGAAGATTTTGAAAACCTGCCTGAAGCACACACAGGACTTAACTGACACATAGATACAGTCACATTTCATTTAGGAATTCCAGTTATTAAAACTGTTAACGGTGTGTTTTGAGTCAGACCCACAGGACAGACTTTTTAATTTATCATGATTGTTCCCCTGGTAGTACAGAATTTTTCTTCACAGGAGATTTACTAAGATACAATTGTAAGAAGAAGGTATGTTTTGTGTTTTAGTGGAAAGAGTCACTTGTAATCGTCCATCAGCCTGCATTCCTCTAACAAATGTGAATTTCTAGGCTATTTCTGCATGTTTAAAGGACTCTTAATTCCCATACTAAATGTGTGGGCGTCCTTGTAGTACAGGTAAAAGCAGGCTGAGTCTCGTGAAAATAGTTTGAGTTTTTTTCCAGTAAGCACTTGATTTCATGCTTATATATCGAAGACAGAGTATTATTTTTAAGTTGCAAACTTTTTCTTAGCCCATTTCATCAATTTCGTTTTGTTCTTTTACACTCCAAATTTTCCTTGAGGCTGTTTGCAACATTTTCCAACGAAGTGTTTGTTGCAAGTTTAATTAACTTGTTGCTTATTTTCCTTTCTGCTATTTGGCTTGAATTTTAATGCATTTAGCATTAATAATAGTCTCTGCCTTAAGGAATTTACAGTAAAAAAAATAGGGATATGTACAATATGTGACAGACAATGTCTTATTTACAATTATAAACTCGTCTCTTGCAGCTCTTGTGGAAGAACTCTGTTGTAGAATGGGGCTTGAGTGAAAGGCGGTAAATGGCTTTAACAGCTTCTTCCTCATGCCAGTCAGCACCTTCAGAAAAATGTTACTGACAATGACAATAACTACTCGATATTCTCACAACATTTCTTGAACATAAACAACATTTAAGGAGCGCTATTTCCCCATACACACACACACATCTTTCTTTTTTTCCTTATAACCTTCTTTTTTTCCTGTGCTCAAACCGGTGCTCTGATGAATGAATAGATGTACACAGAGCACTGATCCTTATCTTATTAGCCTCCTGGATCTGATTTTATCTCCCTCAGACAGAATTTGGCTGCTGCTCAACACTTGCTGCTGTCACACATGTTGCTGGGCATACTAAGAGCCACTTTGTCACCGTAATGGATTGCTGGATGGGGGACCGGCTCATCCCTATTCAGCAGAAGAGCTGAGGAATATTCATACTTTTAGGAAAGTGTCCAAGCTGTTGACTTGGAGTGCCCTGATGTGCTTTGCTGAACTTGTACCCTCTTTGTTTGTTAAGCACTGATGATTATTTCTGCAACAAAAAGTCTGTTTCTGCCAAGTGTTTCGTACTAGAGAACTGGGCTGTGGCCACTTTGCCTCCTCTTGCATCTCTCATGATAACTTTCAAAAAAGCTTAAACCACTATTACTGAATTGACAGTGGATTCCAAAGGGGTTCTTTTCACCAGGATTTTAAAAACCTGTGCCAGATCTAACCTGTGTGCATTTTAATTGTGGGTGCAAACACAGTTGCCAGACACCAGTGAGACTTGTATACAGAAAAGAACTGCACTCACACAGTAGCTTTCACTTTACAGAGCACACATCTTGGTGTGTGGTTTGCATGCTTATCCGGGCTTGGGAAGTGGTAAATTTGAGAAGTGGATGTGCAAGCAGGAACTTGCTTACGGTCAGGTGAACGTGGCAGGGAGGAGAGAACTTTTCCTGCTGCTCAGCTGCCTGGATGTCCATGGATGTGAGGTTTTTATCTTCTTTTCTACCTGTTAGAGCCAGGATTAGTGCAAGGGAGATGCAGTTTTTCATGTTCAGACTCAATGTTTATTAATTCTTATCTAAGGTACAGTCTCACAGGTTGTGAGCTCTAACAAGGTAGAAAATGGCTCTGTCTCTAACTCTTTCCAAGGTCTTTTAAGCACAATTTGTCCAATAACGAGATGACACCTAAATTATTTATATTTTTAACCCAATAACCAACCAGTCGTGGTCCGCAATGCAGACCCTTTAACCCAATTAGAAAACACCACCCAAACCCATGAAGAAAAAGGCGAAAGAAAAACTTAGCCAACACCCCAAATCCTCCATCTTTCTCTCTGTATATTAGTATATACTAAAACCTCAAATCCTAAGTTTTGCACCTGGTGGTATCACACACTTCTATTCAAACTACACACCCGCAAGCCCAGTGCTATCACTCAGTTTTGGAAACCTGTTCCATGGCCTCAGGTCAAATGCAGTGCTTGCTTGAGCGTCAGTGCCTGTTAGCACAGAAAGCCTAAAATCCTCAGCTTCCAGGGTTCCAACAGCTTTTTCTGACAAACACTGAGGGCAGTTTATAGTAAGTGTGATTGGCACAGCATATACTGAGGAGATGTCCTTTAAATTATAAGTAGAAATCAGGGAGTATAAAGATGGTAGTTATTAAAGTCCTGTGAACAGTCTTTTTTAACTTGAATTTAAAATCTGTAATCCCTGATGTTTAAAGCCCACCCCCTCCTCTGCTCTAAGCTAAGCAGTGTTTTTAGCAATGATTTGTTTTCATGCTCAGCAGTTCCCTTTCTGCATTGCTTTGAAGGTTCACTGGAATGTTTTAACTGGAAAACTGTAATATTTCCAGAGCTTACAGTGTGATTAGTGTTTAGCCCAGGGGCCACGTGTGGGCCAGCTGGGCAACTCCAGCAGCACAAGGAGAAATGAGTGTGAGTGGATGCTGCATTTCCATCTCCTTTGTGGGAAAACCTGGTCACTGCATCATTCCTGCCAGGCAATTTGAAAAGCTCTGGTTGCACAGTTGGACTCTCTTCTTGGACTTGGAGCAGTGAGGCTTGCTTTTTGTCCGGCTGTCAGGATATTTCATGGATCATGCTTGTAATTTTTCACTTGCCTGAGTTTTCTCCTGTTTAATCCTCAGTTCAATGGTCAGGACTGCAGTCCTATTTCTGGTTTCCTTTTTGGGAAATGCTTGATTCATGTGAAAATGCTCAACAGTATTCTTCTACATGTTTTTGTTTCCTTGTTAGCTCTTTTTAAAGTCCCCCAGAATAATATAGTGCATTGCTGATTCACACTCTGGATCAATGTAATCATCATCTGGGGTGCTTTCTTTTTTCTGGGGCCAGATTTTGTGGCTTTTTCTTCATTTGTTACATTTTTGTTTGGTTGGTTTAGTTTTTTGACTAGGAAAGCCATCATAGAACTTAGGAATTTTGTGGTAGAATAAGAAGTCTAGCAAGTTCTATATTCTAACAAAAGTGTTGGGTTTGAAAGATTAAGAATTTAATTAGAGAACAGAGATAAGTTGAAAAACGTGCAGTTATCTCCATCCAGGAACGCTCACCATGAGAACGGTGCAAGTTCAGCTGTGCCCATAGCCAAGCTGATTCTTCCTGTCCTTCCAGAACTCTGCTCAGTGAGAGAGACAGACTTGATTCTATTTATAAAGCTGCTTTCACATGGGAAGACAACAATTTTATCTGTACTAGTGCATAACAGATTTCACTGAAAGAGGGAGCACTACTCATGTTGTGCAGAGCCACCCCAACCAGGGTTTCATTCAAGGAGGAAACAAAGTCTTAATTAGTTCCACTCCCGCCCCTTAAATCTGCCTGTTATGAACTAAAAACAGTGTGAAAGTTAAAGCTACACTAGTACAGTGCGTCAATTGATAGAGCATTGCTCAGCACAAAATCCCAGACCAAGTGTCATGGTCTTGTCTCTGGTTTTAGTGGGATGGCTGCTAATCAGGAGCTCTAATGAATGATATTTAACAGCACTGCATTCACAGGACACAACACCATCAATTCTTGAAGTGCTTTATTAGAACCCCAAGTCTGGTTTGCTTCCCTTTCTTTTCATCAGAGAATGGACCAGGAAGAGTTCTTGCTAAGGGCCTGCTTTGCAGAAGAAGCTCACTGAACTTCCTTTAAAATATTGAATTGCACTGACCTTTTTCGGCTTCTTTTTTCTTCTTGATGCACTTTCTTTCCATTAGAATTGCTCTGTAGTTTTTGTGGATATGCTGTCATCCTTCATTCAGTGACTGCTGGATGGAAACAAGCACTCATTACAGTTGTCCTTTTAAATCAAGGTGCAAAATAGCAAGAGAAAAAGGTCCAAACAGAGAAACAGCAAGGACACAGCTAAGGAGGTAAAGTGAGGTTTGCAAAAATGTTGGAGAAAAACACAGGAGAGAAATCCTGCTAGGCCAGAGAAAGGCTAAGAGCATTGAAGGGCAGCTTGCTGTTCCTCAAGACCTGTGGTGATCTGTGTGACTGGGGAAGTGTGGTGTTTTTTTCCCTTAATTCCTTGGACTTTATTACACTAAGTGTAGTCACCTCCTGCTGCAATTAAATGTATTCCCAGAGGTGGTCTCCTTCTGTTCTCTTTCCCTGCTTCAGCTCTTTGCTTTCCTTATTCTTGTTGGTATGCCATTTTCATAATGTCTGTTTGCTCTCCACAAGTTTGTTTTCAATTTCTGTGGTTTCTCTTTGCTGTTTTAATTTTTTTTTTGCCTCCATTGCACTTCTGCTTTAGATAATGCCTTCCTTCCTCTGCTTATTTCTTTTTCCATCCTCTGCTGCCCTCTTTGATGACTTTCTCCTTTGCTCCCATCCTTATTTGCTGTTCTTTGATTTGGATTTTTTGATCCATTGCCACACAACTTTGACTGGTTTATTTGTTGCCCTTTTTCTTTCTTAATTTCCCTTCTTCCCTACATCTGAAAATATTAAGAAGTCTATATCTTAATATCCTAATCATGCCACTGGGATCAAGGTAAAATATGCAGAAAAAATGAAATTATGTGTGAGTTGAAATTAAACACAAAATTCTTCTGTATTTCCCATTGTTTTCTTCTCTGAGGATAAGACAGAGGATCAAAACCTTCTTGTGCATCGGAAGTGTTTTCAGTAAAATTCAGAATCATCATCTGAATTTTACTATCAAACTCAGCCATACAAAAGAAGTGTTTAAATTCTGTGTAGTGTTTTTGTGCTCTGCTCCCTGAAACAGGGGTGAAATCCCGGCCTATCTGAAAAGGGTGGCAGAAAGCCCCATTAAACTCCTCTGGAGATGGAATTCCACCCGCAGTGCCTGTCATCTGTTTTACTTTCTCAGTTTTTTTATACCCTGAGAAATTGAATTCACTGAAGCAACAGCCCCTTCAGGCCAGGCTCCAGGGAATTCTATCTGCAGCTCAGCCCTCAGAGATGTCGATGGAACATAAACTTTTGCTTTTTGGCAAATAAAAGAACAAGGAGGCCCTGAAACCTCACAGTTCCTCCTGCAAAGTTTCTTAAGTTCATGGAGCTTATCAGTTCAGATGTGAGGGAAAGAGCAAGGTGACAAGAACGCAGAAAAGCTTAAATAAAAAAAAAAAATACAATGCAAGATCATTTGTTGGGTTTTTCTTTTTCTAGTTCCTCTATAGGTTTATCAGCACCAGGGTGGCTTAAGCTTCTCTCTTGTTATCTAAAAGGGGCACCATGCCCCATTCCATGTTTCTTCCTTTGGTGTATTTGTCCAAATAGATGCATATCCAGTGCTTGGCTCTAGTCTACTCAGTTGCAGTCTCCTGCCTGGAAAAGCCAAAGTGGTACTCTAAGCAGTGAAATCTCAGGTTTATGCTTAATCCTGCACATTTTAGCATCTTAGTTACCCAGTCTTTGGAAAGATTGGGCAAGTTGAGTACTCAGAAATTCAGAATTTCTTAATCCTTTCTTTTCATAAATTCACGTCTTACGGCCCTTTGATATTTTTATCTGCTTGAATCTTTTCTTTGGGTTACAAAGCAGTGACCATAATGGCTCTTAGTAAAATTTAGAACTCAGGAGGAATGGGTTTGTTTCACAGCCACAGTTGTTTCTACTCAGTTGATGGCCTGCTGTGTGCACTTCTGATGTGAGGAAGCTCAGGTGTCAGCATGTGGCTCCAGGGACCACAAAATTATCTTATGGCTAGCCTAAATGCTGTAAAGTAGTTAGTGAACTCTAAACTTCTTTTTCACTCTTTTCTTATCTTCTTAACCTGTCTAACTTGTCCATCAAATCTTGTTGAATCGTTATTTTGTATTTAATAGGTGCCCACAGATTTGTTTCTGAATGTTTTGGGGTGTTTTGGGGTTTTTTTCCATAAAAAATTGCACACCTGTTAAAAGCAGAGCTAGCCTAACCCAGAGAAATGGGATCTGAGTTTGGAATTTTGGGAGAGCAGAAGTTGACTGCTTATGTAACAGCACAACAAAGCCAGTGCAGGTTTCCTTATCCAGAATTCCCTCTGCTTTCTCCTTCCCAGTTTACTTCAACACTGAGCTTAAATGAAAGTCACAGAGGTTGCATTCCATGAGCTGTCCAGAGGTTTTGGGCAGATAACTGTGCTCCCATACCCATTTGGATCATTCAACTAATAACAGGTTGTTTCTTGGATTTTGGCACCAAAGACTTAAATCTTTGATTATATCTTGTAGATTTGTGACCACTTTGAGATTGTGAAGATTTAAGTGCACTGCCTGGTACCTTGATTAGAAGTGCCAGTCACATTTGAAGCAGAGAGAAATGAATTATCCAAAAAGTGGGTCTGGGTACTGCACCTGCCTGGCCCCACTGCGTGTGCTCACACTGGAATGTCCTGCAAGATTTTGATGCTTGAGTCAGAGAGGCAATGGGGGCTTTGTTTGCAAGGGAAACAACATGGAGAGGCAAAAAAAGTTGGCATGGGGGGACAGAAAGAGAAGTCCCTCTGTGTGTACTCTCTCTCAGTTTCCAACTGAGGGTAACACTCCTGTCCCAAGGGTTCAAAGGGTTGATGGAAAGAAGGATTTTCATTGCGTTGCGCACAGTACCTGTGATAGTCTCGGTTTAAACTTTAAAGGACAGGTGAAAAGAGAGAGAGGGAGCTGAATGCTTGCCTTATATGCTGGAGAAATTGTTCATTCATGTGAAATGCTGACCTCTGTCATCCTGC
The DNA here is from genome assembly GCF_029207755.1 of Chamaea fasciata. Taxonomy (NCBI): domain Eukaryota; kingdom Metazoa; phylum Chordata; class Aves; order Passeriformes; family Sylviidae; genus Chamaea; species Chamaea fasciata. Next base: position 72,552,112 of record NW_027094090.1, on the reverse strand, counting down.
CGAGATGACTGGGCCCTGGGGTGAGAGGCTGCTTGAGTGCTGGTTGCAAAAGTTAAAGCTGCCTGGGGAGTGCTTTAAAAGGACAATGTCAAGGTTGATCTACCCAAAATCTGACCTGTCTTTTTTTTTTTTTCCTTTTCTCTCTCTTACATCTATTTGAAAGTTCATATCATTCGTTCTTATGCTTTTAAAAATCTTTCACTCTAAACCAAAACAGTTCAGTTGCTATTGGAGGGTAATGATTGAGAGGAGAAGCTGTGAGGGTTCAGTGGGGTAATGCAGATATTGTGAAGGAGGAAAGATTCTGAAACAAAACACAGGATTGGAGACTGTCTTTGAATTAGATGAGAATTCAGACTGAAATGTGGAAGGAATCAATGAAAGTGAGCAAAGACAATTTTTACCAATTGAAAATACCAGTGCAGATCCAAACTTAAGTTCACAACAAGTTAATTCAAAACTTCCATTTGTTTTTATTCTAATAGTCTTCGGGTTTTTTTTTTTTTATTTATTAATATTCTGCTTTTTTTTTTTATTCTGCTGATCCTTTCTCAGTAATAGTAGATTGTTGTACATAATTCCTGCCATAACTGAAATATCCCCTTCCTTCTTTTCTTTGTTTGATGGCCTAATTAAAACCACAATGTACCAGTATATTTTTTCCTACATGATATAACATCCCAAGACCCTCGTAACTCTCACACAAGTATTTCACCTGCTCAAATAATTTCTATTCTAATTGGAAAATAGATGAACTAGCTATCTGTGGAAGTCATAAAAGGAAAAGGAACCAGAGAAAGTAGTAAAATCAAAGTAAAGAGAATATTTTTTTCTCTACATAACTATGATGCTTCCCAGAAAATGCAGGAGGGAATAATCCCACACAAGCTACAACACCACCCCCCCCCCCCCCGACCCGAAACAAGTCAAAGCCGGAACCCTTGGAGGATTGCAGATCATCACTGGTTTTAACTTCAGAAATCTGTGGGCGCTCAGATAAAATGATCTTGCAATCTACTCCGTGATCACAAGAGGGCGGCCGGACCAGACAGACACGTTCGCTTTCAAGTTGACCTTTCTAAGCTTTCCAGAGTTTATTTGTTTCCAAAAAGTTTTCCTATGAACTGCGAGGCTCGCTTCTGATTTCCTTCTCGGTTCTGAAAAACAAAATGCAGCTTCTAAGAAACCCTGGTGTGTCTTAATCTCTTTCCCGTCTCCAAAATATTATCCTTCCCTCACTTTATTTTGTGCTGGTTTTTCTAAATCGTGCAGGAATAGATGATTTTGGCTCTGCACTGTGGAACAGGGGACGGAAAGACACTGGATCACAGGTCTCATAGGAACAGGAGAGCAGGAAGAGTCCACAAGATAATCAGATGCTCCATCCCTCCCCAAATATCACAAATCATCCTGTGTTTTGGGAAATATGACTTTTACAAAGCCTGTGAATGACAATACCAAATTCTAGTACTTGCTAGCAAAGACAATGATATGGGAGAGAAACAAACAAACAAATCCACAGCACCTTCTCACAAAACAAACTTCTACAATTATAATTTCTAAATTTTCTTCTTTGTAACTAAGGTTTCCCACACTCCCTAAAGCAGAATAACAACCCAGGCAGCAGTAAAGAAGCTGTCTCTGTTAAAAGACACTCTGCCTCCTGCCAACAAGGCTCTTTAGTGTTTATCTCTATTACATCCATCTGCAGCTAATTGTATAGTTATGGTAATGGTGCCCTCCAGAGGAATTTTGAAGGAATTATAATACTCAGAGCTAATACAAAAGATGTTCTAAAAAATGAGTGCAACAGGAAAATGGAATATTATTAAAATGATAAAATACTCGAACCTCAGGGGAAAAAAACTCTCAGTATCAAAGCTCTTTCTATTTTGCATGTACATTTACATCTAAGAAAAGCATATCCTGGTTACAATAGTCTCCTTCATAGCCTGATAGCAAATACGAAGTTTGCATAACTCCATTTGAATCAAGGGTATAAAAGTAGATCAACCAAGTGAAGAATGAGAGAGCTGTTCCTAGTCTGCAGCAGACACAAACAATCTATTATGAGTGTGCTATCTACTCGGAGTGGGCTCCAGCCTCAGCCCAGGATGTCTGGGTTTTTCCTGGACTCAATGCTGGAATGTAGACATGGCACAGTTAATTGAGGTAGTCACAAGGATGTGCAGATGTTCAAGGAGCCCTTTGCATGAGCTTTGGTTTAAGGTCAAGATAATTCATGCTTAGTGTCTCAAATTTCAGTGACTGTAACCTGCTGTGACACTGCACCTCAAAGGAAGGTCATGTTGCTGTGGAACAAGATATCTTATTTTAGATCATGTCCTGGAGGCCTGGGTACAGCCTTCTGAGATGACGCCTCAGCACCTGAATGTTGGGTGCATTTAAGTTTCCTCGTGTTTCTTTCGTTCTGTTTTGTTGTTTTGTTCGGGGTTTTTTTGGTTTTGTTTTTGTTTTTTTTCCTTCAGCTCCCAGCCTACAGGGTCAGAGGGCTTGCTTTACATTCTGAAATTTCTGTCTCCTCCTCCTCAAAAACACCCAACCAGCCCTTAATGAGACCTGAAATGGCAGCAGAGTTGTGTGTTCATTTGCTTTCAGGCTCAGCCCGGGGTCATGTTTGACCTGAACGGTGCAGGTTTGCAGCCAGGTGTCCATCAGGACAGCTCCCATGCTGCCACTGCCAGAACTGGAAGGAGCAGTGAAGTGTTCTTGGGTTTAGATGGGTCTGGTAAGGTCAGCACTTGCTTGGGAAAGAAAGGAGATGGCTGAGCTGCTTGTGATGTAGTTCTTCATACCAGGGTCACCACCCTCAGTCTAAAGTTTCTTCTAAACTGAGGTTTCTCATTTTGCATGAGCCACAAAGGATGGTGAAATGAGCTATGCACAGACTGGTAGGGCAGGGGTGACAAGAAATTGGCAGTGAATGTAGGGAATGCACCCAGAGCTTCCTGATTTTCTCACTTGCCCCAGTAACCGTGGTAAAGACTGTCTCTCTTCCCATCCGTGTTCATGGAGTCAGTGCAGGTGATTTTGGCAATCTTGTAGGCCATGGTGATGGATTTTACTATTTGTTTCTTTATAGTAATTACCTCAACCCAAAAGAACCAGAAATTACTGACTATGCAGAGACCATCGAGCTCTTTGAATGAGGGTTTTTCAAGGCCTGTTGAATGGGTGGAGATGACTAGAGGACTCTTGCTTTCCTCTCTTCCTAATCCAATGCTTGCCAGATGATCTGACCTCACTGTGAACTGGGAACCTGTCCTTGGAAGACGCCAGCCACCTGTAGAAACCACTGTGCATGGATATTAACTCCTCCTTCAGCTTCCCCTAGGTATTTGCTTTAGCAGGATTTTGTGTGCCCTTCTCCCCAGGGGCACAGGTGTGGCAGCTCGCCTCTGATGTGAAGGACCGTGATTCCCCTCTTGCATCCACCTCTTCTTGCTCTCAAGAGAAGCACAGAGCAAGGTGGGGAGGCCAGAGGAGTGGGAGCAGCAAGGGTTGGCTGGGCTGCCCAAAGCAGTGCAAGACAGAGCACAAATCCCAGTGATGGCTGCTGAAGCGGGATGAGTGCCTTTGGCATGGAATAGGGTGTGTGTTTATCACTGAATAAGTGCCTGAGTGTCTTGTCCAGCCAAGGGAATGCCCATCACCTTTTTAGTTCCAGAGAGACAATGAGCAGGGTCCTCCTTGCTGCCCTCCTGGTTCATATACACAAAATCATCATTAGTTAAACCCCCAGCAGCCTAGCAGAGGGCTTGGCAGAGCAGAGAGCAGCTGCTATTTAAGAATAATATGTGTGTGTCCCATTGATGGGGAAAGTACTTTGGGGTGACAGATGAAGCTGTATTCTCAGCTCTGCAAGCATCTCTTTGCCAGCAACTCATTCACTGGGTCCAATTGTGGTGGAGGGCTGCTGTGAGCTTAATTTCCACACAGAAGTTTGCAGAAATATGTTTTATTGCAGTTAAGCCATCCCTTTGCATTATTTATGTGAAAACTTAAGTAAATTATTGTTGGCTTTCATGCTGCAGGTAAAGTAATGAAAACAGTAATGAATGCTTTGCTGACATGCACAGGCAACCTAAGTATGCAGCCAAATTAGCTATCTAAGCAGATGCTTTACTTCCTGAATTGCATATAAGGAATGCTGTTCAGTTGGTTTAAAAATTATATATACACCCACAAGCTTTTTTTTTTTTTTTTTTTAATATAAAAGCCATATGGCTGGGGTTTGTTTGTTTGTTTGTTTGGGGTTTTTTTAAGCAGCAGTTTCAATTGTACTGTGAGCAATTATGACAATAAAATTAAAGTCGGAAGAAAGATATATAAGAAGCTGACCATGTGCAAGAAGTGCAGGGAAAAGTCAGAAATACGGTATTATTTAAGCTGCTGTAATGCTGCAATATGGGCAATATTGCAAATAAAGATGCTCTTATGCTTAAAGAGTTACTAATTGGAACTCTTATGCTTAAAGATTTAAACAATTAATAACTCTTATGCTTAAAGAGTTATTAATTGGTTTTCTTTGGTCAAGGCAGTAGAGTTCTGGTCTGCCAGAGTGAGTGGTTGAGCTCTGCCCTTTGCCGGGACTCTTTGCCCTCCTGCTGCTCAGGCAGCCTTGCAGGAGGCCCAAGCATCACAAGCTGCAGTGGAAAGGGGTCTGGGGAACAGTGGTGAGCCACCTCACTAAATTTCCCATAGGGGAAGCCTTCTGTGGTGGCTGGGGAGCTTATCTCACCAGTGTGCCAGTATCACGAGAGTGTTCTCATATTTGCACAGTCTGTGATGTGAACAGTTTCTAGAAGGTCAACAAAGCCTGTTGAACACACTGGAACGACGAAGCCAATTTCTCAGAAAGCCACTGAGCAGGCACACTGGGCTGGGACGATAAAAAGAATAACATAAGAAAACAGTGGGGAAAAAAGAACAGAGAAGGTAAGAGAACTGGAAGAAAACAAAGTGAAATTTATGAAGCCTTATGAGCAAGAGCTTTGGCCCTGAGCACTCTTCAGCTTTGGGGTTTTTCACTTTCAGCTGAAACTTGTGGGTTGACTTCTTTTCTGAATCATTTAAGCTCCCTTCTTGGGTCCCTCAGAATTTAATAGGTGTTTGTATGTATATACCTGCTTTAGGCTTTTTATTTTACCTATTTTATAAAGAGATGTATGTATGTAAGTGTACACATATATATACCTCTATGCATATACATGTGTGTTTAGATACAACCTTCGTTCATGAGTGTGTGTATATCTGTGTGTATACACATAAGAAATTGCATGCTTGTCCTATTTTTACTGCATATTTTAATATACATTAAGACTGCTCTCCATTTCAGCACTTAATTTTTTTTTCAGCAATTTGATTTTTTTTCAAAGCCGGAGTAATTGTTTCTGCCAGGAACAACGTTGTTGAAGGGCGCTGGTTCTTTCAGAGGATCAAAGCACAGAAGATGTTCAAATAAAAGGAGAGATTAAATTCTGTAGGCTACATTTAGTCCTAGCTAGCTTTGCAGTCAGTGTGTGCAGGCTGTGGAGGTTGATCTTTCACAACAGCCTATTTCAAACCTCAGGAGGTTGTTGGTAACTTAGTAACTTTGTGTATTAGATGTAGGTGTCAGCAGAGCCTGGGAAAATGTTATGTTAAACAATTTTTTTTAATTTCAATTTGTTTTTCTCAGAAAAGTGGAACTTTCCTTCCCGCCCCCTCTTTCCTCTCCATCCTTTCCCTTACTTGTTCTGTGTGAGTAAACAGAGGGTGAGGAGTGCTTTCAGAATTGAAAAGTCCTTCTTGCCCTTTACAACAAATATCCCCCTTACTGATGAATCACTGCAATGACTCAACCACTGTATTGTGTCTGTTGCAACTTTTATTTTCTTTGCCCAGCAGCATCTACTCTGCTGGGTTTTAGTAAGCATGTAGGAGGGCACAACCCCTGCTTGATGAAACTTGTGAGATAGAAATAAGGGCCTGTAATACAAAACAAGCTCTTTTTAAATTTATTAAAAAAAAAAAAAAAAAAAAAAAAAAAAAAAAAAAAACACACAAAAAACAGCATTCTTGTTCATCTGCTGCTTAAACACAACATGCTGGCATTTGTTTTTTGCCAGCACATGGAAAAGCCCTGATGTATCTCTGTAGCTTTGCTGACACTTTTGTCATCACTTTGGTGCAGCAGTGCTTTGGAACACTGCTCCAGGAGAAGTAGAGCACCCTCTCCAAGCAGGACCTCCACAATCATGAATCTTTCCCACAGAGAGTAGCTTCCTGAGAGGGACTACATCATTTGTCAGTGATGGTGATAGATTAAGATGATGTCCCCTGGAGCCAGACATAAAGCCTAGTAGCCACTGTGCTCGACACAGCGATCTCTGTTCCCTGCCTCACAGTTTTGGGGAAAAGACAGTAGGTGGCACTGGAGAATAGTACAGAAGGATGGATCTCTTATGAAATGGAGCAGTTTCCTCACTGGAGCTCTGTTTAGCCGGTTTTCCATCCCCACGGATTGCTGAAACACTTTGCTGCATTCCCTTTGCAAGCCTATTATTACTCGGAGCCTGAAGGCTCCAGAGGCAAGAGTGCCATTTCAGAAAGCTCCAAACTGCCTGGTAAGAAACGCTGTGAGTAAAAGCCTGCTGGAGATTTTGTGCTTCGTTCTGGGGGGTGTGGAGTGATTATTTCGCCTGCTCTTGCCCTGCAGCTCTGTATCAGACCTGGCTCCAAAGAGCACACCCGTGCACGGCTAAATCAAATCCATGATTATTCCTTCATCTGGGTGAGCCGCCGCTCCTGCCGGGTGGTGGAGCAGCGAGAGTGTCTAACAGAAGTAAAGGAAACATCCCAGGGATTGTCTAGTTTTCTTTGTCTCTGGAGATTGTGCCCCACACGCCAGCAGAAGAGGAGGAGACAATTCCTGGTAGTCCTAGGAGGAATTAGGGTAGAAAGTGACTCAGCAGTTCCCTGTCTGCTCCTTTAATGGAAAGCACGAAGCAGGCAAACAGTGGCAGCCCTGAAAGCCTGGGAAAATTCAGAAAATATTTAGGGTCTCCCAAGAAAAACCTTCACAGCCTTCTCCTAGAAATCACCATGGGGAGAGAGGCAGAGGGGTCCCAGCTCAGTATGTATTATGTGTGCAGCCTTCTGTGTGTGTGCTTGGGAATAGGAGCTTTCCCCATGTGTATCTCCTATTTTCTCAATCCTCCTCCTTTAGCTGTGTCCAGTCCCCATGAGGTGAAGCAACACCACATAAACTCTGAAAAGGCAGCTTCTAAAACTGGTGTGCTCCTCTCTCTCAGGATCACTTCACAGCAATCACTGGAAATGAGTACAGGACAGCACAAATGCCACCAAACAGCTCGAGGAGCAAGTTGACATTTCAAGAGAATATATGGAGAATATACAGATATACCACAAAAAATGCATCACCTTTCACCAACTGAAATAAGTTTTGCCCTTGTCTAACTGCTTTTAAATCACAGTGACATCACTGACAGCTTTTATATTTTAAAGGCCAGGGTGTTTTTCCTGTAGTGCTTTATCAAATTATAACTTCAGTTTATCAGATATGAGCTATCAGGCATTAATTATTAACTTTATGTTCTTTATCCTAGTCTGTTCAGTCTTATGGCATGCCTTTTTTTAATCCTGTTCAGTCTTATAGCATGGCCTTTTATAACTGAAATACTGTTTTGTGGACAATTACTCCCTCCCTGCTTCTAAGGATATTTTCTTGCCTGTTACAACCTTGGGATTTTGCTTGAATTCTGAACTGCCACTTCAGTGGAGCAATTTATAACTTTTTAAGGAATGGTATGAAGTGTAAAGGCAAGTGGTCCCTGAGGGAACTCCCTCTGTGTTGTGTCTGGGGCGGCCTCAGCTGCTCCCTTTTATGGAGGGTACTGGGCTCTCTGAGGTTGTGGAAGATGGACGTGGCCAGTGCTCTGTTTACTCCAGCCTTTCAGGCCCTTTGCAGAGAGCCAAGTCCTCACTGGTCCCTGAGAAATATCCCAGCATGAGGATATTCTTCCACTATTGTGCTGTCCCAGCTCTGCACACTGAGGAGCCAAAGCCAGAGGGCGACTCTGCCATCAGAGGTTTGCACTGTCCCCCTCCCCTGTGACTGGAGCTGGGACCTCCTCTGAGAGCATGTAGATGGAGTAGAGAAAAAAAATTTTATCCTGTTCTTCTGCAGAAATCTTCCTAAGAGGCAATTCTCTCCCTTCTATGAAGTTGTTATTTTAAGCACGTTGGAAACTTGCACTGAAAGTGTGAGATAATCTACCATTATATAAATATATATATATATATTAAAAAATAAAAAGTATGCTTGGGTTTCCAAATCGAGAAGAAGAATAGATAAGGTGTTACCTTTTTATTGCTACTGCAGCTTGAATTTTCCCTGAGGGATGACTTGGGAAGAGAATCATCCCCACCATAAACCGGTTAAACAGGAAGGAAAAGCTCCTGACGGAAAAGTTACGCCTCCTTGAGAGTGAAAGCACATAGGTCACCTGAAAATGTCTGTGAGCAGGAAGGCACAGGAGGCTCTATATCCTTCTAACGAATTGTGTTTCAGGTAAGGAGTTGCAACAGATGCTCTTACTGCTTCGCAAGTGCCCCAGTCATCTCCTTCTGGGAGGAGGAGGTGGTGAAGGGGAAAACTGAGCCCACAGCGTGCCAAGCTTTTTTATGAGGATTCATGTGCATGTCCAAGTGTGGGAAGTACTTTTGTGTGCTTGGTTGGTACTTGCAATGCTGTGAGACTCTCAAGTCTGTTGATTTGTAGTGGATATTTTACAGTATTGGTTGGGATTCTCCCTTAAAACCCCGATCCCAGAACCACATGATTACTTGAAAATACTTCTGTCATTTAAAAGGACAAGCAGGGCTTTGTAGCTGTAGGAGAAAAAAAGCCAAATCCTCCAAAATTCAATGTGAATTGAGAAACCACATGAAAAAAAAAAAAAAAAAAAAACAACCTATAAATTTAGGTGCTTTATAAAAAAATTCACATAAATTTTGCCTCCTTAGTGATTTTTGAAATTTTGTTTTATCAATGCACTTGACAAGACTCAGAAGGTGAAATGGTGGCTGGCAAAGAGCCAGATCCTTCCCTGAACTTTGCATGCTGCTTTGAAAAGCATGAGGAGCTGGCCCTGGTGGTTCTGACCAAACTAGCACGACTTACATGATGGAGGTTTGCACCCTGGCAGGCTGAGCTTCCACTCTCAGAGATGAGTTTTAAATACAAACCCTTATGAAAGACACAAGATGCTGCTGTGCAGAGGTTACAGAAAGCCAGAGTGGTGAATGAGCAAAGTTTTATGTCAGGCATTTACTTGCTATCATAAACAGAACTTGTTTGAAATGCAAGGAAAATACTTTAGAAACAGTTGAAAGGGTGTAAAAGGTACTGTATTTTCTATGACTTATATAGTCTTCCGGGCAGCAAGCTATTTTAAGGAAGATGAGACTGCAGGGAGATTTCATTATTTTATCTTCTGTTTCTTCCTGAAACATTCCAATTTTTCAAGATGGGTTTAAAAAAGAGTGAAAGATTTTATACCTCTTGATTTAATGGCTGTATAATTTTCTACCTTGTTTTCTTTCTTTTATTTACCTGCTGTGGAAATGAAAAACAGAGAAAGTTGTAAATTAGGACAATTTCGTACAAGAAACTTTTGTTGTTATGTTTTTATTTCTTTTTAATGGTGTCATTTTAATCTGAAAACGCAGCGAACTTCAGGATCCATTCCAAGAGAAAGCGGCAAAACTGTAATTACATTTTAGATCACCATTCAAAGTGGTATGCAACATTTTGGTTATCTGGCCTAGTGTAATTTCATAAATGTGGGGGGTTTTTTCAAGAAGTTAAAGCAAACCAAAGCATGCAACACATGGAATTACTAAATGGAGTATTTGAAACAGTACTTCAGCCACTGAGTTACAGGTTTCATTTCAGCCTGGTTAAGTTTTCATTTCATTTCTCATTCCACACTGTGGGTGACTGGAGCTTATGTCACCTAGAGCTTGACTTTAAAGGAAACAAAAATAAATAAAATTGGGATGAATACCTTCTGTTGTAACATCGATTGCTATTGCAAGGTGCTGTTATCTAAACTAATACAGTATCTTGGGGACTTAATGGAAAATCCATTTGTGGGGCTAAGCTTTAGCAATTTCTGAGCACACTTTTTATCTAAATAGCTTTTTCTGTTTCTGCTCGGGAATACATTTTTTAATTGAATTATTAAATCAGATGTCTCTATTTCTTTTAGGTGATAAAGTACTCCAGCACAACTGTGTGCAGTGTGTGGTATTGCTGTTCTGGGTCATTTGTGGATTTTAGGCTACATCTGTATCAGTAAATGAAACAGGCCAAGGCCTCGAGGGCAAATGGCTCAGAATAAACTTTGGTTGTAGAACTGAACTCCCTTCCTAAAAAATACATCCTCATGCCTCCTGACAGCAGTTTCCAGTGTGTGCTGCCCATCTGAACCATAAGAGTACTTGGCACATGCCAAAATCAGATCAGGAATTTTGCTGTAACAACATTAATGTAACAACATTAATGACGGAGCTGCAGAAGCTCATGCTCTTGCCTGTTAATTTGTAAAAAAAAAAAAGTCCAGTCTCAGGCTTTGAAGTTAAGTTTCTTCTGTAAAATAAGAAACAGAAAAGGCTGAAATTTATTTTTCTTTTTTTCCTTTTCCCTCCTTTATATATGCCATATCCTAGCTTTTGGGGAATATTAATTGGAGGTCCATGTCTTCTATATTTTTTGACTTGACTGTCTTCACCTGATTACATGAAGATAAAAAGTGGTAGAATATGAAGGAATTTGAGGCACAAAAAAGAGGAAAATGCGAATGAAACTGACAACCATTAATACAAAGTCTTCCTTTCTGCAATGTGTGCTATGCAAGTATAGAAATTATGGGAAAAAACAGAGATATTTTCTTTAATATTTGTCAGAATTAGTATTTAATGTTTAAATCAGGTCTTTCAGGCATCTTGTTGCTATTATTTAGGAGTCAAGGATAATAATAATAATAATAATAGTCATAATTTGTTGTTATTATTATTATTACTACAATTATAGTAATAATAATATGTCTGGAAATAAGGATCAGACAAAAGAATAATCAAGCTCCACATTAAGAAAATATTTTTACTCTTTGGAGAAAGCTCTAAAGCAAAAAAGACCAAATCAGTGTAGTGCTTTCATTATACTAGAAACATTTATATATTGTATATATTTATAGTATATATAAACATTGTGGGGTTTAATTCCCATTCTGTGCTTCATTTCAGTGGTCTATAACTCCAGTTCCGAACATTGCTCTCTTGTCCTTGGAACTATTATGAGACTTTCCTGAGGACCAAAAAGGACTGAAGGGAACAATCAGCCATGGCACATTTTGGGAGGGTGCCCTTCTCACTCAGTGAATTCTGTGAAGGACAGCCTGGGGACCATGCATCTTATCCAATGTGCCATCCTGGTTCTGATGGAGGGATCCCCCTAGGATTTGACAGAATAGTTGATGAAGTCAGCAATGAATTTTTTTTTTATGGTTCATCCCATCCACCTCATCATGAAGAAATGTTTTTCCCATCAGACCTTTTCGGTCGGAATGTGCCTGACCAGCATCTTTACAGTCACCCTCTCATTGCCTATGGAGAACTTTACCCTGGAAGTACAATCCCTCACTGGCAGCAAGGCACAGTGTCACCAATAGTTGGCTTCAGACCTTCTTTACTACCCAACTGCAGAAACTTCTCTGTGGTGGATTCCCACCCCTCCAGTCACGAGAGAGAGCTCCATGGAAGGAAGAGCATAAATTCAGTTTCAAATGTGGAAAGGGGCAACACAAATCTGGAGTTTCAGATAGGCTTTGACAATCTGGGTGCTCCAAGTCCTGTTTTCTTAGACAATTATCCATTTGGACAAAAAGTGAGAGAAGAAAGTGGAAATGGCAAAGCTTCTTTAACCAACACTTCCAGAAGATCCAGCATAGGACCTACCCACCCCCAGGGCTCTGGACATAACAGAGAGGTATTTAAACTTTCTTATATGAACAGTGCTTAAAGGTTTTTGTTCTTGTTTGTGTCCTTGTACTTCGTGTATTCATTCACACTGTGCAACATGGATTAGAAGCACTTAATTTAAAGACCTTATGAAAAATAAAACATTTATGCCTCAGGGGAAGCAAAAGAATTTTATACCAGAAGAGAATCTAGATTATGGTCTAGAATGCTCCAGTAGGCTCATTTTATGGCTCACTGAACCATAAAACTACCAGAGGAGGATAAGTACAGAAATGTAGAGTAAGTTGTGTTTGAAGGATAAGATGACAAATCTTTATGGTCTGATATGAAACCTGAGATTCAAAATAACAATTCATTTTGTTCAGTCTTGTTTGTTTTGTTTTGCTTTGGGTTGGTTTTTTGGGTTTTTTTTGTTTTTTTTTTTTTTTTTTTTTTTTGTTGAGACAGATTACCATCTCTGTGTCTAGTCTGGCTGACATATCCTGATCCTGAGAGATGAAACATATAGCCCATCCTGCTTTCACCATGTTCTGCATGCACTTCCATGTGCATATATAATTATTTTCTAAAAATAGACACATCTACTCTTACTGTGGAAGCTGGATCCTATGACACACACTCTGTCTTTTAGCTGTCTGAAGCAAACCCTTTATCTTTTTTCCTCCTTCATCAGGTGTTCATAGCTCTAGTCGTGATTTTGCCATTTTAAATAACCATGTCTTATGGGACTCCCATGACTCTCTGTGATGTTATATCTGTCCTCATTTTCTTTCTTTCAAAATCCTGATATGGAGAAGGGAAAAGAGAATGATAAATCCTTTCCTCCAATCCTTGTTAGCATTCTGAATCATTATAGGAATGCTGAAATAGCCTACAGGATACCTCTGCACCATGAATATTAAAAGACAGTTTAGGTTCACCTTCTGCCTTTAACTCCCAGTGATCACAGTATCATACCGCAAAGGGGAAGAGACACTTGATTGACTTGTTTCTGTGTCTCTGAATAAGGAGAACTATAAAAGTAAACATATGCAGGCCCAGACAGATGGGAAGGCAGCAGGGGGAAATATATCTGAGGACAAGAACTCTTAAGACTAATCCTGTGCAGCACATTTTAGAATTTCAGCGATGAATACAAAAGAGGAGGGGAAGAATAGGTGGAGAGACAAAAGGCTGTTGTTGCTTTTTACTCATGATAGGAAAACTAAAGCATGCTGACATGATGATGAAAAGAACAAGCCTTCTCAGGGGAAAAGCAGAAAATAGTGGGATACAAATGAGCAGGAGGAGATTAAATCATGGGATGGAAAGAAGAGGTGCTAGAGGAAGCAAGCATTTAAGAACAGTCACAAATGCTTCTGTGACGGAGGAGGAGAGAATTATAGGGGAGGGAAGAGAAGAGCTGAGTGAGTCAAGGACAACTACAATCAAATGTGTGGGAGGATTTGATTAAGTCAGGGAAGTATTTGAGCTGTTTAGCTTGAAGAGGGAGAAATGGGAGAGAGGAGTGAATTGATTTGTAGCATAAAATTCACTGTGGTCACAGGGAGAAAAAGCCATGTCAGGATAGAAAGAGAGCCAAGGCAAGGGGCTGGCAGCTGAACCTTGAGATGATAAGGGAAAATAAGAATGAAAGAAACTCTCAAAGAGAGGGAAGAGCCAAAAAAGCCTGTAAAGCAGTTACTGCTGCTGGGCTGGGAGATTTGGAAAAGAGCAGGGTGACAGACCTGATGCTGAGTAGGACAATCAGAAGGGTTGGAGAAGTGGAACACCACAGCAAAAGAATGAGAACCGGTTGGATTTGTGAGGTCCAGAAAAAGTAAATAGTGCATCTAAGTAGTAGGAGATGAGAACCAAGACTTCAGAGTGAAATACAAAGGATGCTGAGACATGGAGATTAGAATTGAGATGGGTCATAGGTAGGCAAGATGAAATATTCACGCTTCTGCAATCACACCAGTATTCTGATCATAGCTCTTGGTTGAAGTTGTATCACCCTAGGCTTTATGTAATGTGTGCTTATCAAAATATGTCCACTGTAATAAAGGAAACATTAATTTTTTCTGGCCTTGTCATTACAGGTCAGATGTTCAAAAATAGTAAAGGAAACTATCTTCATAACATCCTAGTGAAGGGGGAGGTTATTTTTTTTTCCATATTAGAAAGAAAATGGAAATAAAAACCTGAATGTCTATTTAGCTACTCCATCTATGATAGTTAGAATCTAATTTTAGATTCTAATGTTTTCAGAGTAACTAAGAAGACTCATATCTTCACCCAAGTCCCATCATCAGAACAAACATCATGATTTTGTTTTGGCTGCTCCAGAAATGAGAAGTTACTATTATTGTTCATATTTGGAAGGATGGTTTAGGTGACTTGATTAACATAACATGAGAATCTGTGGATGAAAAAAAATTCCATTCATCAAGGGATGCATTCAATTTCTTTATCCCTTTTGTCATTACTTCTCTCCATATGCAGTTCTGTCTCATTCACTGCTCTCTTTAACATATTTGCAGTGCATGAAAACTCAAGTTCTGTTGAAAAATAATGTGCAGTGATGTGATAATGTAATTAACATTTTACCTTTATAAGGAAGAAGAAGAAAGTAAAGTTTCTGGACATGTGAAAAGACGACATGACCAAACTGAATCTCATCTTTATGGTTCATCAATGAAGCTGGAGTTATTTATCTCCTTTATATACCTCTGCCACCAGAATGAATTTGAGTGACTTAGCAATGATATTTCCCAGACTAGTGTGTAGATTATTACCAGGCTGCACAGGATTCTTGTTTGCCATGAGGGATCACTCAGAGATGCTGCCAGCAAAGGTGCAAAAAAGCAGAGGGCTCCTGTGTCACTCCTGTGCCCTGCAGAGGAGGATCCAGATTGCAGCTTTGGGCTGCCAATCTCCTCTTTTCCATCCTTTGGTAATCATCTAATCATACTCTTCTTCAAGCCATGAGGATCCGGGGATTCATACCCACGTTCCTGTGGCAAATAATGCATTTCAAGTCTTGTCCCTCTTCTTGCTCAATTCCTTTCTGCTTCTCCTTCCTTAGTTCACAGTTGTGGTTTTGCTCTTTTAGTGCCTTCAGTCCCATTTAATGTCATGTCCCAGCCTCACCTTTTCTTACCTGTGGACTAATTTTGTTAGCTTTTCACTTTGTGGGTATTTCTCTTTTTCCGTGTACTTTTTTCAGGGTACTGTACCTGCTGTTCAAGGACAGAGCTGCAGAAGAAAAAGGAGCCTTTGTTTTTGTGTTTTTTTTTTTTTTTTTTTTTTAATGAATAGGAATTGTGGGATGCTGTTACTGTTACCAAATCACTCATACTTTCTAAATACTGAATGTCCTCCAGAAGTTCTTATTACTGTCTGACGAAACAAATTGTAAGGGAGGTGCCTAACCAAAATGGGAAGGATGAACCAGTGGAGGTGTTATATTTTCACTGGATTTTGAAGGAGTGTTTTCAGCAGTTCTTAGAACCAGGGAATGATGGACTATTGATTTCAATTGCTAAATTTAATTTTACTCTCTTATTTACACCCTCAGGATTACTCATTGTTTTTCTTCCAGACATTTTCAGTTTTCCCCTCTATTTATGATTCCCCCGTAGTGTCTTTAAATTTCATGTGCACTCTCCTAATGCTTTATGTGATATTGTGGGTAATGAAAATACTACATACCATCAGTTTGGGTCTCATTGTATCAGCATAAGATTTCTGACTTTTGAGCTTTCAGTTCTGCCATTGTGATTTCCCCACCAGCCAGCTCCTGGCAGCCCTCTCATATTTTATAATCATCCCATTTTTGAAATATAATTAAGATTTCCAACCCTGCATTTTTTTAATGCATATTGCACTTTCTTGTCCAGCCAAAAAAAAAAAAATCTTCTGTTTATTAGTTAATTTCAAAATACATTTCCACACTTTTATATAAATTATTATTCCAATTATAAAATAAACCTTCTGCCGGCTCTCAGTTTCTTCTTCTGTGACATGTCCCTTCTCTTTCTGGAGGGGCTTAAAAGCTCTTACACAGCTAAGCCTTGTAATGTCTCTACCCACAAGAGTAGAAAGGGCTTGCAGATGTAAAAGAACTAAGTTCTTTCCTGGGGGTAATGTTCTGGCTGAAGAGTACTTCAGGCAAACAAAGGGATGCTTGACCCAAAGCAGTGGTTCAGACCTCTGATCTCCAAATTCACAGAAAGATTGTGGGGGATTTTTCATGTTCAGTAGAGTCCACTGGCTCCCTCCTGTCTGTCTTAGGGTTTATGGAGTTTTAGGGGATGCTGAGCTTCCTGCCAGGGCAGAAAGAGAGAAAATGAGGATTAAAACACACTGAAGCATAAGCTTCAGTTTGTCCTTCTCCCTTTTGTAAACTAAATATCTGCATTTGGAATTATCTGTGCCTTGGTACCAGCTGAATTGTGAAAGCTTTGTCTGAAAATCCTCATATTCTACATGGATGACAAAAACAGTTGTTACTCAGAGCAGCTGATGCTTTGTGACTCCTGAAAGCATTTAGAGTGCAGTCAAAATGGGGTCATTTGTGTTTATTTAGAACACCATCAAGTCAGGGGAGGAGTGATAGACTCTCATAGAACAAAATTCAAGGTTAGCCTTATTGTCTTTCTGCTTCTGATATCTAAATAACTCAACTCTGCTTCTCCTGGGGTCTTTTTGGTGTTTTTTAGGGTGCAGGTTGGTCTATCCAGCTGATTGAAGCAGACCAAGGAAGTAATGAAAACACAGTTGGTTTTTGCAATGCAGTGGAGAAGTAAGTAATGGAAAAGCTTTTTTTTCAGCCAACTGTCACGTTTCACTTACTTACATTAATTGGATTGGTTATCCCTGTGTACTGGGGTTGGCTGGGATGGAGTTAATTATCCCCTCACAGGGCTGGGCTGTGTATTGGCAGCTAGAAAGGTGTGGATAGTGCATCAGTGTCTTGGCTGCTGCTGAGCAGTGTTCATCATTGTGGCATTTGTCTGAAGCCCTTCTTCCTGGAAAGAGGTTGGACATTGCCTGCTGATTGGAATATTTTGTCTTCCCTTAACTACATGCGTGGCTTTTGCTTTTGTTAAACTGCCTCTTATCTTGACCCAGTAGGGGTTTTCCCCATTTTTTCTCCCCCTGACCCTGTACTGAAGAGGAAGGCAGTGGTAGAGCTGCTTGGTGGGCACCTGGCATCCACCTTAGGTCAACCAACCACACCCTGTAGTCCTGAACAATGCTGTAAATCCAGTGTCTACTTAAATAAGGAAACACTTCTAATTTTGGTTTAAATATTAAAAAACATGAAGGAACATTAATTCAAAAATATTTTGTCTCCTAACTGTCTGTTTTATTAGTGATAAGTGCATTTAACTCTTCATTGTTGGTGGCTTATAGCGTGTGCAACTTTTTCTGTTGTTGTCTTGGGCAATATTAGTGTCGGAGCAGGAAAATAAGAGCTGGAAGAACTGATTGAGAACAGAATTGCTACATACTGTCATAATGAAAAGTGAGACTTAGCAAGTGACAAAACCTACTTTAATTGTATTTTACCATTACACTTAATAGCCTGACTTAATGGGATAGAACATTTTTTACTTTCTTAACCTTCTGCAGAAAATAAATGGTGTTGAAATCCAAGCACACAAAAAATTACAAGTATTTAGACCATCTGTGCAGATTGATTTTTCATTTTTGGATATTCACTGATCTGACTGTCAAGTTGCTAGCACAAATGCACGCCTTTCCCTCCCTGGAAAGTAGTTGGAAAATGGAATCCTGACTTTGTTATTAGACTTTAATGAATTGATTTTATTCAAGGTCAGCCAAGGCTGCTTCTCTTAAAGGAAAAAACCCAAAACAACCCAACCAAAAAACCCAGTTTGATGTTGCACTGAAATTAAGAGAGAGTATATTATTTATTCAAATGAAGTGGTCAGCTTCAAAACATACTCAGTCCCATGTCTCAGTTTCCTTTTCCACAGTTCACCAGCCTGAACCCCAATTCAATTCTACCATAAGCACATTCCACATGACTACTTTCCTCCCAGATATTCAGATTTTTTTAATGTCTAAACATTCTAATTATAGAAAAAGCTTCATATTGATTTTTGAATAGATGAATTTATTTACAGGGCTAAAACGATAAATACGAATAAGCCATTCTTGTTTGGCAGTAACTTGTTTTGTGTGTGTGTCATGAGCAGATACTCTTAAAAAGAAAATAAGAACAGCTTTTTCTTTTCTTCTACTAAATAAGCAGAGAAACATTTTTAGGACAAAATGTCACTGCAACCAAAAGACAAAAAAATGTCATAAATTTTCAAATAACTTACATGTTCAGTCTTGCCAAATGAGCATCTTCCCAGTCCCCAATGAATCTCAATTGCTGGCAGTTTCATATGGCAGGATGTATAATTCAGACTCTGTGTCATGCATTCTTGCAGCTCCAGCTTGTAGTTCAAACAGCAACCCATTGTGTTTTTCTCCAGGTAATACTTGCACAGGTAGCAGTCTATAATTGAAGCATTTGGTTGTGCATGACTGTAAATCAGTCTTCAAAAGCCCTTTCTGAGGTTACTTCTATGGCTATGAGCAGAGCTATAGTGAAGAGTCATTTCTGGGGGGCTTCCGAAGAAGTCATAAAGAGAGTTTCAGACCAGAAGATGCTAAGCTAGCTGTCCCAGGGTTCAGTGCTGCAAAATGCAGGGCTTCTCCACCTCTCAGTGTCTTCAAGGGTGTGCTTTGCACTGCAGAGAAACACATCATGCTATGAAATACTGTGAAAGAGCAAATCCCTATACATGCCAGTACTTTCTGTACATGCTGAGTTGTTGCAGCACAGAAAGCAAGTAGCACAAGATTTTATTTGTGTAATGTTTGTATAATACTTCAGTTATGCTTTGGAAGACCCAAACTTTCAAAGTTTTGGAGTGCTTTGCCCACCTGCTCAGGCCAGCAGCCCTTAGATCATGGGAGAGGAGTAGATGGCCATAACTGAGCAACACTCTAGGAAACTAAATGGGTTTTTTATCTGAAAAGCATGAAATTTGTGTCCCCACATTTTGCTAAAATATAAGCAGTGTGTGGGTAGGGAAGGAGACAAGGTTTGCTTAGTTTTGGAATGACTGTGTGTGTACATAGCCTGGTAATTTGATGCTGGATAAAGGGTAGCGAAGTTTCATTTTATTCAGTCCTTCGCTTTCTCGCAGGAACATGTTACATGGGAAAAGCTGTACCTTGTGCACAAAGAAAATAGACTGATACCAACTACATAGGTCACCCAAACAGCCTCTGTGGTGTAATGGTTTCTAACCATGAGTACAAATCTAGCTTGTACTGGAGGTACTCTTGTCAAGCCTCATTTCCTCCCACCCCACTGAAACATCAAGCCCCTGGTTTTTCATGATAAAGAATGGGCTGCTTTGCTGGGTTATTAATTTTGGAAGCCTAGGCTTTTTTTTTTTTTTTTTTTTTTTCTTATGCTGTAGAAATGCAGGGCACAAAAGAGTAGTTCACATGGTTGTTTAAGAGACTTGGGCAGCAGCTCTGAGGCAAGAGGTAAGACAGCAATGGAGACTTTTATGTGAGACAGCTGGGGTTCAAAATACACTTACCAGAGACATTACAAATCACTTCCAGCTCAGAAGCTACAAGTGAACTAACAAACAAAGGAGAATTCAGGATGCTTAGTACAGGGTGTTTGTGTTTAGCTGCTAAATATTCAGGCCAATGAGTGAAATATAAAGCTTCAGCTGGTACAGTATGTACCCTTACCTGCAGCTGCAGAGTGTATTTGCTTAAAAAGCAAGTTTAATCCCAGGTGACAGACATAATAACTGTGACCACTGTTCATTAGGAAATGGGACCTCAGGAGGAATCAGTTTTCTGGAAGTCTATGGTAATTGGAAGGAGGTGGGGTGCAAGATATTTTTTAGTTAATGATATATTAGAGGGACTCAA
This sequence comes from Chamaea fasciata, assembly GCF_029207755.1. Lineage (NCBI taxonomy): Eukaryota > Metazoa > Chordata > Aves > Passeriformes > Sylviidae > Chamaea > Chamaea fasciata. Next base: position 72,532,078 of record NW_027094090.1, on the reverse strand, counting down.
TGACTGTAACTGTTACCGCACTCTACAGACTTTTACAGAAATACGCAGGGTTTCAGTAATGAGGATTTCAGATTGGATTTGAGAGAGTTGTGGAAATAGACACTTCTTAAGGTTTTGCATAGGAAGCATGTTCCTGTATTCATTTTGACCAGTTGTCCTAGTTGCAGCTGTCTGTGCATGTGCTCTTGGCTAGTTCTGTGTTAAAACTCTGTTATTTAAGTTCATATTTGAGCATTGTCATTTCTACTGAGTTCAGTGTACACTCAAGTCTCTATTTAAATTCCTTTTAGTCTCACTGAGGTCAATCTCAGCAGCGGTTCTGTTAACTTCATGAAGATTTTGCTGATGGTTTCCCTAAAATAACAGATGTAGTTATGTGTACTGGTAAATAGTTATCTCACTAATGTATGAAAACAGTCTGTGTTGCTACCATTTCTCTCCACAGAATTTTATTTCTAACAGCTCTCTATGAATCATCATATGTATCTTGTAGAATTTTTGTTTTGCTCTTAGAAGAGGCAAAAAATGCACACCTCTTTAGACATACTGCCTTCACATGGTTTTTTTCAGAATCAGAAATGCCTATCCTGCTTTTGATTTGAAGACAAATACTGGGAAAATCTGGAGCATCATAACAAGGTTCCCAGAGCACATCCTTGGTGGAACAAAATTCAGAATCAGCATTTGGACAGATTTTTCACCACATCCTCTACTTCTTACACAACATGGTAAGTGATGGAGGTTATCTACAGGTCTAAGGAAGTGCATCAGTCATCAAATGAAATTAGAAAATCCAAGTAGGTAGGAAGAATAAGGGAGAATAATTAGGAATTGAAAGAGTTTGCCCGTGAAGGTTGTGGAGTCTCCAGGCTTGTGGATTTTTAAGGTCTTACAAGACAAAATCCTGAACTAGGTGCTCTGAATTTAGCGTTGACCCAGCTTTGCAGGAAAAGAGGTTCTTCCCAACATAAATGATTCTGTCATCGATGACTATCAGAAGCTGCCGCTGCTCCTGTTCATCCTGTATCTATGATTGATGGAGAATCTTTAATTCCAGCTCTAGTAACTTTTATTTCTGCAACATGCAAAAATAAAAGAAATCTTATTTTCCCCTTTCTTCCTGTGCTGCTTTATTAAGTCATAGTCTTTTTTGTCTTTTCCCTTTTTTTAAAGAATCAATTCTTGAGTTTTCAAAGAATTAATTGACTGTAACAGGCTGAGTGTTAGTTATCCTAAACTTGTTTAGACTAGGTAAGTAGAAGGGGTTGAAGTAGGAGGAAGAACTCCTTTTGCCCCATCTAATGTATTGTTCAGTTAAGCAAGCACTTTTGACAGAATAAGGAAAGGAAGATGGATCTACAGAGTGGAAATGATACTAGCAAGTTTTGTATTTTTTCTAGTGAGTGACCTGAAAAAAGTGCGTGTCACAATTTCAATTCAAGATTCTGTGTTGTCCTTCATTTTCTGGACTGAATAAATTCAACCAATAAGCACTGCAGTTTACATGGCAAACTAGAGAGTTCTCAGGAGGCTAAATAATTTAAACTGATAAAACCAATAGAAAAATTGTAATTGAAGTGTCTTTTTGAGAAAAACAAAAAACAAAAACACGGTTTTGCAAAGAAAAGGAACATTTTCAAAAGCAGGTTTTGAATCCATTCAGGCATTTGTTTTTCCCTGGGGAAAGCCAACTAAAGCAAAAAACAAACGAACGAACAAAAACAAAACTATGGTAACCTACTCTGTTTTATTTCAGTTTTGTTTCTGTCATAACCCCCTCCCCTAGAAATGCCAGCTATTCTCTGAAGCTTTCCCATCCCCCTCAATGTAAAACCAAATTCATCGGATACATTTCTAGATTATGCCATAATTCTTTTCCATTTTTGATCATTTCTTCTAAAACTGACAGAGAGGAAGCGTATTGGCAAGTGTTGGAAAATGGCTTAAAAAGCTGAATTGGAATTGGAGAAAATTCTCAAAATGCTAAAGAGTTTCTGAACAGCAGGTTGTACAAACTGACAGAGAACTTCCTAATTATTAGGGGCTATGTATACTTTTATACTATTATGTGGCTACACATGTAATAAATAATATAATATATTGCATATATAAAATACATTAGAGTATTAGTTTACTTCTCTGTTATGGCTAAAATGGTGAGCGTAGCGGAAACAATAGCAAGTAATATTCTGGAGCCTTTTTGTGTCATAAGTGGCTACAGAGTCAATTTTTCATTGTTGGAAATGTACCAAAATGTTCATCAGGAAAATGAAAAAGAAAAAAAAAAGCCATTTTTCTGTTCCTTTCCTCCTGGGAATATTGCTATCTTTTCTTCATTCCAACTGCCCAACAAATTGCTCATTTCCTCTAAATGGACATAGATTCCATGTCAGGTAGAATATTTGAAGCAAAATTTTTTTAAAAAAATATAATAAAATCAAGTGTGCCTTGATCTAATTCCTCTTGATGGAGCTAGTCTGCAGCAGTTGCTCGGAATTACAGAAAAAAAACACCCTTATTTTCTTTGCTCAAGTACACAGCCTGCAATTCTCTAGCAAGCTACTATTAATTTTCCTTGCTATCTTTATTTACAGCTGGCTGTATCACTCACGACTTAATTGTGGAGGTCCTCCGTTGCACAAATCAATACCCAGCCCGGGAGGAATGCCTTCTGAGTGTTTATGGGTCTGATGAATTCTTACAAAAGTAAGTGCCTCATTAAGCCACGAGCCATGTAAACAGAGCCACGGGGAGAGGTAGGGGATCAGGTTCCAAACACTCCTTGTGTAGTTTCTGAAGCTCCTGAAACACGTGGTGCTTGTGCTCTGCAGAGGATGGTGTGCTCCACTGCAAGGATTAAAATCCTCTTTCTGTGGAAGCTTTGTGCAGCTTTTAATTGTTTGTTTTGCTTCTGATGTTTCTCATCTGTGATACGAGGATGCTGCTACCTCCTCTATCTCATTAGGGGTGTTAATAAGCAAATCCTCAAAGGGGGAAATCACCAAAGAGAGGAGAAACAGTGTCATGTAGCTGGAGAGCAGGTGATTTTTCTTCATATCCAGTTGCAGTAGTAGCGAGGCAAATGAAGCCAGCATTGTGGTGCTGAATGCAAGTTAAAAAACAAATGAAACAAACAAGCAGGTCTTTCTGAATGCACGTAGTTTACAAGTAGGGAAATAAATGCTCTGATTCACATTAATCCAGGTAAGCTCTTGTGGTGGTTGAAAACACTACTGGACTCAGTGGTTTTTTGCCCTGTGGCAGCTTAAATTCAAATGTCAGCCAAAGTGAGCAGGTTCTGTGTTGGAGCAGCTGAAGTGCAGGCATTTGTCAGCCAGGCTCTGTGGACACTGGCCCTCAGCAGAAGGCTTGGCACTGTTCTGTGGTACCACGTTAAGCTGGCACTACAGGAACCACAGCTCATCTGTTAGAGGTGTAAAGAGTGCTAGATAAAATAGGATGTGTCTATAATTGAAAGGGAAGGGTTTAGAAGCAGTCATATTTACAGTAGAGTGTAAAAATTATCTGAAGTAGCCTAGAGCAAGTCAGTTTGATTAATGAAAGCAATGTAGTTGTGAGAGCAAGTGTCACACTGTGTTGGTTAGCTTTGCTCTGAATCCATCTTGAGCACTTCTACCCTTAACCAGGCACACAGGCCAAATGTTCATATGTTCAGAGTGAATTACATTTGGCAACTAAAGGTGCCTAGATTGCTTCTTCAACATTTCTAAGCCCACTCTTCTCTCATTCCAATCATGGTAAAGCAGGAGCTGGAACAGCAAAGTGCTATGTTAATCATTAGAATACCAGAAGCACCAAGCAGAGAACCAGGTCCTTCGTAGATCTGTTAGTTACAGAAGGCTGCCAGGGAATTTTTAATTTTTTTTTTTTCCAAGATGGTCTTCCGATTTCGCAGAAATTGCTAAAAAATGGTAATAATGAACCATTGTATTGAGGGTGAGCTCAGTGCAGTTTGTGCTAAGAGTTTTGTTTTCATTGTTGGGGAGAATGCATCAATAGCAGACACTTTAAATTCCTGCACTTGTAGAATCTCTGCACGTCTCATTAGCAGTGAAACATGGTCAATAATGTTCTCAGCTTTTTTACTTTACTCCTTCACTGTCATTCACGAAGCACTGAGCTGCACTTCTAACTTCAGCATCTTGTAATTCTATATTGTGCTGTTAAATTCAGCTCGCTTTCTTCCACAGAGCCTTGGATCTGAAATTTGAAACCCCAGACCTTAAAGATCTCTTGGGCAGTTTAACACGGCCTGAGGACTTGCCTCAGGGTGAAATTTTTCCTATGTGTGGGCTACCTTTAAGTGCAAATTGTTTTCCTCCCAATGTTCCTAACAGAGTATTTGATGCTCTTGTGCACAGTTCTTCCCCAGAAAAGTATTTGGAGTCTGTTCACGGATGAATTCCAGTAGAAGTTCCCCAAATTCTAAGACAGCAAAGGGAATAAATACTCTGCTGCTCCTGCTGCACTGTAGTCCAGGAAAAAACACTAAAGTGAAGCCAAAAAGGTGACTTGATGAATTGTTCTCAGAACAGAGTGCTTTAGTGAAGCAGACAGCTTTGTCAAGATTTGTCAAAAGCTTTCATTTACTGTTACACTGGATTATATTAATGAGCACTTCACTCCACCTCCTGCAGAAGCACCTGAAAGACTTGATGATTTTTAGAGTCCATTTAGCTTTGAATGAGATGGGGAAGAAAAAAAAATACCTCTGTGCTAATGAGCATTACACTCAGCACCAGCAGATTTCATCATCCATCATTCCCTGCCTGTGTGGGGATCCTTGGGCTCACATCCTGCCTGACTCACAAGCAGAATATCAGATTTCAAACACCCAAATTTAAAAGATACTAGAAGACAGCAGGCCAGTCTGTAATTAATAGAGCCATCTGATTTGGAATCTCTTTTGTTTTCTGGTCTTTAAGTTCACTGTATTTACTATGGGAAACCTGGCCTTGCTGCAAACTGCAGGCTTTCTTTTTCATCCCATCAAACAAACCTAGTTTAAATCTTGCCCTCACACTTTCCTATCTTTCCTCAGGTTTAAAATGGATACCCCTAAATATGGTTTTATGATGCCTTTCATGGAAAATATTATACAAAAGTAAATTAAATTGTGCTTAAACGCCTTGTGTCAAATAACTCCTGGCTCTTAATGCCTGCAGCTAGCCAAAACCAACCCTTCTCATGTGTCAGCAATGAATCAATCCTCCATTTTTAGAAAAACAGGCCACAATCTCAGGTCATCCTGAAATGCCAAATAAAACAAAACATATAAGTGTATATTAGAATGTGGACTTTTTAAAAAAAAATTCTTTATTATTTTATTGATGTGTGTACTAGCAATAGGTTGCAGTAACGTAGATTTTGTACTTTTTGTAGTACAAAAATACTTATAAGCTTTCTTTCTAAACATCCTTTTATTCTAAGGTGCCAGAGTATTTAAAGTTCCATCCACACTCTCACATGGTATAATTTGTACATCTACCTTATTGCTTTGCAGCCACCACAGTGAGCAAGGGAATGGAACTGAAAAATCTAAATGTTTATCTTTTCTTCTAACATGCTTGCCTGTGACCTTATCGATGACATGTTTGTGTCTTACTAATTCTGCTCTCTAGGAATTGAAACCTAAATAAAAATTGGTTTTCACTCAAAATGAAGTTTAAACTATTAATTATAGATGGCATAGACATAATCATGCAGACTGAAATCATAAGAAGCAAGCACCTTTGGATGAATATGTTCTTTGTGGAAAATATACTTAATTTTCTCTTGTCACTGCAGATTAAATTTCTCATTCAGAGATGCTACTAGCTCACTTAAAAAAATAATCTGATTGACCTGTATTAAGATTTGGAAATTACAGTACATCAGAGAACCTTGCTGTGGAAAAGCAAGCAGTGGGGGAGTCTAAAGTGATGGGGATTTTCCCCTTTTTATCTTTAGATATTTTGTGAGACCACAGGCAAATCACTTGGACCAGTCAGTTCCACATCTCCTAAAGACAAAGAATGCATTTCTCTTCATGGCCTTCTCTTCAGAGCTGTATTCTTCATACAATTTCAGCAAAATATAAGGGGACAAATGTTGAATTAACAAAGTTGTAACACTTTCATTTTTGTTTCCTCTACAGAGCTCAGAGTGCTGTAAACCAGTTACTAATAATCAGGTTATCCTCCAAAGGGCATATATTATTTTTTTCTTAGTAGTACTGGTATGCTAGCAAATCTGCCTTGGGTACAGCTAAAAGGTAGTTTTCCAATCTGTGGCAAAGCTACACTTCTGTTTCTTGTAGCTCACTTTTCATCTAGACCGGGTTTCCACATTATTTTGTTGAGGCATTAATCCATTTTGTCTAGTCCCCTGTGCAACAATAGCTGTCAAAACTTTTCTCTTTGTATTTGTGCAAATTAAGTCCTTTCATGAAGACAACTGCATGGCCGCTTCTGCTTGCAGTGTTTCAGGCAGCATTGCTATGTCAATAAAGGCTTTGCTGATGGATAATATCTGCTTGACAGAGCAGAAAGTAACACAAACCACTAATGTAAAAGCAGTTAAAATAACAAAATTAAGCTTCTCTTGGTGTAGCTTGTTTTGCCTGGGAGCATGGTGGCAAGGAAAAATTATACTTGGAATAGACAGTTTTTAAATATCTGTGGTTCAAGGTTGTTAATTCATAGGAGGGTACAGCTCCTCTTTACTGGTCTGGCTATACCAGCTCCAGTCACTGGCATTGCAACAAGAATCCATATCCTGGAGGAATCAGGAAAAGGGGACTCAAGACTCACGGATGTGTCTCTGTAATATTCTTGTTACTATGCCTGTCCAGAGGCTGAAGGTGAGGCAGAATGAAAAGGGTAGGAATAATAGTAAGGTATTAAGTAAAAAAACATTTGTTGGGGCAGTTCTACAACATTAGGGAAACTTCCCAGTCTGACCAATTAGGGGTCTCTGTGGCAGTCACAATCCCTTCATTGTGAAAAGTCTGTGCCTGTTCGTGGCCTCTTGCCTGGACTGCTGCCCTATCCCACAACCCAGAACACAATGTGCAGCTCGCACTGATGCCTTAAGTTTTAGCTTTCATGTTTTTCAGATTCTGTGATGCCTACGGGTGTAGTTCTGTGCCTCATACTAAGTGTCAGTCAGCTCTCTTCACAGAGTAGGGAGACAAAACAAATCCTTGCTTGCTAAAGACCAAGGACAACTTTCAGGCCCAAGAACACAAACAAGGGTGGACTGGAGGGAGGAACGAGAAGGATGGGACCTCACAACCTAAAGCTGTAATTGGACAATTAAACCCCAATATGCAAATGGACCTAAACTTATAAAAGTGTGAGACCTCTGGACTGGTCATCCATTTCATGACCGATCTTTGTCCACCTGGGGTGTAGCCCTGGTCAGGCCCTGTCCTGCCCAAGGTGTATCCTGGAGGCCTTTCAATAAATACCTACTCTATTCTCTAGCTCTGTTCAGTCTCTCTTTCAGGTCAGCCTTCCCAAGGCATCAGCACTAAATGTGTGCCTCAACCAAAAGGTATAAAGATCATGGAGTTCATCATTACAGTCATGAGGCAAACGTGATGAGGTGAAATGCAGAGAGGAAGAACTTTCAGGAAAGCTGTGGGTAGGCAGAGCACAGAGATGAGAGGAGATGAGCTGAGGAGGAGCAGAAGAGTACGGATGCATTGGTATAGTCCCAGGAACTGGGAATTGGCCACTGGGACTTGAGCTTTAAAAAGGGACTTGAGAAGGGTTTAGCTATAATACGGATATGCTTTTCACCAGTACAGGTTCACATTTCACTGTGTTGGTGTTCACCCACTCTTATATCCGTACTTTCTGCTCTTGAAATCAAGAAATTTTGGAACTCTATGGAGGTGCTATCAAAGGTGATCCTTGCTTTAGGTATTTTTGTCAGATGGAAATGTCCTTTGTGACATTTAATATGTTTGTTTAAAAAAATTCCTGTATATACGTTTACAGCTTTCGTCCCCTCAATAGGGGGTCTGTGTTTTACTTACCTACACTGTACTGTGAGTACAGAACATTTAAAAGGTGTATAAATTACCTGTAATTGTGCTGAATGGCAGTTTCATTTAATTTTCCATTAATTTATGCTGAAGACTTCTGCTGCCATGCAAGAGATGAGTCTCATCTAAGTCACACTTTCCATGATTTATTCATAGGTGAGCATTTTGGGGTTTTTTGTTGTTGTTGTTTGGTTGGGGTTTTTTTTAACTAAATCCAGCCATTTTTATTCAGACATTCCATCAAAAGCTCTTTTAAGTAGAAATACAGTTTACATTTAAATCCTGAGTTTTTCATGACCCTTGACAAGTCAAAAAAAAAAAAAATCACCTTTCCTTCATGGCCCAAGGAGTTCTGAAACAACTTGCCATGCTGTGAAACTGAATAAATATGGAATACCCCTTTTTGTACTTCTGTGGCTGAGGGTTCAACAAAGCCTTCTGAATCTAATTGAACAGATACCAGAGTTGTAACTCATGATGCGTACTAACTTGTTTTGGTAATGAATTTACCTTAGCAAAAACCATTGTTGTTTTTCTATTAATCCCAAAGGACTTTTTCAAATGTAAAAAGATGTTTGCCTCAACCCTGAAATATTTTTTGAACTTTTCACCTCTTTAAAACAACACGTGAAAGGGGAAAAAATGAAATTATTTTTGTTTCAAGCGATTTTAAGAGTGACAAACCAAGGCTGTGTTCTAACTTAGAAAAGGTTGCCAAGAGTGGTAAATGGAAAAAGGCAAATAAAATTAAGGAATTCCCATGTCATGGGCTTCTGAATCCTCTTTTACCAGCAGCTTAGTTTGTAGGATCCACTCCAGCTGAGTGAGACAGATCTTTGTTGGCACATGATTTGAGAAAGAAAAAGATGAACTCTGCTTATACCACCTCTGTATGAGCTGCACAGGGTGAAAACTTAGACTTCTGTGAGAATCAATGGTCACCTGTTAGACCTACAGCTAATAGTTGATTTTTGGGTTGTGTGTCAGACACTGCAAGTCATTCTGCAGTGGTGTATTCATAACCAGGCTACTGCACTGTTTGCGCTTGAAGAATACGCATGAAGAATCTCAAGGTTTGGGAGCATGTGCAGTTCGTCAAGGACATTCTTTCTCCGTGTCCTTGTTGTTCTCTTTCAGAACTTAATGGTCAATGATACAACTAAGCAATTATTATTTGTTTTACTAGAAAACGTGCTAGAACCAACACCATCAATTTCCACAGAAGCACATGCCAGGAACTGGTTTTGTATTATTCAGTCTTCTTTGCACGGAGAATTTAAACTACCGGTGCTTTGAGGAGAGGTAGCAAGGAAAAAAGAACGAAGTGGCAAGCAGAAATAACCATTTATTTGTTGTTTTCCACCAAACTGCAGCAACTGTACTTTGGGAAGCCATGAAAGCCTTCGCAAGGCCACCACCTGCATCCAACTTCGCCTACACCATGCTGGGAATTTGAAACCAAGTTTGGCTCGAACAGTAAGTAGCCTTTTTTTCTTCCCCTTTCCTTCAGTATCCCTGAAGGAAAGAAATTCCACCAATCCTTTCACACAGCAACCTGCAGTAATAATCAAAGAGAGATTATTTGCTTTCCTGAGAATGCATATATTATTGCTGAACTGCAGTTGAAATGTCCTGGGGAGCATTTGTGTTTTGCTTCTGTACTTAAATCTAGTGAGCAACTGTAGAGAACACATGACCAAAAAAGACCAAGGGTTACTTTTCTAGAAAAAAAAAATCAGTTTTGTCAGAATTGAATCCTGTTTTATTTCAGGTGGTCAGAGAATTCTTACTTTGGATTTATTTGCAGCCCAAAGTTTGCAGTCCAGCAGAAGCTCTGGGCAGTGTTCACTGGCAGCGTGTTGTCTCTGTTCACAGATAGCACCAATTACCTGCTTTGCATGGCTCTGATAATAGCCTGAGTCTGTCAGTGTGTGGGTCAGATGGCAGATGTCTAGCAGAAAAGGGTAGGGGCTTTCTTTTCATTTCTGTTTTGTCAGAAGGGAAACATAAGTGAAACATCAAAGTTCAATACAGCACCTTACTTGGACCATTAAAAAAGAAGTACGAGGAGGTCAAGTATCTATATGTGTAATATTTAGATATAGATAGATAGAGAGATAGATAGTGATATTTAACATTTTAACCAGTTTATTGATAAAAAAGATATTTACCTTCTCTAGGTCAGCATCTACTACCATAGATCTTCAAAACTGGAACCCAATTATCCATTTAGGAGTCTCTTAGGAAACTTTAAAGCTTGTTTCTGTGCTAAGGAAGCCCAACTGTACACAAATGGCACCTGGAGGCTGCCTTCATGACTTTGGCTTACCTTACATAACACTGCTGAATTCAGGTTGCATAGTTAAATATATCTGGTTATACATGCAAGTTACTGTTATGTTTAATTACCAAAATAAGTGGATGCTTACAAGTAATGAGCAATTCTTTTTTTTCTTTTAACCAGACCTTTTTGAACTTTGGCCTAGATGTTCATAATTCCTTTGTAAAAGAAAAGAAAATAGGATGAATCCTTGCTTTCTTTCCTTCTGTGGGAAGCTAGCATTCTATTATGAAGTACTCAGAGCAAGAAATTTTCTTTAGCTGAGCAGTTACAAGCAAGGAGTTTGGCCAGGGGCTTTACATGGAGTCACAGTTCTTTCAGTTAGTGAGTGACCTTTAATTAGATTTTGGGTTTTTTAAGCCATGAGATTTATCAGCTTTAGCAGTCTCTAAAATTCCAGGGAATGTTCTGCCGATCCTATTTTTTTCAGAGTTTTAAAATTTCGGACATCCCCACATTCTGATCATCTCAGGAAAGCGTTAATCTTTGTAGTAGACAGGCAGCAAAGAATACTTATAGGTTTCTAACAAGAGCCTCACTTGCTTCCAGGAAAGGATTTTTGAACTGAAGCAGACAGGAAGTGATATTTCCTGAGAGTTCAAAACCCTTTTTTTTTTTTTTTATTTTCATATATATCAGTGCTAATAATTTGCCAGACATAATGAGTTAAGCATTCACATTGTGAGCATAACAACAGAAAAGAGAAGTCAGAGGCCCACCATGATGAGAAGGTGGAGACTTTTCCATTATTTAAGTATTCGTGGCTTTCTAGAGGGATTGTGTACCTCAGCCATTAGAAAACATTCAGCATCTCAAAGAATTTGTGGACCCTACAATAGGGTTTTAAGCAGGAAGGGTGACGTTTTAAGATCTCAAAGTGAATTACTGATCACCCTTTTACAGGGGCAGACAAGGCTCTGAAAGCTTCAGGCCATGAAGTTACTTCATGTTACTAATAATAACAAAGAGCACGAGCAGCTCTTGATGTGGAATAAGTCACAGACACAGAGGTTTCCCCCAGCTCCAGGGCATGCCTGTGACAGGGCACTGGTACAGAAAGGAGAGATACTGCTCGCAGGCAGGAGTGCCAGCAAGTCTATCAGGACCAGAAAAAAACCTAACAGAGAAGGCAGATACACGGCCTTGAAAGCCACAGTGTTTCTTTCACTCTGGACCTAGTTCTATACTATTTCTTTAAGTGTACTGAAACCTGCTCGAGTCACGCTGAATTCAAGGATCTGATGTAGTCTACACTGAGCTCGCAGTTAATTTTCTTGTTGCTGTGAAGTGCATTAGAAAGTCACAGACTAAGAGTCAGGTTATGGAAAATAATTCCCTTCCCTCAGAATTCATATAAAAAGATGCAGAAATTATGCTTTTAAAAACCAAAATAGGCAGAAACTTTGGGATTTTTAAGATTCTTCAGCTATTTCAGACACTTATGCACACACTTCACCTACTGTTTATTTTTGTGAAATAATGTGCTCTTGAGAACATCACCTCTGATCTAAATAATCTTTCTAAATGTTGAAATATGGAATGAACATGTTTCAGTATAGAAATCTCCTCTAAGTTTGTAGTTTAACTAGTGTCACAGAAATATGAATGTCTTGACAGATCTTACAATAATCATCCATATGTAATGTATACAATAATCATGCATATGTAATCAGATAGTAAATAATTCATGTATACCAACCCCTTGCTGTAGTCCACCAAACCCTCCTATCAATCACACACATGTGTTTCTTTACAGGCTGGGTGGTCAAACATGGGAAATGGGTTCTCAGAAATGTGGCTGATGCCTCGTGTCTGTCAGTCCCTTAGGAAGAGGCATTCGGACAATGTCCTTCATAATAGGCTTTTCATTCATGGGCAGCCCTGAAGAGGTGAGGTAGTTGGACTACATGAAAACTGTAGGTCCACACCAGCTAAACTATGTCCTGTCTTCCCTTCCCATTCCATTGTCCCCCATTCCATTGCATCCTGCTCCATCTCCTTGTGCCCTTCTTGTAACTTGAGATGACATTGACTAACTTCCAGTCAGCTGGGACCTCCTCAGACTTTCAAGACCTTTGGTAAAGAACTGAGGGGATACAGCCATGAGATCAGCTGGGTCTCTTGGTGCTCTGGAATGAATCCCACAAAGGCCTTGTGGACCTAGAAACATTTTTTGGTCATGAAACGCACGTCCTGGAAAGGACCATGCCATTTATTGGATGAAGTAGAAGAGGAGATGCTGTGAAGTCAAAGTCATTCAGTGCCATTTTGTGGTTCCAGATGAGCAGCAAGGCCAGCTGTGTCTCTCAGCAGGGGCCTTCTCATGTGACGCCGCAGGAGCCTGCTGGGAGTGGGCATTGGAGGGCCCTGGAGCTGCTTCCTGTCTCTGGACTCTCTCGGTGTCTGTGGGCCTGCTTCTGCCATCCAAGTGCTACTGGTCAAGACTGTCTGTATCAACCTCAGCGTGCCTGTGGAGACTAGCTTCAAGACCGGCGCCCCGGCCCTCCTCCTCTTCTGCACTCTGATAGTCAGGCTGATGATGCACGTCCTGTAGTCGTGGTCCCCTTCGACGGAGTACAGCAGATGGTGCATGGGCTGCCGGCACACGGGGCAGCAGTTCCTGGCCTCGAACCACAGCCAGATGCACTTGAGGCAGAATCTGTGCATGCAGTAGGTCACGTAGACTGGCCTGCTCGTGTGGCACAGGCAGATGGGGCACTGGGAGTCTTCCTCTGCCTCCGGCGGTCCTGCCTGGGGCAGCTGGCTCCAGCTGCTGTTGCTTGCAGCAGAGATGCTCTGATCCGTGTCTTCTTTGGCAGTGGATGTCATGTCCTGCCAAGAGAGATGTGCAAAGTGCTGGAGCTTGACTGGCAGGAGTGGCTTGCTCAGGGTGTTGAGCCACTGCCTCTCGCCAGCGCTGCAGGACCAGGTGTCACACAAAGCAGAGGGACAGAGGCTGCCCGGGGGGTGAGTGGTGGAAGTACCCAGGTCCTTCAAGAAGAAAAGCCTCCCAGTTGCCCAGGGGGATGTTGCCCCTCCCAGTCCCCCTCTGCTGCTGAGAGTGGACCTCTCAGGTGCTTTTACTGCCTTGATGTGCTAGGGCTAGGAAAAATCCTGGGCTGACCCAGCTAGGTCATCTGTCACATTATAACCCATTGCTAGGTGAATCCATTGTCAGATTGGATCCACACTTGGTGATGTCGTAATCCAGCTGTTGCACTAGATGATTGCTCTAGATCTCAGGCAAATGAACTGTGTTCCTTTCTCTTCTCTTCTTATCTTCTTCTTTCCCTTCCTTTAGTACTCTGGGATGAATCCCACAAAGGCTCTGCGGACTTAAGAACATTCAACTCCTGCAGCTGACCACTTTTACAATTCCAGTGTCCACAAAGGGAAGGTTACTGTTTCTGTAGCTGTGCTCCTCCTGCTGAGAGGACTGGGAAGCCCAAGGTTTATCAGCAGTATTAAAGACTGAGGCAAAACAAGTCCTAAAATCTTCTGCTTTTTCTGTATACCCATTTGCCAATGGACCATCTTTGCGAATGAAGATGTTTTCTTTGGACACTCACTTGCTACGGACATACTTAATAAAATACCTTATTTTCTGGCACAACAAGAGATGGTGGAAGAAATACCCAGGTTCCTCAAGTGGCAAAGCCTCTCTGCTGCCCAGGATGATGCTTCCCCTCAAAGCTCACCTCTAAGTCTGCATCATCTCTCCCTGTGGCTCACTTCAGTGTGAAACCAAAGCAGAATTAATGTATGCCCTCAGCCACTTTGTCTGCCTTCTTCATGTCTCCCATGTAGACAGGCCACCAGAATATGCTGCTGCCTCCACTCTCCTTGCCTGGATTCAAGCACATCCTGTTCCCCCACTGAATCTAATTTAAAATTCTAAGTCAAGCTAGCTTGTTTTCCTGAACACTTTTGCCCCCACCTGTATAGTACCACCCAGTGTAACATAAAATATTCACCAAATAAAATTTCACATCAAAACATCCTGGACACAACTGAGAACATTCTGACTTTGGAAAATACCATGTAAATCTCTCCAATTTACATTCTTCTTTATCAGAATAATATATGTCACCATATGCTTCTCTTCCACAGTGTGGGGATGACCAAAGAAGGTTCTGTGTGAATGAGTTGTTAGAAGATATTTGTGCCTGGAGACTGATTCGGTAAGCTGGTATTCAGCAGCATTTATATTTGTAATTGCTTATATTTGTAGGAACCCTCCTTCCACCAAAGGACAGTTCTGACAACTACTGGGGACAGGAATGATACCAAAGAGAAAGACAATTGGCTCAGTATTTCAGACCTTTTATTTTCAGAACTTAGTTGTTGCTTAGCAAAAGTCAATGTTTTTTGGATCTGTGTAATTTTTCCCAATTGTCTCCTTTTCATATTATTGAAGTTTTTATTAAAGGTTTCATATTTCCCAAAGATTCCCATGACTGAACATGGGAATTTTTTTGACAAAATTTTTCCCTGTCAAAATTTTCATGGGTGTGTTGCTGCCAGACAATTTTTGAGATTAAATATTGCAAAAATAATAGGTTTGCTCTTCATTATGACTATATTTTCACAGTGATTTCTAAACTTTTTATTTTAAGTGGAAGCTAACTATGATGAGCCTTTAACTAGGCAGTCAAAGTGAAGCTGATTGTAAAACCAGCCTGTGATGGACAAACACTAAATGAGATAGATTCCTCATTCAGCTTTAATTATATTCCATTTAGATAAATTCCACTTTTAGATGAAAAAGCTGTGATGTTTTTCATCACTGTGTTATGAAGTACTTTGCCAACAATAGTGAACTTAAATGACACACCTGTCATTTAGCAGATGGAAGAAAACAGAGGGGTAGTAACTCATTTGAGGTGGGTATGTGGTGCTTACTGAGCACCCATCTGGTCTCCTAGGAGCATGGCCTAAATTTCCATTCTGGTCCTTGCTATAAAGAGATCAGTAGAAGACATGTATTTTATAGATGACAAGTGTATGAAATTTAGGAGCACAGAGGATGTCTGCAGGACAGGATCATTTGCTGTAGGTCCCTTTTCTCCAGGCTAAACAATCCCATCTCCCTCAGTCTATTTTCATTAGGACTGTGCTCCAGACCCTTCCCCAGCTCTGCTCCCATCTCTGGACACACTCCAGAACCTCAATGACTTTCTTGTCATGAGGGACCCAATTCTGAGGCCGAAGGACAATCAGATGGGACCAGTTCCCAACAATTCCATTCACCACAACCCTCTGGGCCCAGGTATGCATTTGGGCACTGTTTAGTGAGGCAGAATGGTGATAAACAGCACTTTAGAAGGGGAACCTGATGCCTGGGGAAGGCTGACCTGAAAACGAGACTGGAGAGGATCTAGAGAATAAAGTAGGTATTTACTGAAAGACCTCCAGGATACACCTTGGGCAGGACAGGGCCTGACCAGAGCTACACCCAAGGTGGACTAAGAATGGTCACAAAATGGACAGCCATTCACAAGATCTTACACTTCTATAAGTTTAGGTCCATTTGAATATTGGGGTTTAATTGTCCAATTACAGTTTCAGGTTGTAAGGCTCCATCCTTTTTTTTCTCCCTTCAGCCACCCTTGTTTGTGCTTTTGGGCCTGAAAGTTGTCCTTGGTCTCCAGCAGGAAAAGGATTTGTTTTGTCTCCATGCTTTATGAAGAGAGCTGACTGACACTTAATATGAGGCTCAGAACTACACCTGTAGGCATCACAGAATCTGAAAAACATGAAAGCTAAAACTTAAGGCACCAAACCTAGCATTTCTCCATAGTGGATGCTGCTGCCAGGAGACTGAGAAGTGAAAGCTGCAAGTACATGCTATGTACTTGTCATCCTCCTCCCATATAGACCAGCTGGGAGCAAAGACTCTCTTATTTGTGCCTTTCTTATTTCATCCTCAAAACTCTTGCACCATATTGGCTCGCTAAAAAAAAAACAAAAACAAAAAAAAAGCCCTTAACATCAAAGAAGTACTAAATGTTCATGGTTTGATTAGGCTTGCCATATTTATACACTGCTATAATGATGCACAAGTGTGAAGTATGTCTGTGTGATAAGATATGGGTATTATTAGTTATCTGGCAGACAAAGACTCAGGATAGCATTAGTAGAGGTATTTCAATCATTATTACAACTTGCTGGATTTGTTTCCTATAAATGATGTAAAATTATGGCTACTTCATATCGAAAATTCTCCAGGGTAAAATAAACTAATGGAAAATATGCTAATTTTATGAACTAGCATTGTAATTTAGGAAATTATTCTGTAACCTGCATTTCGACCAACCATACTAATCAATATGCTCACCTGCATGGAGAAAGACAAGAAGGCAAGCTCAAATGCTCAGATATATTTTTCGAGCAGGGTATGGCTGTGAAAAAGATGTTATGCCTGAAGACTCAGTCAAAGCAGAGCAACAACTTGTATTAGCTATGATCTAACAGGATTACAGGAGGAATTTCCAGGCAGCTGCTTCACATACAAACTCCCTGGCTTGATAAAGCCAGTGCAGATTGGAAATAAAAAAGCTGTAAAGGCAAAACTACCTGTAGGAGGAAGTGAATAGTTGGCATCTCCAGGGAAATGCACTGTAGTATTAGCACAGGGAAGGCCACCGAACTTATCTCCATTTTGTGAGTTATTTCAGTGCCATGAGTCTCCTCTCTTTGCCATGCAATATAGATAATTAAAATCTAATCATGTGCCATGGAACCTGTACATTGGGCTGTAGTTGCAATTCTGATTCTGATTGCTCAGTTAGTCCAACTAAAATACGTGAGGATACACACAGTTTCTCTGCAAATAATTTATTTGCTTTGAAGCTCTGAAAAAAGTCAAAATGCTTTTGGGACTATCAGCCACCAGACTGCAATGGGGATGAAAGAGTGGGGGGAAATTTCTTCTAAGCCTTCTGGAAAGGAAGAACCTTAATAAAAGATTGGTGTGGGATATTAAGAGTAGAATTTAAAAGGAAAGAATAAAGTGATAGAGTAAAACAAGCAACAAAGAAAGAATTTTAATTGCAATTTCCACTTTTTCACATAAGCGTGTGTAAACCCCAACTGCCTCTGATGGTAATCAAGGTAATAATGTGCCCCTTTTAATAATCAGTGGGCTAGGCAAGGTGTAAAACTGGGAATTAAGGTTTCCTTTTCCTTTCCTGATGATTTGACACTACAGAGGAGGCTGACACAGAAAGATGCCTTAGCAATTGTTTCACAGGCACCTGTTTTTGTTTAGTTCCAGCTGACAAATGAAGAAGAATTTCAGAGTGCTTGAGAAACAGAAAATCACACAAATGCCTCTTAAAAGCAAAAATCTGAATCTGGTTATCTTCTGGGGATAGCACTTGGAGCCTGTGGTTCTAAAAGTGTGAGATTTACAGCTGAAGGATCAGTTGAGGAGTTTAGTGTAGGGAGGTGTATACTCCTCGTCATAATCCTAGTTAATTTAGTCAAGCTTTGATAAGACTCACCAATCTGCCTGTACAAATTTTATGGCAACTTCTGTAGCCTGGAACCACAGGGTGGTGCACGGCTGTCTACAGAATTAAAACAAATTCCCAGCTTAGGAAAAGCTATGGAAAAGGCAGTTGCTGAAACAGTTTGAGCATGTAAACTTGAGAACTGCATGCAAATTGAGTTTCATGGATTATGTAGCAAGGCTGTCCCATTTTATAACATGCTTTTATACTTGTGGCTTAGCCAGTACTTTCGAAGTGTTGAGGTTTTCCAGATCTTGTGCAGGTGTTTTATCTGATGCTGTACAAATTAAGTCTATGAAGTGATTGAGAAAGAAGGCTAATTGGATCATAAAATCATGTAGGTTGGAAAAGACCTTTAAGATCATCAAGTCTAGCTGTAAGAATGCAGCATGTACTTGAGTCCACCCTTCTTTAAGGTAATATTTAAGCACTTGCTTGACCGCAAAGGGTAAGATAAATGGGAATTTCAACAGTCATTGAAGCAGCAAATCACTTATTGGAGTTCTTTAACTTGGGAAACTTGTATCTTCATGCATAAGTAGATTTTTTGCATCTATTCTTTGTGGCAAATGACTACCAAAAAACCAGGGACATCCAGGCTCAGTTGCGTGATGTCTACATACACACTTGGCTTTATTTTAGACTGACATAAAATCAACTGTCAAATTATTTCAAATGTCTAGAAAAAAAATAAAAACAAACCCAAATCTGTTCTCTCTATCTAATTCCTATTAACTTGATGTTGTTTCCTTTTTTTTTTTTTCTTATTTTCAGGCAGAACCTCATCTCTGTTATTATGAACTACAGAGGTCAAGTGGAATATCTGCTGCAAAATGAGGTACTTGTTCTCAGTTTGCCATACCAGAAAAGCATTAGCTTATACATGAAAGGTATCTAATTATTAATCTGTCTTAGATGCAATTAAGGAAGACTTTTAATTAAGACTGCTTAATTTGACTTTGAAAGGATATAAATTTTCTTAATAAAACTTGGTTTGAGGTTAGGAAGAAAGTGCTACAAATTTAAAATATCAAAGGTGACTGTTTCTAAGTGTCAAGGAACTTGTAAATAAAACCAGAGTTGTTTGGGTTGGCAATATAATACTTGGAATTAGTAGAGGTATAATGCATTATATGGATCTTTAAAATTTGTCCTTGATTTTGCAAACCCCCAAGCCTAATGTTTTCATATTTAGATTGAAGCATGTGGTAGTTTGAAGGAGTAGTTTTAGCTAGCAAAGATACCAAGTGCTTTATTTTAAAGCATGAGGGCTGCCAATTGAATGTTACATGCTTGAAGGAAAAATCTTTAAATCTACCCTGCTATCCAGTGGTTTAAGGACAAATGTCTAAAGGACAAATTGAGTCATACCTTGGAAGAAACTACATGTTTATTTGATCTGACTTCCAAGCTGGCATGACAACTGATTTGATCTGACTTTTAAGTTGGCATGATAACTGATTTTCTAGGGTTTAAAAATGGAAAGAACAAAAGATTTATGAAAATCAAGGAATACTGATGTAGCATGGAGATATTTCAATGCATCCCTTCCAGAGTTATAACTCATTATGCTAAATTATGGATTTCTTTGAAATATATGTTACAACACAAAATTAATATTTTGCTTCAGAACCGTGTCACCTACATTTAAGGTCAGATTTTAATCTCTCTGGATATTCTTGATCCATTATTATTTCTATTTTGAATAACCAGTAAACATACATTTGCATATATATTTTATACATACATACATACATATATAGAAACATGCATAAACATACACACATGACTACATAAATTTATATAAATAATATATATATAAATACATAATATAGATATATACAAACATTTTACACTTTGTGTAAATCTTTGATGATTTTCAAAATGTAGAACACAAATTTAGAGGCTGTTGAACTGTGGCTGGCTACAAAGCTCAGCTCTGGGTCTGATGCTGTGCAGGTATTTGCTGAATTTTCCTTTGTAAGCATCATCTCAAAGGGAAGTGTTTAGTGTATAAAATGTGATGCAGTCATAACCATTTGGAAAAGTTAGGTCCCCAAGCTCAAATGCACATGTATATTTCTTTACTGAAGTAGACCCACCAGGGTAGTTATTTACATTCACTTGAAATTTTAGGGCCTAAAGTGAGAGGATTCTAAATTCAGGAAAAGCCATAACCTCAACATTAATGAGACTTTGCAATCTACCCTCTGCAACTGATGCTGTGCAGATATTCCTCAGACCTATAATGAAGCACTCCTAAATTTCCTTTTGCTAAAGATTTTTACATTGAGTAAGCAATTTCTCGAAACTATTAACTTTTTATAAAGGCGAGGAAGTACATTTTTCAAATATTCATACCATCCAACTAATGTGTGTGTATGTAGAGCTAAATTTCCTTGTAGTTTATTTTTTTTAATAAGGTCTTTTCTACTCAGGGACACTCAATAAAGTTCATATGTATTGCTTAAAGGAACAGGATTGCAAGTTAATGATGTAGGTCATATCATGGATATTTTCATTCAGAAGCATCAGTGATTGGAGATTTTTCAAACCTAGAATCCTGGGGTATGTTTTGCTTTAATTAGTGGCTCAAAAAATTATGGAGCTCTAATGTAATAAGTAATATTCATAAATATGTAGTAAACAAAGCGAAAAATGAGAACCCTTTATTTGGTCTTTGAATCCTTGTTTACCTATTTTCTCTAACTTCTGATTAGATTGATTAAAGAAGGTCTAAAATTGAGGTCGTTATAACTGTCCCTTGTCCCGAGTCTGCACAGGAGTAATTCTGTCACTTTTCCAAATTATTCCCATTCACATTAATGGGACTGTTGTTACTCCTCTCCAGTTCACCACAATCCACCTTCCGTACACTCTGGAATTTAAGACACTGGGAGCTACTCACATGCTGTAAATTGAGTGCACACCTAAGAACTTCAGGTTCTGTACTCAGCTGGAAGTTCCTTAGGCATTCAGTTTTAACCAGACACACCTTGAGAGCCTCAGTTGAAAAAAACCAAAATTATTAATATTTTGCACATTATTCTACTTTTTTACAAGGGACATCTTCCATAGATATGGGGAAACCAGTACTTTTGACTTATGAGACAAGCCCACTACCATCATTAATCTAATTAGTAATAATGGTAAATAAATGGAAAATTAATTTTGAGACCGATAATTACTCCATTAAACAAAAATTTTAAAAAGATAAATAAGATGTCTGGCACAAAGACAAGGGTTGAAATGTAAGTTTTGAAAGTAATTTTTGAAAGTAATTCTCCGACAATGTGTGATGTCAAATAAGCAGCCAATTTTTATTGCCCTGGTAACCACTTTTATGCACTTCATTTTGAAATCCATTCAAAATGTACTGTTACTGTAGAGAGAACTTTGTAAATTTTTTATACAGAGCATAGCAGTTCTAGAGTGAAATAACTTTTTTTTAATCATATAAATTATTGAAACACCAAAATATCCTTCTAAGGTTCTGCTGTATTTAAATATGTAGAAGGGGGAAAAAATTACACATCGTTGACTGTAGTTCTCTTGGAATTGCAGAAGATGTAAAATTTTTTTTGTAATTTCTTTGTATGAAATGAATCTCTGTCATTCCTTCTTTGGGACAAAAATCAAGGTCATATACTACACATGAAAAAAGAAAACTCTTTACATGATAATATCCCAGCAGAGAAATAGTGTGGAAGAAGCCATCATGCATAGTATTCAGTATCACATAATTTTGTGTGCTTACTCTTCTTCATCTGCAATATGCTCCTTAGAAGTAGCTACCATAAAAATAAAGTGTATGGCAAAGTAGCTTCTATAAATATTAATACTTTGATAGTTTATCTATAAACAGAATAGCACACTAAAGACAAATTGATACATTCCTCAAGATACCAATTCTCTTTACAGAACAGCATTTATATGTACGTACAAAAATATATAAACTGTGGGTGAGTTTGGGTTTTTGTTTTATCTTTCTCCATCCAGAGAGCTGTTTCTCTACTCAAGGGTTACTTTCATGTATGTCTATTGCTTGTTACTGCTCAGAAATTACCCTGCATAACTGTATTTATAGGCACAAAATTCCTTCTTCTAATAACACATCTTTGCTTGTGAAGGAGAAAAATGCTAAATTAAAACTTATTTAAATCAAATGCAAAATTGGAACTATATTTAATATTAATTACAAACTCTATATAGTAATTTTTTATATATATACATATACAGACACATATACTCACTTATTTCTTCAATAACCTAGAGTTAACCAGCATTTATAATGTTTTGGAGTTGTCAGGGTTACATATAGCAAAGCCATAAAACTGAGCAATCTGCTTCAGCCCAAAGGAGGGTCTAAAATTCTCAGGAGATCACAGTCAGCCTTTTCCACTCTAGAACCTGTAAAAGGTGTTTCTGTCCTTAATTACAAAACAAAAAAAAACAAACCCCAACAACTTATGTTTAAAAGAATCTGACCACCAGATATTTGTGAATATTTCATGTAATTCATTCCTGCTTTAGTGTTCTGCTTGAAGCAGGTAATGTGGAATTAGTAAACTCAAGATGTTTTTATATTTATTTGTAATAATGACAGGTGTTGACCTTCTCAGTACAGTCTGTGCCTAGACCTTAAGCCTGAAAACAGAAAGTTCATCTTGGTACAATTTTTATTTTTCAGGCATGAAATGCATGAGTTAGAGAAATGGTTTTATGGGTACATTGACATGCTATAGTGCACTAAAAAAAACATTTATCAGTACAGAAACAAGGGGAATATTTATAGGAGAGTTTCTGCTTGTTCAGAGATTGTATTTTAAGGTTTAATGAAGTGATATAACCATGCAGAAAGCCCATGAAAACTTATTTATTTATTTATTTATTTATTTATTTATTTATTTATTTATTTGCCTGAACATGGAGTACTTGATGTTTAAAGATTGTGTTTTCCTTCCTTGGGGGATCCAAATTTTTTTTTTTTTCAAATTCCCCAAAGTATTTCATTTAGAAAATTTTTATTTTCCTTCCTTGGGGTATCCAATTTTATTTTTTTTTTAGTTCCCCAAAGTATTTCATCTAGAAACTTTTTTTTTTCCATATGGCAACACTTGAGTATCTAAATTTGCAATCAATAAGATTCCATAGCTTTAACTAAATACATAATTTTGCAGAAAACTAGTTGCAAAACACCCAGTCCACAGGTGTCAGATGATGCAGCCTCCCACAGAATATCTATTTTTAGGAGGAACATGGCTTTTTTCCAACTCTCACCAAAATGGGTAGGAGACAATAATGAGGATAAATTCCCAGAATCACAAAACCTCAGAATGCTCGTGAATCATTTGGCTTTGGGTCCCCTCAGAAGTTTCTTTACAGCGCCTTTACACTTCTGGAGTTCAGAGAAACCAAGATTTTCCCTTAAAATCAGTCCTTGATACAAAATTTGTTGTAGTTTTGACAAGCATCCATTTTGGATGGGAGATAACTGGACTTCAACAGAAACGATGCTATCCTGGGAAAATATTGGCCTGTGCTGATTTCAGTCTAGCTAGACTAAACCATTCTGTTTGAATTTTTCTTGAGAGGGTAGGATTTTCTAAACACAACTTTGTGGTAAGGTGTTTCTGGTAAATGCCATGTGTCCACTGTTTTCTTTTTTTCTACCCCCTTTTCTTTCCTGTCAACAGAATAATGTTGATAATGTGATTGAAGCAGCTAAAGTCATCTGCAGTGTCCTCTGTTTTGTGGAAACCAGAGAAATTACTGATGCAGTCAGGAAACTCCGTGCTTTGGTGAAAGCACAGGTAAAAGATGCATGTTCATGTCCTGTTTTTCTCTTCAAAACTGGAACTTGGATGGGTATCACTAATTTTTTGATTGATCAAGTCCATTTTTCTGTCTTGCTACTTGTTTTCCCTTTGATGAGTGTCGGGTAGAGGCACTGGAAAAAATGGAGTGTTGACCACGGTGATGTGACAGAGGAGCAACAGAAGACTTGTTTAACTGGAGCTGATATTCTCCTCCAGTTCTTACTTGTCCCTACTCAATGTACAAACCTCTTCTTTGCCACATCACTTATTTACCAAATCATGTGATTTCAGAGTATTAGATTTTCAAATATTTAGTACAGGTTGTCAATAATTTTAAAAAACCTTCCAAAAATAGTCTTTTTTTTTTTTTCCGATTGAAATGACCCTGCTACTTATGCAAAAGAGTACCAGCACCATACAAGTCCTGACTTTAGCTGAAATACTCTTAAAACATTGAAATGGATTTTCCAGGAGTTTCTGTATAATTATGAACTGGGACTTTGGAGGGCAGTATCCCTTCTCCTTTTGGCCATCAAACCTCCTTTGGTATGACCTTAGACAAGTCACTATGACCTGATTTACAGAAGTTCTGAGTTCCCAAAAGCTCTTTTAAAGTCAGCATCTTGGAGATACAGGTGCTCAGCAAATCTGAAAATCAAGCCATTAATCACTTGGATTTACTCTGGTGTAACTGTGAGTCATGGTAAATTTTTTCATACCCTAAGGAAAATACCTCTTCACATTAAAAAAAAAAAAATTACTGAGGAATTCTCTTCTGCCCTTGCATGGTATCTTGTCATTCTTTCTCAGAGCAAATACTACTTAAAAAAACATGCCAGACTGTTTTGATGACAGACATGATACAGACAAGTATGTGATGCTTGCATTCAGACTGTTACCTGCCTGCAAGACTTCTATCCTTTCTCTTTATTTTTGCTTTTGATTTTGTTTTTTTTCCCATGGCCTGCGATACATGTAAGAACACCAAAGACTGGAAGAACCAAGATAGCTGTAGGGTTTTTGGTTTGTTGCTCAGACCTGACGAGCTGATTCACTTAAGTGGCTTCTATTGCTTCCCTTCTAGTTCATGCTTCACTGCAAATCTTGCTTCTATATTATCCTAAATCTTTTAATGTCTGCTTTTCCATCTATTGTTAGAAGCCACTATTGGGGGTAAATTCCTGCATAAATGAATCTGTGTTGGCACACATTTTATCTGGCATAATGTGGAATCAAATGGAAATAAGAATATCCATTTAAGAAAAGCTCTTCTTGGATATGAGAGGGCAAATGCTGTAGAGAAAGAGATAAAGGAAGTAACAAGGGATTCATGTGATTTGTTTTTAGATTAACCTCCAGACTCTCTTAAGAGGTGTCAGGATGATCAGTGTCTTGTCCTTGAGACAAGTATTTTGTCAATCCAGAAACTTTCTTAAGAGATAGAAAAAGTTAAAAGATAGAGAGGAAAGTAACAGAACTTGGTTTTAGAAAGGAATTAGAGCAGAAGAAATCTATCAGGACTAATTTGTTTAAAACTTTTTTTTTTTTCTTTTTCGGTTGTTTGGGTTTTTGTTTTGTTTTGTTTTTGTAAGAAAAATTTAGTGTATTCTTCCTTTTAGTGTTCAGGTCAGCCCTGTGAACCCAATGTGTAAACTACCTCTTATAACTGGCTTATATATCCCTTGGTCCATTTGCAGCCCCATCGTCTCTGAATTTGAGCAGGGAATTAGGTGCAGTGGTCAAAGAGACAAATCAGTTCTTATTAGTGTGGCTCATCCTAAGTCAGAAAACCCCACATGCCATCCAGAATTACATAATGGGATAAAACCCAAAGAGTACAGGCCATCTTTTTCAAATCTTAAGTTTTTTATGGATGTTCACATTTCTTCTGCTTGTCTTCAAATATTGATTTTATTTTTGAGATGAAGTGGCTATTAATAGGCAAATAATTAAATTATGAGCAGATCTAGATTATTGTAGGAAGAAACAAACCAAAAAACCTCTTCTCCAAATGTTCCCTGTTTTCCATTGGTCATTCTCCAGCATGTCAAAATTTCCACCTCCACTGTATAGACCATCTCCAATATTTACGGGTACTCCTAAAACAATTTCCATGTTCTTCTTCTCATGGAGGAAGCAATACACTTCCCTTTTCCTGTCTCACCTGTTTAGATTATTAGCCCTTCAGAGCAAGGAACACCTGTCCTTATCTATGTGTACAGTCTCCAGCACAGCAGAGTGCTGGTCCTGACTGTGATCTCCAGAGGCTACAGCTGATACGTGGTGATGATAATGATGCTGTTTGCTCATCTGTAATGAGCAAGATGATACTGTTCCTGAGTAGCCTCTTCTGAATGTTAAAAAGATTGTGTCCTGATTGAAGAGTCTTAAATATTTTCCTGCCCTAATATTCGATAAGGAGCTGCTTCACGTATCTCTTGAAAGCTACTGACTAGATTGTCACTTGTGCTTTAAGGTTTTTAAGTTATGGAAGTTTTGTTCTCTTAACCCGGCCTTTCAGGCTGGGTTAGCTGAGCTGGTTGTCTGTCCCTTGAAGTCTTCCTGTGAAAGTTGCCTGTGACCGTGCCTGACCCCCGTGTCCCTCTGACTCCCTCTGTGCTAAAGCAGACCTAACTAACAACTGACTTGAAACAAGTGGAGGGGAAAAAAAAAAAAAAAAAAAAAAAAAAAAAAAAAAAAAAAAAAAAAAAAAAAAAAAAAAAAAGGCCAACTATTCCTGCACCAGCAAATGCGCTTGCTGGTGCTGGCATTTTTTTACTCCTTTGGAAAATAGCACTAGGACAGTCGATAGACCTCAGCAATCTAGAAAAGGTTTGGTTTTGATTCCATGAAGAGCTTCATCTTTCTCTGCAGCTGAACTATAAATGTCATAAAAGCAGTAAAATATATTCCTGCATGTTTAGTAACTTGAACACTGTCCCATTTTTTGAAAAATAGTCATTAGACATTATATACACGACCTCACTTGTAGAATAGTATATAAATGTAACAAATCAGATTGCATCTCTATTTGTCAATATTTTTACGAAGACAATTGACCAGTTTTCCTGTCTGTAGCAACATATGTAGTCAAAATTAGTACTCAGCAGCCAGTCATTCGATGGAATACCAACTCCCTCGAACCTCTTTTTGATTTTAACTCATATTGAATGGTAGGGTCATTTTTTATGTGAACTTTGGGTACTGAAAAAGTTATTAAATTCTGCAACATTACTGTATTTTGCCACATTGCTTGAATTGTTTCTGTTATCTTCATCAGTTTAGCACCAAAATATTTGCTAGGAGAAAGAGAGGCTTTTTTCAGATGAGCAGGTAAGCTGCCCTACAAATTAGGTGACATTTTGAGGCTACCTGTTACATCTCAAGCGCTGCAGCATTACACATCAGCTAAGGAAGGAGTGCCAGAAAAACATTCTAACTGCTTTTTTCACATAGTTTCCTGATGCTTTAGTGTAATAAACTGTGTGGTTTTGTGTGGAATATTTTTTAACATGTCTGTTTGGCACAAGTGCACATAAAGCCTCAGGGAAACCACTGCTTATTTCTTCCAATGCAAATTACATAGTTGGCAGTATGTGATTGTTTATACCTATCTGTACATGTGTGCTCGCCTGCTTGGGAGAAAAAAAAAAAAGTTGAATGTGCTTCTATTTAATTCTAGTTTTTTTTAAAAAGCAAAAGAAAAGAAACTTACTTTCAGTCTTCCGTCTTTAATTAAATTGTACTTATTACCTCCTTACTGCCTCCTCACTGCCAGTGCTGTACATTCCTCTACCGTGGTTAAGAGATTATGAAAGCAACTGGCACCAGTGCTGGTTTTTTCTTACCTGATTGCATCTCTTTGTAAATGTGATTGTTTCAGTCTAACCAACCTAACCCAGGGATTTTAAAATCCATTCAGGGGAGGCTCTGGGCCTGATGCACAATTAATGTTTTTCATCTCTCCCTTTTCCTTTTTTTCTTTTTTCATTCCTTTCTTACAGCAGCTCACAAAAAGTCCTAGGAGACCAAAGCCTGCCAGAACAGGCACTAATCCCCTATATATTAAGCATGCTATACTATGTTGAAATTATAAGTACTGTGCCGAAAGGTTGTTTACTTTCCAAAATTTGAGGGAATTGAACAAAAGACTCTGTTCCCATTTGTCTCACTGCATTATGAAGATTGTGAAAACATAATTCTCAGCCTGGATGCTGCTTTTCTCCCCTCAAGTAAGCATTTGACTACTTCTGTTCATCTTCACCAGACAAATGCTGGCAGCTCCAAGCTGGGTGCCAGAGGGAGAATGTACATCCAGCATTCTATTTCTTCTGCCACCTCTGCATGCATTGTAATTTTTAAAAAGCATCATGCTGAATACATATGTACTAACATGAAGCATTCTCAGCCCTCTGCAAAGGGATTAATGACTTTTAAGGGCAGAAAACCTTACT
Organism: Chamaea fasciata; assembly: GCF_029207755.1. Taxonomy (NCBI): domain Eukaryota; kingdom Metazoa; phylum Chordata; class Aves; order Passeriformes; family Sylviidae; genus Chamaea; species Chamaea fasciata. The sequence continues at coordinate 72,503,897 of NW_027094090.1, read as the reverse complement.
GGGATGTGGATTTACACAGTGCAAGCCACAGGCAATACTGAAATGCAGAATTAACTTTCCAGTCTCTCTGGTCAAGATTTGCTACTTATTTCTGTGTTGTTTTGGTAGATGCAAGTCTGATCACTGACTCATATAATCATAGAGAATGCTGAGCTGAAAGGGATCCACAAGAATCATCAAAGTCTAACTCCAGTCACTGCACAGGACACCTTAAAAATCACACCACATGCCTTAAAGTGTAGTCCAAATGCTTCCAGAACTCTGCCAGGCTTGGGGCTGTGACCACTTCCCTGGAGAGCCTGTTGGGTGCCCAACCACCCTCTGGGTGAAAAAAACTTTTCCTGACACCCATTTAACCTCCCCTGACACAGCTCCACGTCATTCCCCTGGGTCCTGTCACTGATGACCAGAGAGAAGACACCAGTGCCTGTCACTTCCCCTCATGAGGAAGCTGGAGAGCACTTTGAGTTCTCCCCTCACTTAATATTTCCTTTTGGCCACCTCTGGTCAGCTGCCTGCTCAAAGGCCTTCGAGGAGCACAGCCAATGTCACTGATCTGGCACAGGAATAAGTGAAATGGAGGGCCCTTGAGTGGAGACTTGCTGCTCCTCACCTTTGAAATGATGTCAAGACTGCCCTCTCGGGCTTCACGTCTGATTGTGTAAGGCTTGCAAAGGGATGGAGAGAGAATTCTTATCTCTGTTGTACCACTGAAGAGGCTGAGAACGTGTGTGCACTTTTGGTAAGTGCTTCTTTGTACCTTGACATGCCCAAACACTGTCAGAAATCAGGTCTTAAGGGGCTTGTCTGAGGTGGTAGAGGAAGCAGGTCCTGGTGCTGAATCCCAGTCGTGCCTTGTGTCATCATAACATTAAGATAAATCAAAATCCTTCCCCCTTTTCATGTATTTTCCAAGAATGCTATTCCTGCAACCGTTATAACTTCTACCCAGTCTTTTCTGAAGTGACTGACTCCTTTTTTCCTCTCTGGTTTTGTCTTTATAGAATTCTCTTCAAAGTGTGGAAACACCAGGCAAAGGTAGAGTGCTATTTTTAAAGTATGTTAATTCAAGATGTATCATCAAGAAAACACACGTTTTGCTGTTTGTTTGTTTTACTAGACTGTTCGAGTGGGCATATTGCAGATGTTTACATGTTAAGGTGCATTATAAGTTAATTATGCTAAGTTGAAATTGAAGTGATCTAAAAGTGTAAATAAAACAGCATTTCCACCAAATAATCTGAAGACTCAAACATGGAGAATGAATATCAGCATGAAAGAACTGAGTACAGGTGGTAATTTCATTTAATCACAACTTTCCATGTGGAGAAAAGGGAAAATAATGAACTTCATGGAAGCCTGAAAAATTATTTTTCTGTGTGACTTTTCCACCTGACTCCAATAACTTTAATTCCTCCCTCTGTAAGCTTTAGTTCTTTGTGATTTTTTGCTGTATAAATTGTGTCTCATCTAATCATAGACTGTCATACGAATAGTACTGTTAATTAACAGTAATGGACAAAATTATAGACCCTGCCTTTTAAAATTCTCACTGGCTCAGAGGTGCCCTATTGAATTTCTGGAAGAGGCAGGTGGAATTAGCTCTGTGAGGGTTCAATGCTTCTGAGGGTGTCCAGCACCTCACAGAAAATGGCTTAAATAACTAGCAAGATGGCTTGGTCAAGTATGTCTTGAAAAAGCAAAAAGGTTTTAATAAAAGAAGAAAACAATACAAAAAAAAAAAAAAAAAAAAAAAAAAAAAAAAAAAAAAAGCCAAACACAGTGTAGGGACAGGTCCCACACACTTGCTACAACAGCCTGAGAATGCACTGAGAAGCCTCGTGCTCTGCCTTAAGTATTGAACGATTTAGATGGGGTTTCGGCAAATAGCCCAATAGAGAATAGCTACGTTTTCGAGGAACATGTAAAGAGACTTATTAGTGCTTTTGTCTTGGCACCGAGCTAGTTATTGCTAGGAGAGCAAAGAAACTTCTAGTGTTCTTCCCTTAAAAGGTCTTGGGGTGAATCTTAAACCTTTCCCTATGAGGAAACACCTGCTCAGGTGTGGGGTGTTTTACTACAGTGTCCAGCGCTGTTAACACCTCTCAGACCAAGGGATGAGCAGGAGTCTGCTCTGTCATGGGTTGAATTCCAGGAGGGAACAGCCACACTGGGGCTTCTACCACATCAGGTGCTGCTCTACCCCTCTGTGGCTGCCAAATGCATCAAAAGGCCTTCCAGCTGAGCACTGGGGTGGGCTGTGGAAGGGCTGTGTCTCTCCCCATTTTGTTTGAGGAAAAAAATAGCCTCTGAGATGCTCTTTTCCTCTCTTTTCTCTGTTTGTTTTCCTCAAGTGCCGTGTGCTCAGAGAGCCAAAAAAAGGTGAATCAACTGCAGTGATTTCAGCAGTCTTTCAAACACACAGTTGGTTCAAATGCAGGTTTCCAAATGCCAGGCTTGTTTCAGCATTGTTCAACTTCATGATCAGCAGAGAAAGGAAACAGCAGCTCAGTTTGTAAGCTGCCAGGAAAAGCTAAGTAGCTGGAGGGCCAGGAGAGTGGGGAGAGAACATGCAGGTGCAGAAGGGAGAAGGTAAATCCAGCTTGTAGGACTCTTCTTTCTTAGATATATTCCTTTTTCCCATGTGCTTTTTAACACCCTGAAATGGCAGCTAATCGCTCAGGTTAAAAACAATCAATAGTTACTAATAAACATCTACCTTAGATACATCTTCCTCCACACACTGTTCAGAAAATGGAATTGGAATGGATTTAAAACACTCCTCGGATTACAGGTATTTCCAAATTCCATCATCGAATCAATAGCTCTCTCAAGGAAACTTTCATTTATTGAGTAACAGTGAAGGAATCACTGTTTACTCCTTTCTTCTCTGTACCTATTTATTTATGCCAGGAAATCTTCAACTGTGAAGATTCCTCAGTTTGTTTTTGGCACACCCTAATTTCATAACAATTGCAGAATCCTTTTAGCAGTGTATTATTAGAAACTGCAATTTACTGATCGCAAGTCAGAACTTGCCAGGCCATTAGTCATTCTGTGGAGAAGCCTGCATTCAAATTTGTCCAAGGTAACCAAATTTCCAATTGTCCTTTTGCATGAAGTGATGTACATTTAATGTATGTTTTAGCATGCTACGTGCCTTACATCTGCACCTAATAAATAAACTAAACAGACTAAAAGCCAGGAAAAGATTTAAAGTTAAGCTAATGAGTTAGCATGTCAAAGCTGGTGTTAAGAACCTGTCTGAGAAAAACCAAGTGTGAGTGCAATGACCAAAATTTATCTGCAGGAATCTAGGTCTGAACTCCCAGCAGTGGGGAAAGCCATACTACATCTTCTCTTTTGGGCATCACAAGTTTTCCTTAGTCCCTGTCTTCTCAGTGCTCACCTCCATGATAAAGTCATGGACCTCTCATCCTCTGAGCTAGGGACACTAACCTGGAGAGGAATCCAGATGATATTTTCACCTGCTGAAGCTCTAAGTAAAAGCCAAATAAGTGGTGAGTTGTAAGCTCCTGCCAAATTCAGCTTTATGTTTCCATTTCCACCTCATTTGCTTCCCACCCTTTTTTATACTTCATTGTGCTTAGCTGTCTAGGATTGCAGGCATGCAAAAATCTGCAAGCTTGTGACCCAAAATTAAAGGAAAATCATAGCCTTAGCTCAGTGCTGTTAAATCTTTCCAGATCTCTGGGAAGCTAAAATCCATGTGCTTTCCTTCTTCAAGCAGCACATTTGCAGATGAAGTCAAAATTGACAGCTGAGGAAGAGACAAACTGGATTTCCCATTTGTACTGTTCCTTTCGGTCTCTCATATGTATTCACGTTCATCTTCAAGAAAACAGGATCAAATTTTAACAGCGAGAGCAGCAATCATTTACTGCAACTAATAATTTCTGTTTCCTTTCCCCATTTTTTCCCCCAAGAGATGATTGTTACCCTGAATATCATAAAAGAGTTTTGTTTTTCTTCATTATAGCTTCTCTCTACCACAAAAGAGAAAAAGATAATGGATACTATTAAAATTAAAGCCTCACTTAAAGAATTGCTTAGAAACTGCTTTAACCTTGCTCTTTAACAACATATTTTCGGAGATTTATTATTAGTCATTCACCACGGACTAAGCAAGTCAAAGATTATATTCAAAATATCTAGCCTTGATTTAGTGTTCCAATAATTGCCTCTATTAACAGGGTTATCTCTGTAGAACAGTTTATACTGTGAGTAAAGAAATACTTATCCACATTATGCCTAAGTCTGGATCACTATGAAGTCCTTAGAAGATTGTATTCAAGTTTTAGTGCTCAAAATATTTTATTTCTTGTTAAATGTGAGGGACTGTGGGCATTTCTAGACATTAGTACCTTTCTGTAGCATCAAGTGTTCACAGAAAATAAAGATTACTCATGTTAATAGAGATTTAGGACTGGATTATTGCTGCAATGAGTATGAAAAGGCTGCGGGCTGGGACAGACCTGAGCCTGTGTGTGGTTCTCAAAAGCTGATGAATAAATGTTTATTCTTGCCTACAGCAGCGCTACTTCAGGCAGGGATTTCACCAGATCAGACATAATAAGCAGCTTTCAGAATTTGATCAGTAGTTCACTGGGACCCATCCAGAAGGTCTGGTATGCACCAAGGAACTGATGATATTGAATCAAGAGTCTTTTCCAACTGAATTGCAGGAGTCGTTATCTTTCAGAGCCAATGTAGAAATGTAATGCTTACAATACATGTAATGTAGTCATCATTATATTTAAGACTGTAAAGCTTCTCTAACTGTGCTTGGGATTTGACGCTTATTTCTAAACCTGATAATAAAAACATTCACAACAGAAAGGGTTTATTAAAAAAAAAAAAAAAAAAAAAAAAAAAGAGAGACAGAGGAAAGGGGAATTTTTTTTTGTTTGTTTTGGGGTTTTGGGCTTTTTGAGTTTTTTTTTTTTTTGTTAGGGTTTTCTCTGGAGCTGGAAAATCCTCTTTCTTCTTTTCTTGGCACAAACCCATTAAATTTTTTTGTTTTGGGAAAAAAATTTTGTTTCACAATATGGAAAAATCTTAAGGGATTTTTATTGATTTCTGTCGCCGGTAGGGACACGAAAGAACCACACTCAGGTTCAGGGGTGAGCAGAGAAAGAGAAAGTTTATTATCAATTGTGATTTAAATAAGATTTGGAGTTTGGTCAAGGACTGGTAGATGAGAGGAACACCTTTCTGACCCTAGTGGTCAGTTCACCAGTCCATCACAGACTGGTATGAAAACAATCTACTTGTTTATGTTACATTCTTGAGAGACTCCACTAGAAATACGTAAACAGTCATCAGAAGGCTAAAGAATCAGGGCGACAGATTTAGTTTCATTTTTCTATGTGTCTCCTGCATTGTTTCCAAACCACAGCACACAGCTCCCCACCTCTAAGCTGTTTCTGTGTTGCATCCTGATGTATTGCTCCTATAACCAGAGGCTTTTTAATCAAGAACAATTTTTAAATAACTACAACCCCCCGTTCTTCACTAAAAGTAGACAGAAGTTATGAAGGCATTATAAATCATATAGAAGCAGAGACATTTTTGGTACCAGGATAGCAGGAGATTTTTAAGTTGCTTTCAAGAGATAATCCACAGGATTCTTCAGCTAGTAGGATAAAACAATCTAGTAAATACTGGTGCTTGGAAACTGCATCTGAACAATATACGGACTACAGCCTTTTCATGTTTTTCTTCTTTCTTATTACAGTAGTGATCTAATTAATGCTGCTTAGCAGTTTACCTAGAGGTCAAGTGGGGTTTTTTCTGTAGTTTTAGGTTTGGCATTTCGTGTGTGTGTGTCCTAAACTGTATTCACTATCTTTCTCTTTCTTTTTGCTCTCTGAAAATAAGTTGGAAAGGAAAAAAATCAAGCTCCATTTCTCAAAATTATTTTTAATCTGTCAAAAGGGTCATAAGCCTTCATTCCAAATTCTGTTCAACCAGATTTTTGTCATGTTTTATCTGGAGAAAACCTGTGCAGGTCAGAGAGAGTGTTTAACATATATTGAACTGACATCATCTGCTGGTGCAGTAACAGCAAAGTCCCTGCTCTATTGGAAGATCTGGCAATAAAATAATATGTGAATTGTAATACTGGGCTGAGAAGAAAAAGTAAGTGGGTTTCTGTAAAGAATAAGCTACAATATTCCTTACTAAATCTTGAAGGCACCTACAGGTGTATTCATTAACACTTCTAGGATTGTGAGGATTGTTCTGCTTCTCACTAGAGGTAGAATTTATTCCTTCAGACTTCCTATGCAAGGAATTGTCAGAGAAAATCATGTCTGGCAGCTGTGGTTAAAGTTCACTTCCCTTGTTCTCATCTCATTTCTGCAAGTCAGATTTCTCCTCACCTTCAGTGAGAAGGTGATGGCAAATAATTCCACACCAGAAATAAATCATGAGGTTTGAGTTGTAAGATTATTAATCTTGGTCAGAGTTCACTTTGCAGTGTGGTCCATTCATTGTCTCTCACATCCTGGGTGTGCCTTGGACACCTTTCTAGAAAACAGGTTTTGGAGTAGCTGAAACTATGAATCTGCTGAAGGAAGTCCATGGCCTGTGCTTTGTAAATCAGTAAAACACCAGTCCTTTCTCAGCTGAAATTTATTAAAAGGCATGAAAAGCAGTAAAAGTTCTCTGGCTTCATAAATGGATGATATCAGTTCAGCCTGCAATATCCTATTTAGCAGCTCATTAAAATACAGTGAGAAAATGCTGAGCAAGTTTTGTGAGTAATGGGTGTTTACAGACTACCCAAGATGTTTCCCTCTAATTCAGTTAATTGCTACTGGTCCTAATGACTGAAGAATAGGGGTTGGAAAAGGGTCGATTCTGGCACAGAAACCATAGACTGTTATATGACTGAGAGCAAGCAAAAGTAAGAAAATTAATGTTGGAAAAAAAAATCCTGGATCTGCAGACCAGATCATAATTGGACATTTGCTTAAACCTGAGGAACTCCGTTCCTGAAAATATCTTCATTCTTTATGTCCTAATAAATAGATAAATAATGCTGAAGGTCATTTGTCTCCCTTGGCTGGCAGCTGAACTGAGCAGTTGTTCCACTGCTGCCTCCACCCCTCACATGCTGTTAAAGCAAGTTGAGGGGTTTTGTTTGGTTTTGTTTGCTTGTCTGATTTTTACATATCTGACATCAGTTTTGTGACTCAGGTAACCCATGAAAATCATTTTTGTGCAAACATGGTCAATGGACAGGGCAGCTTGGATGTAGTGATAGGCATCTTGCATTCTAATCAGTTCCTTGTCTGGCACAGGTAAATTTTCTGTTATAGAAAATACTCCATTTTATTTTCTCCTGACTTTATTCTTCGGGAATCTTTTGCTCATGGAGTATTCCCTTCTATCTGTGGCTTAGCTGAGATAGAATACATTTCTTCTTGTTCTGGAGACAAAATCTGAAATATTGCTTTACCATCTATAATATAGATTGCGTTAAAATGGTACATTTTCACAGATTCTGAACTACCTTTTACCCTCTTTAGGAGAAGATGCTGAGAAGGTTCTATTCAGAAATCACTGATTTTGATAGGCAAATTTTCATAAATAAGGTATTTTCTGTAACTCTACATTTGCCTGTCAACCACTTTGAAAAAAATTGGAAAAAAGGAATCTCCCAAGGAGTTGTTGGTCCTTAATGAAAACAGTGTGGTACTTTTCAGATAAATTTCTGGTTCAAACAATAGTCAGCCGATGTCCTCTTCTGGACCTCTTAGGAAGGTTCCATGTGTAACACTGTGGGTAAGTTCTTGGAACGTAAAAGAATTCAATGCAAATTAAACATTTAGTTTGCAGTTACTCTGATTACACATCCAAGAGGACAGCCTGCATTTCGTATCTGTTTGCATAGATATGTATTCCAGTATCCATTTTTGTGTAATATTATCAGCAACACACAACCACCTGAATACTGACTTTTTCTGATTGTGGCTTCTGTTTTATATTATTTATTAATTGTTTACCTACAGATGCAACAGCTTTATATTCATAAAATTTAACTAGTGCCTTTTCTCCCTTCTACTGCTGCCTTGCCAGTTCCCTTGAAGTAAGTAGCTCCTTAGCTGCTGAAATGACAAAATACCTACTTAATAAAAATCCTTCCAGCACAAAAAATTCAAATACTGAAATGGCATATCTGAGTTACACAGTAGCTTGCTGTAGTTGAAAATGCTTACTTTGAAAATGCCTTAATTTGAAAGCACTGTAATGAAAGTCTCTTAATGATACACCAGAAATGAGCTAAGGCTGGTTTCAGAAGCACAGATGGCTAATTGGCTTCAGTTGTAGCTTATGTCATTTTAATTAAATTTTATTAGGAAGCATTTCAAAGCCATAACTGATGGTTTAGGATAAATATAGTTCTTCACAAATGACCTATTGCTAACCTTTATTTATTCCTCTGTCTCCTTTCAGTGTTAATAGAGGCTGCTGTGACTGAGCTCTCCATGGCCATCTCCTGTCTCATCCACACCTACAGCAGCAGCTTTGATGCAAATTTCCAGCTTGCCAGCATACCTAAGAGCCCTTTATGTGCAAACATCAGCCTAAATTCCCAGCTGAGCTTCACTGTTTGTGCTGCCCATAACATCCCAGAAGCCTGGGTGACCAGGTAGGAGGAGATCCAGCAAGGGTTCCTAAGAAGATGTGTTGTCTCTTTGTAAACAGTCATTTTTCACATACACTGGATCCTCTCTGCTGCTTTGGTGGTGGCCCTAAACTGATGTTAGAGGCTGTGTGATGCACACCAAGGGTGTTTGGACTGGGACTTAGTGTGGTCTCTGCAGGACAGGTAACTGGAAGGGCTAGAGGTCAGCTTGCCAAGTTAAACAGAGGGGTGCTTTTGCCTGAACCCAATCTCAGTGCGGCTTCCTCAGCAATTTTTGCTCTTGGTGTGTTCAAGCTGTGTCATGTGGCTAAGCACCTGGACTGGTGATACCCTTCACAGATGTGATTAAAGCTTAGAGATCCAAGCATACCTTCTATCAGCATAACACAGGAAAACAAAAAGGAAACAGCTTTAACAGAAAAAAGAGACAACTTAATAAAAAGCTAATAGAAATACTCTCTTCTGTATTGTTAAATTTGGTAAAACTAGCTGTCAAATAGCTGCTTTTCCTAGTCGGAGAAAAACTGGTGTTCTTCTCTTACCACTCCAGTGTGATGAAAGGGGGACAGGTGAACACTGTCTGGTAGCATTATTTTTATGAGTAAAAAAGTTATTCTCAAAATTTTTGTTAATTTTCCCATTGCTCCCTCTTTACCTTCAGTCCCAAATGACTGTGGGATCATTTGCATTAGACTGTGAGCAAGAGACGGTACTATACGGCATTGCCTGTAATTAGCCTTTTAACAAAAACCTGAGAGATTTTGCATTAGTTAAGGTAATAAAAACAGAACTATAATCCCTATCCTGATTTCAGATGGTTATATCATTCCCACTGCATTTTATGTTTTACCAGAAAAATGTGATATTACACACAGCCTGAAGGCCACTGATGACTTCAATGCTATGTTCAAGCACATAAAAATGAGAATCTTTCTTCCTCCTAATCTCCCTTTCCAGTCTTTCCAATACTCATAACTAGCATGGATTTCTTAACATGAACTGCTGCTCTGACACTTGATTTCCTCATGTTCTTTTTTTGACATTGTTCACATGCATGTTCCCCATCCTTATTTTATTATTCACTCTATTAATTCATGCTGGCAGTGTCATGGATCTCGTGTTCCCTTTCCAAAGGTCACATTATGATCTTGCAGCTGTTTTAGCATGTATTTGAGCAGGTCTATATTCCTGCTTATGTATAATGTATAAAATGAATTCTATAAGAAAGTATACACATTATAATATATATTATATTATGTATCAATAGTTTTGTTTAAATAGCAGAACTTAATCATTTGATTGTATTAGAGCCTTTTATTTCCTGAACTATCCTCCAACTCTTTGTAAAGTTTAGACTCTAGGAGAAGAATTTCCTAGTCCTTCAAGGTAATTTTTCCTTCTCTGAACTGACATCTCCTAGGTACTATAGACTACAGATAATTTTCTTTAAATAAAAAAAATAAAATAATAAAATAAATAAATTTTTTAAATTAGTAAAAACCAACTCTGGTATAATAATTATAAAATATATTATTCTGGAAAAGATAAGCAATCATTCTTATAAATATGGCAAAGTCAGGTACCTTCAATCTATGACTGCCTCAGATTTCCTGTTCACATTTGACTGTTTCCCATGTTCATCATTCTTGTCCAGAATGAGCTCTAAAGCTGAGCCTGGCAGGAAGATCTGGAAGTTACAAGACTAATTAGGAACATTAGTTATTTATAATCTATTTTCACTAATATTTTAAAAGATTTCAGTAAAAGGAATGTGAAACAAGAGATATTCCCAGACCTAAATTTCACTCTGGAGCTACTCAGGTCACTTTCTGTAGGCCAACACAGAGGGCTTTAATGCTTCTGCTGTAAAAAATGTATATATTCCCTTAAATACTAATCTGCTTTTTTACAGATTGGGAAAAGAAGGTATAAATAGAATCATAGAACACTCTGGGTTGAAAAGAATCTTAAAGATTATCCCGTTCCACCCTCTGCCATGGGCAGGGACACCTCTCACTATCCCAGGTCGCTCCAAGCCCCATCCAACCTGGCCTTGGACACTTGCAGGGATGGGACAGCCACAGCTTCTCTGGGCAACCTGTGCCAGCACCTCACCACCCTCACAGTAAAGAATTTCTTCCTAATATCCAATCTCAATCTAACTTACTTCAGTTTAAAGCCTTCCCTTGCCCTATCACTACATTCCTTTGTAAGTTATCCCTTCTCAGCCCCCTTTAGCTGCTGGAAGGTGCTCAAATGTCTCCCTGGAGCCTTTTCTTCTCCAGGCTGAAGAGCCCCTATTCTCTCAGTTTTCACAGGAGAGATACCCCAGCCCTCTGAGCATCTTTGTGTCCCCCTCTGGACCTGCTCTGACAGTTCCATGGCCTTCATGCATTGGGGGCCCCAGAGCTGGCTGCAGTTCCCCAGGTGGGAGATTTCTTGTTGACTCTGTGATGAGCAAGTACCAGCACTTCACTCATGTCCAAATTTTAATTCACTGAAATGTTGAAAAAAAAATATTTATGTCAAAAACATGGAACAGAACCCAGGTGTCTTTAAAACTTCTCTTTAATTCTGAACTTTAAAGAGAAGAAAAAAAAAACAAAAAACCCTTCCATGAACACATTAATATAATATGAATTATTATAATTCCTTTTCTCATGTAAGGATGGATTTTCATAAGTTCCTGAGTGATTAACTCCAAACATACTGTGCTAGACATAGTAGTTTACAATTTGTTGTTGTTGTTGTTTTGGTTTTTTTTGTTCTCCTTTGTAGCTACAAGGTTTTCTCTTTTTCCTGTTTACTAACTTATGCTGGGAAGACAATGTGTCAAGTGAAGATTTGCAAAAATACTCCAGTTAAAAGATCCTTCTTTTTCCTGGCTGACTGGAATGAGAAGTAAGTTTTGGTCTGTGTTTAATATGTGTTTGTCTGGCAGATATTACACATCCAATAATCATTAAAAAAAACCCAAAACAAACACACATCTTTTTTTTAATGGATGTTCTTCTGAGCCAATTAAACTGCGCAGAATTCACAAAACCTTAGAGAGATTGGAATAAGAAAGAAATGGGACAGCCAGAGGAAGGAAAATAGGACTAAGGTAAGTCTGGTCTAGAAATAGGCTAAACTAAGCTGGTCTGTGAATAGCTTTTATTCACTGGAGGCATCCAGGAGTACTGGAACTGAAAGCAGATGCCATCAATGGCTGTATTTCTGGTTTTTTGAGGAATTCCACCTTTTGGATGTACCTTTAGTACATCTGCAATCCACCTTGAGAATCTACTGTAACATTTCTTCAAGGTTCCTTTTTCACCAAACAAGGCTGTTGGGGTCATTAGATTGGAGTTTTATTTGTTTGTTTAATTTGGGGGAGGGCTCTTTTATTTGTTTGTTTGTTGTTTTGTATTTTTTTTAGAAGTAGGATCTGCAGTTTTACAGTGAGGACTTTATTTTGGGACTGGAATTCTGGATCAAAGGCTGCCTGTTATCTGTCTATGTCACACACAAAACATTCATTTAAGGCAATGTCATGAAAAAAAAGCCTATTTGCAATAGATGAGAGAGAAATACGCTTTTTTATGATTTGGTGGTGATTCTTTCAGCTCCTTCAGAATGACATATTTATATTTTCCATCTTTGAAATTTTAGGTATTTTGCATCACTGTTTACTGTAATCTAAATCTGAAAGCAGCTTGATTACATTAGAATCGAACAAAGGCCACAGGTCGGAAAAGGTTTGGTTTTGGGTTAATTTTTTAAATTGCAGTGGAACACAGTGTCATTCATAATTTCTGTTTGCCTTTTTCTGAGACACACAACAGTTTCAAACTGGTCAAATGGAAGAAGAACTTTTCATGTCAAACATATTTATCTTAGTGGAGGGATATAGGAATATTACTACATCTGCCCTATGATCAAGAAACAAAATGGGTGCACTTCTGCTAAGTATCCAAAGAACTTATTTTAGGGATCAACATCTGCTTTAGTGCCTCAATTGTGTCCACAGTATTTAAGTACATAACCTTCAGTCTTTCGTATGATTGGAAAGTAGCTTCTGTCCTTGTGTTTTAAAAATCATATCATTCCCTTTTCCTTTGTAGGAATTTTCACCTTGTCCAAGTTTCAGTCAAGTAGTTTCTCATGGTATATATAAGGAGATAACATTGAAGTATATGAGGAGGTTTATATTTCTTAAGAGCAGTTTTGGCTTCTAAAAGGTGGCTAATGCTTTTCTGGACTGCATGTTACAAAGCATTTGCTAAAACAAAAGGTAAAATAGAAATAAATTTTTAGTGTAACTGAAGCAGAAATTCTACTCTTCTCCCATTTAATGAAAATGTAAAGCAATCAGACTGAAGCTCCAGGTTTTTCATTGAAACTTCTTCCTTGCAAAATCATTATTAAATGTGCACAATTCCATCCAAAAGCTTATTGGAAAAAGAAGAAATTAAATATGCAGACCAAACCCTTTCCTAGGTCATAGATTCATGTGAGAGGCTCTTAATGTCTGATCTAGAAGCGTGTGAAACATAGTAGCATTAGTTTGTAAGAGCACCTTTTTACTTTTTATTGTTGCTTCATTTTCAAAAATATTTTTCAAAATCCATTTCAAATAGACTCCACAATAAAAACCTGAAAATTTATATCTATCTGGCAGGATTTTGGATATTTCCCTCAAACATTAAAGGTATTCATGTATTTTCTGCCTCCAACTGATTGACCTAGATTTGTTTAAGTCTCAATACATGAAGGGAGGTTTCTTGAACCCCTTGTCCTGAGGTCCAGGCTGAGAATCTAGGGAACCAGGTATGCCATTATTTTTATATGTTTAGCATGTATCCAGAACTGGGTTTTGTGAAAGAATGCTCTTTTTGAGTCAAAACAGAGATGCCAGGTGAGCATTTTTGATCAGCTAGCAGCCTTAAATGGAGAGTAGGTTTAGGTTAGATGTTAGTCAGAAATTCTTTACTCTGAGGGTGGTGAGGCATGGCATATGTTGTCCAGAAAAGCTGATCACAGCTGTTAAAAATGCATTTGGGAAAAGGTCACCAGGAAGAGCATCTATTACATTAGGAAGTCAGATATTCTCTATATAGCTGTGGATTACTCAGGCCATAAAATAAACCTGGCTAATTCAAAATGAGTCCTGATCTTACATTAGGATTGATTTGAAAATGAAACAAAATGGTGAGTAGTTTTGGTGATTTGGAATCTAGGTAGAGAGCTTCTTCTAAAGACAAGGCTTGCTTTATTTGCTGATTTTCATTAATTTAGTTTCTATTTTCAAGTGCTTTAACCAGTTAGTGTCTGAACTTTAACTTGATGAGTTTTATGTATAAATATGAACCTCTTTTAAAGTTTGATGTCATATTTAACCTTTCTGAGAATGTTCTCAGAAACAATGGAAATAATTTGAAATCTAAGGAAGTTGCCTTATGTAGCGTTTCTTCTGTTTGTTCTTTTTTGAGATTATAGTTTTGCTTTAGAACTTGTATATCACTTTTGGAAAGTGTGATTATCTTCTTGGTGCAGGGTCCAAACAGGCTGGTACCATTCAGCTGTGTGAAGTCCAAGTTTGTTCCCCCTTATTTTCTCATCAGTTTCACTTTTCAGTTGCTGAGATCTCTTAGTTATTTTCTTTGGTCTTAGCTGGTTGCTCTTAATGTATTTATTTCACCATCTCCTCTTTTTCCATCCTCCATAATTTATGTTAAACCTACAGACACAAACTCTAGAATTAACATTAAGCCTGCCATTCATCACCTCAGATACTTTCTTGGCCCTGGGTTTCCCTTTTCTCTATATTTTGTTTGGCCTCTCTGTTTTGTTTCCATTCCCTCAGGGCACAGCCTGGGTTTCCCCAGAGCTCTCCTGTGTTGAGTGCTTTCAGGAAAAAAGCTGCAGAATTTTATCTGATATCTGTGAATGGTACCTTCTCAGTGAGCTGCTTCTTTGCCTTGCCTTATTTCTGGCCAGAGTTACATCTCCTTCTTCTTAGTCACCCATTTGGCTCAGGCTCCTGTAGTCACAAAGGGTGAGACCAGCTGGGTGAATTCAGATAGGCATTAATTCAAGTTCTTAAAAGCAGTACAGATATTCCTCTTCTTGGAGTATCACATGTCTCCAAGGAAGGAAATTTTGGTCCTCTTTGGTCCATACTTTAACTCTTGGGATGTGTAACTTGTCAGAGTTTGCAGACTCTTTTCCTGCTGGAAGCAGTGGTATATATGTCCTAGAGAAGCTCTGACAAGCATTTGCCTTCTGCAGTGATGATACTGCGAGTTCTTCTTCACCGCTCGAGGTTCAGACGGAGTGTTAACAATTGTCTATATCACAAAATGCATGTCTTGATTTTTGTTGTCTCTTCAAAGCATTAATGGTCCTTTAAAGTTAACTCTGTCAAACAGTATTATGTAACAAGTGTTGTTGGCCTCTCAGTGGTAAAGACAGAGCAAGTTATTTTTAGCAGGTAAACCAGTTCTGTTTCCCAATAGCTATTTCTAACTAATTATGAGTAAGGATGAGTGCATGAGACAGGGAAAGCAAACTTGAAAGCTATAAATAGGGACAAGTGGGAAGATGGTTGAGAATTGCTTCTCAATTCTGTTCATGGTAATCAGGAAGAGTGGGAAATGGCTGTCTTGCTTTGTTATTCAAAGAGGGAGGTGTACAAATTTGCATAATTTCCAAATGTTGGAAGACTGATGATCTGAAATTTTGACATTAATGCTAATTTGAAGTACTTCAGATTTTCAGCTGAAACCCATCTGCTTTCTTTCAGTAGCTCCTCAGCACATTCAAGGAAACTTTCTTAAATTCAATAGAAATTTATTAGATTTGGAACTGGGAACAAAATCTTATGCTGATTTTTCCTTTTACATATCTTTCTTCTAGCACCCATAATTCTTATGTTTTACAGGGTAATATACTGCAGTTTCTACTTTTGCTTGCTGTATAAGTGTCACCATATCTTTTTTAAAATGCTGAGTTGCATTCTTCTGTCACTCTACTACTCAGATTTCTCTTTTAGTTTGTTCTCTTCATTTCCAGTTTATGCAGCTCTTTTGTTTTCCTAATGATTATATTA
The DNA here is from genome assembly GCF_029207755.1 of Chamaea fasciata. Taxonomy (NCBI): domain Eukaryota; kingdom Metazoa; phylum Chordata; class Aves; order Passeriformes; family Sylviidae; genus Chamaea; species Chamaea fasciata. The sequence goes on along the minus strand of NW_027094090.1, from coordinate 72,488,127 downwards.
TCAATGTGGAATAATCCTTGTAGCTCCTAGGTCCTTATATTGATTTTGTTTATACAGCAAAAATGTAATTAATTTTACTCTCCACTTGAGAAATTTGAGCTTTCACTGAATAGACATGGAAAAGGCTAGAAAGTGACCTCTCCAGAAAAAAGAAAACATGGACTTGCACACATGTGGGTAATTACATGTGTGAACTTTCCATACAGCATGAAACTATCTGGCTTATTAGAATAACTCTAACTTATGATTTTAGTTCAACATTTCTAAATTGTATAAATGAACTGAATGACCAAGCAAGCTAATGGTCAATGCAAAGTCGAGATAAATGTTGATGAAAACTGAATTTTCTCACTAAAAAATGCAAACCTGTCATTGCTGTTAAGACAACATCTTCCTTTCAGTTGTGGTTAAGAAATACCGCACCACCAAAACACACCTGAACAAGAGAATGATTATCATAGTCAGGAGCAACTCTTGGTTTTTTAAGTGGTATTATCCTCTGAAGACACAAGACAGCCAATAACTGCTGCTGTACAATTCATCCTTAATGGGTTGTTTATTCCGAAATAACCTTTCATTGATAAGGTAATTCCAAAACAAAATTTAATTAAGGTTTTCCTGCCTTCGCCAGCTCTAGTAGTTACCACTGAAGTGAATGAGTTTGTATCTGCCTCTTCTTAAATGCTATGACTCAGGTTAATGGTTGCCAATACTCATCAATGTATTGAAAGGATCTGTCAGTCACATTTTCCTTCAGAGTGCCGCTTCTGTAATTTATAGGTCAATACATGTGTTAGAGCATCTAGAAAAGTGTAGAAAGAACCCACTTGTTGTAACAATACTCAATTTTTTTTAACTTTTAGTTTTCTCTTTTCTGATTTTCTTTTAGGGTCAACTTCCCTCTACGAATAAAGGCTCTTCCAAGGGAAACTATGCTGACAATAAAACTGCTAGGAATAAGCAGCACCTCTAAAAATGCAGAAGTGCTTGCTTGGACATGTTCCCCATTGTATGCAAAAGAGTAAGTTTGGTTTTGTATGACCTGAAGAAAAGACCATTCTTGAGTAGTGTTGCACTCAACCTGGGAGAAATATAAAAAGACAAAATCACTCATTTCAGGACCTCCTGTAATAAGACTGAGAGGGTCTCTTACAGAAAACTGCTTTCGATGTGTCAGTAAGGGCCACAAGGACAGTTCACTCTCTCTCTCTCTCTCTCTCTCTCTCTTCCTTCCTTCCTTCCTTCCTTCCTTCCTTCCTTCCTTCCTTCCTTCCTTCCTTCCTTCCTTCCTTCCTTCCTTCCTTCCTTCCTCCCTTCCTTCCTTCCTCCCTCCCTTCCTTCCTTCCTTCCTTCCTTCCTTCCTTCCTTCCTTCCTTCCTTCCTTCCTTCCTTCCTTCCTTCCTTCCTTCCTTCCTTCCTTCCTTCCTTCCTTCCTTCCTTCCTTCCTTCCTTCCTTCCTTCCTTCCTTCCTTCCTTCCTTCCTTCCTTCCTTCCTTCCTTCCTTCCTTCCTTCCTTCCTTCCTCCCTCCCTCCCTCCCTCCCTCCCTCCCTCCCTCCCTCCCTCCCTCCCTCCCTCCCTCCCTACCTCTTTTCTTGCTTTAGGTGACTGTTTAACACCTAGGATAAAGTTCTCTGGGCCTATTGGAAGGCTCTTCCCTGCAGTTTAGCCAAATCTTTCTCTTTCTTCTTCATAATGGTTGGTTTTGGGGGGTTGGTTGGTTGGTTTGTTTTTTCTGTTCTCACACACATTCATTCTGCTTAAATTGAGACAGTTAGTGGAGACCACAATGAGCACTTTTCACTCTCCAGACCACTTTAGAATCTTTCTTCTCTTCTCTAACCACTGCTTTCTATACAGTACACAATGCAAAAGTGGTTTAAAGGTGCTTGTTGTTTGGATGTCTTTGCAGTGATGTATAAACAAAGGTAAAAGGTAAATTTTCTGCAGTGCTCTAACTACCTTTCAGCAGCACTGGGACCTCTCAATCTAGATTGAGTCTTAGCAGTGATACTTTTATTATCATTAATTTATTTATTTATTTACTTATATTATTTATTTATTTATTTATTTGTTTGTTTGTTTGTTTTTACTCATAGTCCTGTAATACACTTTGTGCAATAAAAGGATACATTCAAGACCCCCAAGTTTCTGCGTTAGCATCCACCCTTAAGCTGTAGCTCTTTCCTTATCTTGAAACATCTTTGATCTACTTCGCTATTAAGTGGTAATTGCTATTTAAAACCAAATAAATCAAATAATCTGATTGCGTGTATTAATTTGCTGTGTTTGAAAGACCTTGTCTTTCCTTGAACTTTTAACTTGAGAGATGTAGGAAATAATTTGGACTGGGCTAGATGCTTTTTCCATTTTTTTCAGAGAAAACTCAAGGTTACTCTGCTCTTTTGTGACTTAGTGTTGAGAGCATTTAGCTTGAAGAAAGCAAAAAAGCATCTGTGCTGCAAGGATTGCTGGGGCAATTTATTCAATGACTTTTCTTTCATTGTTAGTCTTAAGGGCACTTCACTCTTCTGTTGTGTCAGTATTTTTAAAGAATGCATGAAATGTGTTTGAGGCATGATAACTTAATGAGGGAACACTTATGCTATTTACCTCCAAAGGTGCCTATATGAGAATCCTGGTCTTCAGAACCTGTGTTGTTCTGGAGGTTTTCATATTTTCCAGCATTCAAGTTGAAAAGGAATGGCTTTGGGGAGGCCTGAAAGTCCTCAGCTCCCTGTGAGGCATATTTTTTCATGTATGCCATCAGAGCAAGCACACTGGTTTTCCACGAGGCAGATCCCCACGCCACCCTGACAGTTTCAAAAATTTGACTGAAAAATGGCACTGTTCTCTCTTGGAACACACAATCAGGAGAGTGAAAGGGGAGAGAGGACTACTTTCCTTGCATTTGCTATGTAATTATAGAGATCACTGCTGAAATGACCCTTCAAAGCAGAAATCAAGGCTGAGTTGTCACAGGAATGATTTCAGAATAGCATGTTCAACACCCCCTAATCTGATAGCTGTGTCATTTACAATTACAGTAATTACTACCACAAAGAAGCCTAAATGGCTTTTTCTCCTTTGGTTGACCACAGCTCCATAGGATTATTCATTCCCTGTGATTTCAATTGATAGACAGACTGGTTTGAAAATAAGAATTGCCCTGAAACTTCCCTTGCTGCAGGAATGCGACTAAACTTCCAGATTTATGTCAATGGAGTACTTCTGAACTTGGAAGTACGTACCAAGAAAAGATTTGTACCTCCAGTGTTATGCTAATATGTCAAGAGCACCTTGTATTACTGCAAAGATTATGGTATTAGGGTTTTTAAATAACAAACCCTGTAAATGTGTATAAAGAGATTAAAGAAATCTGACCAGAAAATCTTTGACAAAACATTTCTAGCTTGGAAAATAACACTTTCTCAAAACAAAACTTTCCTCAGAGGTGAGTTTGAGTTCTAAAAAAGTCTTAACATTCTTAAGTCTAGAATTTAATTTACTGGGGAAAGGACAGAAATAAGCTCTTTGTAGAAGCCAGCTGCCCTGAGGTATTTGCCTGGGTCATCAAACATCCTGGTTCAAATTCTTGTCCCAGTTGGACTTTTCTTAGGGTCAGGGAAGATAAGGACAGAGTGTGGCTCCTCTTTTCCTATGAAGATGCTTGATAAAAAGAAAAAAAAAAAAAAAGATTGTTTTTTTAAACATTGGAAAAAGAAAATAAATGTCAAACTTTATTTTTTTTTCATACTGTTCCTTATTTCTGTCCTGTTATACCATCATCTGATTAAAACCACAGAAATTCTATTCAAAATTATTTGGCTTATGTTAAAGAGAGAAGGGGAAAAAAACTAGGTTTGTGTTATTCCCAGGTATTACTTAGAATCTTGATCTCTTAGGGCAAAAGAAAACTAATTTACAAGTCTCTGAATTTGCTCCTCTTTGTAACTTTTATATCTAATTTTTCTTCCCAATTAATTATTTCCGTTGTATGGTTGCATCTCTTCTTTGTATTATAATGCTTTACATTTAATTTGAAATGAAGATTTTAAAAAATGAACTTATTTTAACATGTATACAAATACAAAGACGAAAAGTCTTTTCATTTGTTTCAAGAGGTGTGAAGTTTCTCATGCTTTTCAACACGACCATGTTAAAGTCTCTTGCCAGATCAAAGGCCTGGAGTTATTTGCTGAGAGTTTACCACTCCCATTCTCCTCTAAAAAAATATTAATCAGATTGTATGAGAAGTAGTTATATATATATTTATTTAAAAACAAACCTGGCTCTTTATTTAAAGCATATTACTTATTAAATTGCAGTCTCTTCTTCATAACTGGCCCATTTTGAAACCACACAATACCTAAAAATGTCTCAAGAATTTGGCCAGCTTTAGTGTTGTTGTTGTTGTTGCTAAAGACTTGTCAGTGAACAGATGTTTAGTATACTTAAAATTTGTTTAATTTACATTGTTTCCTGAATTCTAGTGTTATCTTTCACTCTTCTGACAGTTTTCTTGCAGTGTGCAGATTTATAACATGATTAGCTGCTGGATATACGCTGTAGTGTTAGCCAAACGTGTGTTGGGATTCCTGCTTATCAAACTGATTTCCTGAAAGCATTCTCCAAGGGTTGCCTAAATGGAGTTGTTGAGTCTAAAATCATTGCTTGTAAACTAATTTTGTGACTTTATATTTCTGGAACGAAAATTACTAAGTAATCAGGAACATAAATGCAAAATTCCTTTTGCAAAGCCTGGAATAATCGGTTAATTTTGTACTCAATGTAATTATCACTTACAAATTTATCCTACAAATTTAGGGAAGGTATTTAAACTAGAAACTGTGGGGATGGAGGTTGTGGTCCTGATAAATGTCTGCAGTACATTTAGCATGCAGTTCAAAATTTTCTCTGTTTTGAATTCTTCAGAACTCTGTAGTACTTGTAATTATAATAAAGGAGTTATTTCTCAGTATCATTCCAATGCAGAATTAAGACTGCTTGGGTCATAAGATATGGGGATTTTTTTTTTTAATATATTTTAACAGCTTTGCATTTCCTTTAAATTTAATCTCAACTCTGAACTTCTGAGAGTTAAAATGTCAAGTCTGGGGACACTTACATTATTTTTACACAGTACTTTGTCCTAATTTTCCTGGTTTATTCAGCCCAAGCAGTAATCCTTCTCCACTCTTTTATACATTTGTGAATTGGCACGGTGATAATGAGTGTAGCTGCCTGCTTCCCCAGTAGGTGAGCCATCATATCTGCTTTTCTCAGCCTTGTCAGGTAGTTGACTTTAGACAGCAGCCCTAAATCAGTGCCAGTAGAACCTTTGACAATGCATCTGTATCAAGAAGTCTCATTAGATGCTGGAGGCAGTTCAAAAAGTGTAAGCATGTGTGCCAGCCTTCCATTCCTTCACATCAGAAACTGCGTTTGTCCCTTGGGCTGAACAGTTTAGTGATTTAGAGCTGATTAACAAACTGGAAATCCATCCTTTTTGAGCAACTGGGGAGTTGCAATATCCCCCACAGTTCCCATTGCTCTGGCTTCACTGATTCTACCACAATTTATTTTGTTATTTTAAAATAAGACAGAGCAAGCAGCAAAACTTTCCTCTTCCAGTATGATGAGGGAAGTCTGCCGTGGGACTTCAGGGCATAAGGTTGACTTTATCAAATTAGGATAACTTGAGCTGCCTTTAAATAGCAATGTTTTCTGTAGCAAGATGGGAAGGAGAGGAGAGGAGAGGAGAGGAGAGGAGAGGAGAGGAGAGGAGAGGAGAGGAGAGGAGAGGAGAGGAGAGGAGAGGAGAGGAGAGGAGAGGAGAGGAGAGGAGAGGAGAGGAGAGGAGAGGAGAGGAGAGGAGAGGAGAGGAGAGGAGAGGAGAGGAGAGGAGAGGAGAGGAGAGGAGAGGAGAGGAGAGGAGAGGAGAGGAGAGGAGAGGAGAGGAGAGGAGAGGAGAGGAGAGGAGAGGAGAGGAGAGGAGAGGAGAGGAGAGGAGAGGAGAGGAGAGGATCTGTGCAATTCCAAAATAAATAAATTACAGTAGGCACAGAGCAGAATATTCACTTTCTGATCCGCTTGACAGTGAAGTTGTTACATGAAAGCCATTTTCTGTGTCTGTGATCATTATACAGGTATTTGAAAGGTCATTACCCTCACCTCACAGATGGAAAAACTGGAATGGTAGGTGGAACAGGGAGTGACCTTCCAGAGTTCATCAGCAGAACCAAGTAGCAGAGAGAAGAATCTGTCTGTTCACTAAAGGATATGGTTATCATGCTCATGATGCTAATCCCTTCATTTTGTGAATGGATCCTGCACTCTCACCTGCTTCTTTTTCTACAAATAATGATGCATCTTTTCCCTGTTTCATTTATCCCCTTGGCCTCTCTTATTGTTCCATTTCTGTCTCCAAAATCCAACCATTCTGAGGAATATTGATTGTGCTACTAGTGCCTCAGAGTTGGCCGGTTTGGGCTAGGATGGAATTAATTTTCTCCCCAGTGGCTGGTATGGAGCTGTGTTTTGGATTTATGCTGAACACAGGGTTGATACAATAGAGATGGTTTTGTTTCTGCAGAGTAAGGCTTGCGCAGAGCCAAGGCCTTTTCTTCTTTTCCTGTTGCCACACTGGCAAGGAAGTTGGGAGTACCTGGCAGGGGATACGGCCATGGCAGGTGACCCAAACTGTCCAGAGGGATATTCCACACCATGGGGCATCATTCTGAGTGTGTAAAGTTGGGGGGATAAAGGAGAAAGAGCGGAGACATTTGGATTGGTGCCGTTTGTCTTCCCAAGTCACTGTTCCCTGTGATGGAGCCCTGCTCTTCTAGATATGTTTGAACACCTGCCTGCCCATGGGAAAAAGTGAATTAATTCCTTGTTTTGCTTTGATTTTTTTGCATGTTTTTTGCTTTCCTATAAAATTTTCTTTATCTCTGAGAAACTCATCAGCCTTCAAAGATTCTTCTTTGTCTTCCTGGACAGTCTTTAGCCACAGCTGTTCTAAGTGTAAATGAGTTGAAATAATGAGCTCAGGAAAGGTCTCAAACACACCTACAGCACCTCTGAGGTCTATACTACTTCTTATATTTGTCTACACAGGTTTCCCAGGAAAAAAATCCACTGTATGTATTCTTTTTTAAAGGTCCCCATAGCTTTAGAGCACAATATGAAAGTGATTAGCAGTAATGAGAGCTCAAAATGGTAATTTAGCCTTCATGTTCATTTATTCTCAACTACTCCTCTCCCTCCTAACAAAAGTGCCAATTAGTTCAAATTATGATGTAAATCTTTGTCAACAAAGGATTAGTTGAAGAGATGCAACTCATTTAATAAAGGTCATCTGAGTCCATCTCATAGGAAACCCTCTTTGAATCACCATTGATCACTTCCTCATTCACATCAAGTACCTAAATGAGATAGAACTTCATATCACACAATTGCTTTCCTCCAAGTGCTATCTTGTCCATATCACAGCTATTTTTCTGCCTCCATTCCCCTGCAAATGCATCTACAGCTGCAAAAAAAACTTCAGAAAATAACTGTCTTTAATCCTCCTGAGCTCTGTTCTCACAATATAATAAAATGTATGTGCTAACAACACAAACAGCTTGAGAAGTGAAAAAGAAAAATTAGTCCTGAATTAAGTTTATACTCATTTAGGTTGACTATAACACTCATTTTGTGGGAGTTTCTTAAATCTTCTTCAGGTGACTTTAAGCAATTTATTTCAATTTGCAATTCAAAAGATACTTTCTTTATAGCAATGTTGCAAACTCATGCTGGGATCAAGTAGTCCATCTGGCATCTCTTATACCACTAAGATCTTCCTCTCATTTACCTGGCTGGCTCTTTCTGCTACTGTACCTAGCAATTCCTCAGCTGTGTTGACTGAGCAGCATTTAAAAAATCCTAATGAAAATTATTTCTCAGTGAAAGAAGAGGTGCTGAACATAACCAAATTTCTAACTTCACTACTCATTAAGGTTTAGACAAATTATGGGGTAAGCCCCATGTACTATATCTTCCTTTATTCAGGTACTACAATCTAAATTTGAGTCGGTTTGTTATGCTTAGAATTTACACCCGAACTTTCTGACTTTTTTCAAGTTCTCCAGACTGAATTGTGCTGACCTGCCAAATCATGCTGGTTTTCTTATCTGCTGGCCACATGCATGCCTGTTTTAATGATAAGATTTTCTTGTAGGTGTAGTGCTCAGACTGCTACCTCAGACCACAACCTTTCATCTGTCCAAAAACTCTGTGTGGCACATGTGGTACAAACTATCCTACTCAAACTTCTTTCAGCTCTTTGGAGATTTTCATATCATACTTCCCCCTCCTTGCCACCTACATAAAATAAGCAAGGATCCCTTATGGATGCAGTAGATAGCTGTGAGTTTCTTCCTTTTGTGGAATAAATATGCTGCCCTCCACCTTTTACAGTGTATCAGCGCTTCACAGTCTCTACCCTATTTGCCCTCAAAATTAAATCTTGAGACAGAAATATTGTATGATCCTTATTTTACACCTGGCTTAAAGGTGTCACACAAGAAGCCAGTGGTAAAGTGCAGAGCAGACTCAGAATATCTTGGCAGAGTGATTTTTTTTTTCAGGAGCCCTGCAAATGTAGAGATGCTGCTGTGGCAGTGAGGCCATCAGGATGCAACAACCTCTACTGGTTGAAGCCAGATTTGTACTAGCCACTTAAAAAGAAAGGGTTTGCTCTCCTTTTGCTTGTCTTTTAAGGTCTGCAGTCCCATGTCCTTTCATGGGATTTCAGTGAAGCCTGTTAGCAGTGCAGTGTTTCTCCCTGCATGAGAGGAGACTGTAACATTAAATCTCCCAGAATCCATACACAGGGAACCATTAAATGTTGCTTTTTATCTTCTTTTCTGCCAGAGTTGAGATTAAATGCTCGAGACAGTATTTTGTGTTCGGACTCAGATGTTTAGTAATTCTAATCTATATTACAGTCTCACAAACCATGAGTGTTACGTCACTTCTAGCTAACAAACTGAAAATGGCTCGTATCTCTTTCTCTACAAGGCCTTTTAAGGATAAACTGTCCAATTAAGAGATGACACCTAAATTATTTTACTTTTAACCCAATAACCAACCACCCGTGGCCAGCAATGTGGATTTTTCTATCCAATTACAAAACACCACTGAAATTCATGAAGAAGAAGGTCAAAAAGAAGGACTTAGCCTATACCCTAAAACCTCCATCTTGCTTTCTATATATTACTATATTCTAAAACCTTAAACTCTAATTTTTCCACCCTGTGATATTACACACTTCTATTCAAACTACACACCCATAATCCCAGTTCTATCATTCCATTTTGGAAGCCTTCTCCAAGGCCTCAGGTCAAATGCAGTGTTTTCTTGGGGGTCAGTGCCTGTCAGCACAGAAAGTCTAAAATTCTCAGTGCCCAGGGTTCCAACACCTGTGTTTCTTTCAGGAGGTTCATCCATGGAACCGTGCTGCTTCGCATGGCACTGCACAGCACACCCCCCACAGCAGTGATCACCCCGGGCATCTGCAGCACTGAGACACCAACCTCAGTCACACTGCAGGTGAGAAAGCCAGAAAAGCAAAGCAAAGGCTTGTTTTCTAACAAAGTGCAAGAAAAAGGGATGTTCCCACAGCTCATCGAGACCATCCATAATGGTTTTACGTTTGCTAATTTTGTTTTTTGGGTGGAACACTAATTTGTGTAGTAGTTTGAGTAGTTTTTCTGCTGTGAAATAGAATCAAGAAGAAAAGCGAAGCAGGCTTAAACTTATAGATTTATTAACACACACTAAAAAAAAGAAAATGAGAATCAAAATGAAATTTTCAAAACACTCCTCTTCCCTCACAAGCTTCTTTTCTTTCTCACAGACGATGTATAAAGACAAAACTTGGAACTTTAGGTTAGTACCATCTGAATTTTCAGATAAATCCACTCAGATTATCAAGTACCTCAAGCTTTGTAGTTTAGGTTGAATGTTTACTTTCTCTGTATCTTAAAAAAAAAAATCATCCTACATTTCTGACAGGCATGTGTAAGAATGGAAAATTGGTAGATGCTGTACAATATATCTGTAAATTGAACATCCAGAAGAGAAATCAGGAATCTGATTTCCATCTCTTACAGTAACAAACTACACATAAGAAGTAGCCTTACTTTTCAAAAAACAAAACAGATATACTCTAATGAAAGTTTTCCATTGGAGAACTGTTCATTAAAAGAAAAGAAAGGATGAAAAAAGTAAGGAATTGCTTCAGCCTTGAACTCATGCAGTTCTAATAAAATTGTAATGTGGTAGATGAAATTCTCCCAGGAAAGTTAGGTTCCACTGATTTCTGTGTATGGAATTTATCACCAAAATGTATAAACAACATATTACTTACAGTGAGCATCCTCAAATAATTATCCCCTCCTCCCTTTTTGTCATACTTTGTATACTCCCTGTAGAAATCCAACATTTACTGCACTTGTATTAGGGATTATACTTTGCTAAAACTCTTCTGTCTTTTTTTTTTTCTTTCTTTCTTTTCTTGCATTTTAAATGAAGATCAACTTCCCAGAAACTGATTTGGAGTTCAGTAAACCTGAACCTGAAGAAAGAAGAGGTGATCTTGCAGAGCCAACCCAAGAGTGCCTGCAGCACATTGCAAGACTTTCACAGAGACATTCTTTCTTGCTGTAAGTTGTCCCCACCTAACCCTGCTGGATCTTGCTGTGCTGTACCTACCCAATCGATCACAATTAAATGTATCCAATTTGTTAAAAACAAAATTTTCCTCTGAAGGAGCCTAGCTTGACTGATTTAAGAAGTAGCACCTATAAATGAAAGAATAGATCACAGCAAGGCCTAATAAGGCCCTGGAGGTGGCAGTGTATTTTACCAGTTTAGAAAGGGATTGTTTTTCCCTTTCTATCACTAGATCTTTTCATGTCTTTGAGGCAAGAAACTAATTTTTCATTCAAAACATAAGATTTTCAGGTAATGCAGCACATCTGTATCAGTATTAGCAAGAACACCTTTAGGTTCTATGGAAATCAGCCTTCTTTAGTTATTAAACACTCAGACTTCAGATAGAGCTGTGAAACGGCTTTTGAAAAATCTGTTTCAAGTTACAAGCAAGGAAAGAAGTATGGAAAGTTCAGCTTTCACAGAAGGTGGATAAAGGCAAAGTGGAACAAAACACACCCTGAACTGAGGTAGATTAGTATTCTCTACTAGATGTATGTTGTGCTACCAATTAGGATTATGTACTGCGTAAAATTATTTTGGGTATAATCAGGGTGGAATTTGGAACACAGGTGCTTACAGAGAGCCATTATACTAATGGCAGTTAATTGTGTGAATTAATCCTCCACCAAAGGTCAAAAGGTGCATTAGATGTGCAATAACTAAATAACTTAATTCAGCACTCTCAGTGCGATGTGATGTATCTGTTAAGAAGATTTTTCTGTGCTGATTTCTATGTTGGTGGTTTAAAAAAACCCTGTTTTTTAAATTAATTTATTTTAAAAAAGGGGAGAGACAAGTTTTCTGCTATATTTTATATTTAGCTCAATTTTACAAAGATAGATGAAATGTAAAATTATTTTTATTAACCAGAGGATCTGTGATTTGAGGTTGTGTTGTTCTGTTTTGAAATGTGAATGGAATGTCAGTGTTTTATTATGAAGAGCCACAATGACAGTGAAATTTCCACCTGCAAAATATGCCTCAGAATGATTTAGGGAACTTCAAACCCAATGCCTGTGACCTTTGTTACCATGGCAAAATAGTGGCTTCAAGGAGAAGGAATAAGATCATTAGGAAATTAGCTAAGTACAAAGTAATTTGTCAAAGGAGACAGTGCATGCTGTCTTAAAACCTTGATGTCCATTTTATTGAGAGTGCTGCTTGGTTCTTGTCTTCAAGGCTCAGGAAGGACACAGTAGTTGAGGAAAGTGTGCAGAGAGGGGCACCAAATATCGTATCTGTAAATATCTGTAAATTTTTGTTGTATCTGTATCAGAGGAATTCTTTTAACCATTCTTATTCATGAGATACTTTCTCATTAAAAATTGTAGCATGTTTGTATCCCAACACATTATTTCCATGATAGCTGAAGATTTCTTCTTTTCTTTTTTTCTGCATGTCAAGAAATAGAGAGCAATCTAGGCACCTTTTTAGTGGCAGTATCACTCTGTGGTGATGCTTCAGGCTTACAAGCCCTAGATGAGACTTTGAAATAAGTGTGTGTCTGTGGTCAGAAGACAAAAGAAACCTTTCTCAGTCTGTCAGGATCCTTCTGTTCATCCTGCTGAAAGCAGAGGGAATATGTGAATGGACAGAAAATTCTTAAACCAGTGGTAGAAAAGGAAGAAACAGTGGTTAAAACCAGACAGCTGCATGACTGTTTTTCTTGCAGGTTGTTGAATCTAGTAGTGTTATAACTCCAACACTGCCACAAAACTGACAGCACAGACAGCCTGATTCTGTTCCTCCTCTCCACAGGATCAGGATCCAAGTCTGCTGCTGGAATAGATGCACATACGTAAACATTTTTTTTATATAGTATCAAAAAATTGATTTCCTCAGTAGCTGTGCTTATTCCATCCAGTAGCTGGACCCAGATCTCCCTGCTCTCCCCAGCTGCTGACACCCAGACATAAAAGCCCTCAAGGATCAAAACTACACGGAGTTGTTTGCTGGTGCTTGGGGCTCCTCCTGTTTTGTGGATGTGTATCTGCTCCAGACGCACGGTCTGCACAGCAGCTCAGACTCTTGTCTTGCTGGTAGGTGCCTCAGATCACTGGTCCCTGTGGCCAACGTCTCCTGGATGTTGATTAATGAAGATGATGTTGAGTGGGGCTGAAGGAAATGAATGTACCCACATGTCTCTTGTGCTCCTCACAGCCCTACACTCTGATCTTTGGCATCATAACCAAGGCAGACAGGAGAGAGCCAAGAGGGGAGCTCATTAGTTACTGCCAGCTGCTTTGGCTGAGCTCTGCAAACATTTCAGATGCGAGCTTCTGATTCCTTTTAGGATTACTGTGTTTGAATTACAAGCCCCATAAAACCCTGCATCTGAGATAAAGGCTGCTCTTTGAACGTGATGCGGCCTGCTTCTATAGTATGTCCCAGGGAAGGGATGGGAGAAAGATTTGAAGCCAGGATCATGACAGTCTAGTTTCTGCCATTTTTATTTCCTTTGGTGCCTTGGGAAGGCTGACCTGAAACCGAGACTGGACAGGAGCTAGAGAATAAAGTAGATATTTATTGAAAGGCCTCCAGGATACACCTTGGTCAGGACAGGGCCTGACCAGGGCTACACCCAAGGTGGACTAAAAATGGTCACAAAATGACTGACTGGTCACAAGGTCTCACGCTTTTATATGTTTAGCTCCATTTGCATATTGGGGTTTAATTGTCCAATTACAGCTTCAGGTTGTGAGGTCCCATCCTTCTGCTTTCTCCCTTCAGCCCACTGAAAGCTTTTGGTCCTGCAAGCTGTCCTTGGTTTTCAGCAGGAAAAAGATTTGTTTTGTCTCCCTGCTCTGTGAAGAGAGCTGACTGACACTTAATATGAGGCTCAGAACTGCACCCCTAGGCATCACAGAATCTGAAAAACATGAAAGCTAAAAATTAAGGCATCATTTCCCCCCTTTAGAAGGGGGGTCATTCATTCATTCATTCATTCATTCATTCATTCATTCATTCATTCACCCATTCACCATTTTCCTTCTACTTTACTTTTGCCTCTCTTCCAGCTTCCCTATTTCCTTTTTGCCACTTACCTGGGAAGGACCTAGTTTGCCTACCAGTGGTCACAAGAGTCCTGTTGTAATGAGGTGTGATCAGATCTACTTGCAGTTGGGTGAACAGTAGAAGAGGTCTTTTCTAATCTGTCCATGGAAGAGAAACTTTAAAGTGAAAATCTGTGCTAGAGAACAGAAATTTGCATTTTCTATCTTTTCTGCTCTCTCCTCTTTTTGCCTTTTGTCTTTTTCTCCTTTAGTACTGAATGTGAACAACAAAATCAGATCAGAAGCACTTAAACTCATTTTTTCCTGTTTCCCCCTCCCACCTAAAAAGTAACAACACCAGTTAAAAAGCCTTCAGAGAGGCTGTTATCTTCATTTAGCTAAAGGGATTAATCAAATCCTGAACAAAAACTACTGAATTATTTAGGTTATAAAATATTTTGGTTTTATTCATGTTAAGCAGAAGGCTATATATTTTAATATATATCTCATATGGAGGGAAATTTAGAAACATCACTACCTAAAAAACCATATATTTAACTTTTATTAAAAAAAAGGTTTAAATAACATCTTAACCCTATTGAGACAAAGAAATGCCCTTATTTGCATAACAATCTTCAGACTCTATATCTATGCAAAATATTTTTACCATCTTAAATGTGTTATTACATGTTTATATAAACTTTTGTTACAACTAAGATACTTAAAATCAAAACTTAAAACACTCCTACCCCACCCACCCTTTCATTTCATCTCTGATGTTCACAGCATGGAAAGAGAAAATGGCATTGCCTCTGAGTAAAGTCAGAGGGAGAAATCTGTTATTTAGAAAACATGATACAAGGATTGATTTCTTATCTCCCTTTGCAAGCTCAGTAGAAGCTTTAGCTGCTTTAATCTGAACAACAGATTGTCTAGTTCAGAGGATGCTGTTTGAAAGCTGAAATCTCTGCTCAAAGTTATCATTTAAAAGAGGTCCTTTAGCTGAACTGTCCTGCAGAATGTCATCCAAATGCATAAGGTAACCAGACAGACAATGAAGTTTTAGGCCTACTTTTATCTCTTTTTCTGTGTGTGACTTTTTCACGTGATCACAAAGGCATCTATCTATTGTCAGAGGAGACATGCTATGAATTCTGGAGCTGTTTCTTGAAGTCATTACCAAAATGATACTTTCTCTGAACTGATTACTGAAAGTCAGGATTGGTATCACAGTTAAGTTCATCTTCTGCATACATTTATGAGCTTCTTCTCCTAAAGGGAAGAAATTAACATTCACCCAGGAAAAAAACATGCCCATCTTTGTGCTGCTGCTCTCTGTTCCTAAACACTTGGCAATTCAAAATTGCAAAGGAAAAAAGTTTTCTAGTGCCTACAGAGCCAAAGGAACTCATTTCTATGAGCAGTGAATGACACAATCTTGACAGTTAGAGCAGGCTAAGATTTTTTTTTTTTTGGCTAAGAATGTCCCAAAACTTTGCAAATAGAAGGAAGACAACCTTGGAAAGAATGTAAACACCTGGATTTCAAGCCCTGTTTACACATCTGGATAATTAAATTCTTGTCTGGAAACAAACTATTTACTCACTGCTTTCTATTAGATTCCTCACACCTCATTCTGAAATATTTAGTTTTGTTTAAAGTCACAATTGTGTTATGCTATTAACTAGATGCATCACCAACCTGGTCAAACAGGACCAAGAAAACCAGTGTTGTTCTTT
This sequence comes from Chamaea fasciata, assembly GCF_029207755.1. Classification (NCBI taxonomy): domain Eukaryota; kingdom Metazoa; phylum Chordata; class Aves; order Passeriformes; family Sylviidae; genus Chamaea; species Chamaea fasciata. Next base: position 72,472,633 of record NW_027094090.1, on the reverse strand, counting down.
ATTTGAGTAATTATTTGTATGAACTGGGGATCAGTTAGCTCTTTCAGGGTTTGCTTTTGAAGGCTCTGATGTCAAATTAAGGCCACTGTCTGAGCTTGTCTCTCCAGGGAAATTTATTTTCCTGTTTTCTGATATGTCAGAACTTGAGATTTAATATGCATGAGGCAAAGACTTCAGAATTGTTGACAAATCAGATGATATAAGGCAGAAATTATTCTGAGGCATTTCTCACCGTGGTGAAATATGGTGTAATGACTGACCATTTTATCAATATGACATTTAGATGTCTAACATCTCTGTGAGGAGTCTGGTATATTGCATCCTTTTTTTTTTTCTTTTTTTTTTTTTCTTTTTTTTTTTTTTTTTTTTTTGAGTACAGTAAAACGTGGCAAGCTAGACTTTTCAAACAAAATATAGAAGCTTTTGGGATCTTTCTTCCCTTTCCCAAACTCAAATCAGCACTAGGGGTAATCACTCTGCATGTGTGTACCTGTGCTCATGTTTTTGTGTATTGTGTATATTTAAATGTGCCTAAACATTATTTTAAAAGCAAATATGTTAAAATAGACACACCTGCATTAAAGAGTCAAAGCAAGGGCAGGAATGAAAGCTACAACTTTCAGTGTTGTGTATCTAATTAGGAAAGTTAGAGATGATTTGTAGCAGAGAAGTGTAACAATAATTTACCCAATGACAACTGTACTTCTTTGTCAAAAAAATCCAACCAGTAAAAACAAATAACAACACCAACAATAGAGACAGTAAAGGAGAAAATTGAGAGTGCTTGGAATGTGAAATAATCATATATATATATATATATATATATATATATATATGTGTGTGTGTGTGTCTTTTGACACTTCATTTTTATATGACCCAAGGCTGACAGATCCAGAATATAAGTATCACTTTTCTTATAAAAACTGGTCTGCAGAAAATGATATCCTACCCCAAGGAAAACATGTACTTAGCTGAAAAGCAGTGTACTGTGTGACTTGGCCCCTCTGCACAATAAAGTTTGTTGCTACACAAAGCTTCAGGTGGTTTTAATTTCAAACTGAATTTCTAATCTTCTTTTCCAGACTCTCAGAGCAACAGAGAAGAATCTTGTGGTTTTATCGCTACTCCTGCAATAGCCAAAACTGCTCCCTTCCTCTGGTGCTGGGCAGTGCACCCAGCTGGGATAGAACCACTCTGTCAGAAATGTATGCCTTGCTGAGGAGCTGGAGATTTTCCAGCCCTCTAGAGGCACTTGGGCTGCTGACTTTCAGGTAAGGGAAAATTACCCAAGTAGGAAAGTAAGGATGAACAGAACGATCACATGCTGGTTAATTCAGTTTGCCCAGCACATTCTCCAGGTTTGGCTCACTGGCTGTGCTTTTGTTTCTCCCTGGGTCAAAGTGAAAATGGAGTTGCAGCTCTTGTGATGACCTTGAGTGTGCCAGCCACCATGTCTTCTTGGCTGAGAAGGTTTCCTGTTTCTCAGAATAATGAAGAGTATTTCATTCTCTAGAACAGATCCAGAACAGATCCACTTAGCACTTAAATAGCACTCCATAACCTCAAACTACTGAACAGACATGAGGTGAATAGTGGGAGATAAGGAGGACTGCAATATGTCTCTAGTTTATACAATAATCTATGTAAATACATACAGTCCCACGTGTAACCTATCTTTCTGAAGTAGATTGGATGAAACTTTGAAGTCAGTTGAATAAATTCTGTGGTGGTGCCTTATGTTCCACCCCCAGTTCTTGCACTGGGAGCTGATTGTTTGTCAGGACACTTTCTTGATGCTGGAGATAGCCCTACACCCATGACGTAACAGAGATGTCAGGGGACAGAATCTGTGTCAGCAGTTATATTCCCTCCAAAAACTTGGGAGGTATTCTGCATTAAGTGACCTGTAAAAAACATTACACATGCAGATGAAATGCTTGAGCAAATTTGTTTTATCAAGCCATTGCTTGTCTTGGGTAAGCACAAGCTGCACCAGTTTTGCAATCTCAGTTTCAGGCTGTACCTTTAAAGAAAAATAAGCCTCCTCTAAAGTTTTACTTGGGAAATATACTGTGACTTGATACACTTACTGCCATATTGTTAAAAATAGATATTTAATAATCTGAAACTGATTATTTCCCTGGATGCGATTTCCTGAGAATACTTGAATCCCAGGTTTCTATCTGAACTATTAGCAGTTTCACATGTTTGCATACATGTCCTTTTTATGTGCAGTGGGAATATTGCAAGCAAAGATCCTGACAGGTCAGATTCTGGAGGATAATATTGTTATTTATAATTGTTAAATTATTAGGTTCCAATTCTAATTTATAAAAGATCCATGTAGAAAGTAGTATATGGGCGATGTGTTGTCTTCCAGACTTCAGAGTAGAAAGAGAATTTGATAGTTTGTCAGAGCATGCCAGGGTGTTAGATCAGACCTTTTGCCTGATTTTGTTTCTGTGTCTGGGTGGCATTTCTGCAAGTGAAGAGCTTGATTGTTCTCTGAAGATGCAGCTCTGCAAGAGGGTGTGGCGCAGAATATCAGTCCTTTCAAGTGCTTCAGAGAGTATTTAATATTACTCAGTCTGTCCCCCAGCTTCTCAGTGTGCTTCGTGTGCAGTGTACCGATTGCTCATTCTGGCTACACAAAGATTGCTGGCATGGAAGAGAGGGGAAAATGTCATCACTTTTTGTCCCGTATGCCACCCTGGGGAGTGGCTGGCACCTGCAGTTGTGCCAAAGAACAAGTACTTCTCTCCTGATCAGGATCTTAGATGGCTTGTCATTTTAGTTTCACACAGGAGATAATATCGATCCAGGTTTTTTGCCTCATGGTAAAGCTGCAGAAAGAAGTTCTGGATCACAGAACAAATCCTCTTAAGAAAAAAAAAATCTGTCCTCCTCATATCCACAATATTTTGTCGGTGCGTTAACAACTGGGAAGCTAACCTTCAGAAACACAGAGATTACATTTCCTTAAAGATACCTAGCTTCAAAAATGTCTGGGTGGCTGATTTAGGTGCTGAGACACATGATATATGCAAATTGAGGGAGTGGGTTAAAGGAGAGGAGTATTTTCCATATAAATGGATTTCTGAGGTTTCTTCTCTTAGTTCTCTCTCTCTCAGTTTTCTATCATTTTAACAAAAGGACAGTAACACTGGCTAGGGTTCAACCTTACTTCCCCCTTACCTTCCCTGACTTTGATTTTGGATCACAGCTTCTTTAGCTGAGCTGGTTTTGAACATTCATTCAACTCTATCCTGTTTTATGTTTGGCATTGACAACTCATCAACTCAGTTCCTCACTTCTATCATCCACGAAACAGTTCTCTGATTTCTTGTGATTGCTAAGACACGGCTGAAAGATCCAAGTTCATATAAAACATGAGCAGAATATAAAATAAATGCTCTTCATATATTCATTTCTATTTTAAGGACTTGTGCTACCATCACTATCAAACCATGGGTAAGGAAAATGAGTTAGAGCCGATTTTTGTCTACAAGTATCTCTGACAGGAACAACTGCACTAAATCAGCCCAAAAGTCAGCCTAGTGCATGTCTCCTGTGGTGACCAACAACAGCTACCCAGGGAGCACCGTGAAAATGGGACAAACATAGTGACACTGCTGCTCTCCCAACTTCCAGTAATCCACAGCTCAGAGGCTTCCTCAGACAGATTTTTCGTTTGTTTCAAGAGCCCTCTGGCATTTTTCTTCTATGATTTTTTCCAAATTAAAATTGATATTGCATAAATATTCAGCTTACAGTACATCCTAAAGAAAGAAGATCTGCAGCTTAGCTCTATGCTGTATTATTTCTATGCACCACAATTTATCAATACCATAAAAGAGACCAAGAGTTTCCAGTCACTCCAGATTCTGGATGCTTTCTTTGGTGGAACTTCATTTTGCAGTGTCTTTAGGAGAACCTGAATCTGAGCTGCAGGCATGTGCTCACCCTTTAGAAAGGGTTCTCAAAATCACTAGTCACTTCTGCAAGCCTTGGCTTGGGAACTCTAAATAATCCTTCTTCTCAGAGCAAAAAGAGCAGCATCTTTCCTGATGATTCAACTCAAACATGCATTGGTGAGGATGGGGAAATACAAAAATTGGAGATGCTTCCTCACAGCCTGGCTTAGAAGGCAGTACCACAGAGCTTAAGGAGAAGTATCACAGCCCATCAGATCAAGCCCCATGATCAGGAATCTGAACTGGAGAGCTCTTTGCAACTTCCTGAAACTTCTAAGTTCTTTTGTTCACCTCACAGTTAAATGTACCCTTTCACAAATGTCCCTTTTTCTTTGAGTGCTTCTCTCTTGCTTATGCTTTTTCAGTTTGCAGGCAAGTCTCAAGGCAGGCAAATGTTAACATGCTCATTTATGCATTGGAAAGGAAGAACTTTCATAAATGGAAAACATTTCACAGATAAATTCAGTTGCAACCTTGAATGCGGTACTCAGAGCAAGTGTATTGATTCTTAGAGCTCTAGAAGCCAATGTTTTAAAAAAGGAATTTAAAAAAACTGTTAATGTTTCTTTAATCAATAAAGATGCGATGGGAGGGGGAAGTGCAGAAAAAGATTTTGCACTCTTACCTCTAATTTCAGGGAAGGATGGTTATAAGCTGCTGCCTGAAATATAAAATTATCCCTAAGGCAGAAGTTATAGAGATGGTCTCTCCTACTCAGAACACCTTCTTGGTGCCCTGTGCATTTTGCCATTGATTTTGCTTATTGAGTTTGGTAAAAAGCCAAACTTTAGTAAGTTAGAGCTTTCTTTAGCTGTATCCACGTTGCATGGCACCCTAGCCAGGGAAATAACACCAGTATACTCCTTTCCTCAGAGAATGTCCTTGATGACAGAAAAGAAAACAAAGGCAGGGTTAGCAGTGCCATCATTTATGAGGTGTTGCTAGCAGGCCAACGTTTTTTGTATGTTTTGAACAACCATAATCGGGAATTTTTAGTAAGGTTATCTTGCTATTCAAACTATTGCAAAGGAAAGTCCGAGAATATGTGTTAATCAAACCAGCAAATATCTTCTTCAGCTTCTTGGGGGTTTTTTGTTTTGTTTTGTTTTGTTGTTTTGTTTTTTCTTCTGGCCCATTTAGAGTACATTTACAGCCTAGTGAACAGTCATGTGTGGGAATGAGGAAATTGAGCTAGAATCAGGAAACAGCCATGAAAGGTATGCCATTTTTCCAGCATAGTGCATGTCTGCAACCATTTTGAAGAAAGAACGTTTTGAAGTACCTTGTGGAGGGGAAGATACAACCTCCCCGTTAGGCTTAAATTTTTCCTAGAAACTTCCTGCTGAATTCTAATTCTGTCAGGGCATCTGCACAGGGGAAGACATTCCTTTAAAACCATGTGCCCAAATCAGTGGTGTAAGACACAGTTTTAGCATCCTTCAGCCTGTGACTGTCACAGTATTATTCTTGATTCTCACTTTATATAGCAGAGTGGCTGTTGCATTTCAGAGGTTCAGATATCTAAACAATAATTACAATAAAACGTGATACCTTGAAGTCAGATTTTGTTCTTATACCTTTGAAAGCCAAACAGATTTAGAATTGTTGAATCAGATTGTCATTGCTTCAATAAAAGTAGAATTTAAAATGTTCCCTTGGAGCTCACAGTGGAAAGCCCAGCAGAGTATTTATAAACCAGATAGAAGTAGAGCATATCTTGCCTGTTTGCATCTTGTTACTTGGCTGTAGTGATGCATCAATATGGAGAGCAAACACAGGCTGGGGCAAAGAAGTAAGATAAGAAAAAAGCAACACTCTACAATTAATTTGATACTTTGATGTACAGAACATGTTCCTGATAAAGCTTTAAAACTACTTATGCTTAATATACATGAAATTTAGTGATAACTTAGATGGTGATGTATGCATTGCAAGGGACAGACAAGTCTACCTTTTAAGCAGTGGCACGTCGTGAATCCTTTATTTTTTTAACTGCATTTAACCTTTTTTTTTTTTTTTTTTTTTTTTTTTGCTTTCTTGCCAAAAAATATGAAGGTACTACAGCAGAATGCTGTAGTGGGACAAATAGACCACTGTGTAGAATGTTGCATGTTTTCTGTGCATGGATGTGCACTCTAGGCAGAAAGCTTAATCTAAATAATCATGTTTTCCGTGGTTTAACTTTCAGTTTTAATGTAACAGAGAAGTTTGTCTCTGGGGTGGGAAGAACCTTCTAGATCACAGAGGTTTCAAATGGAAACTTCTTTTTGGTAATTTCTTCCCACTCTTGTCCTAGGATATGGTTCACCATATGGTCTCCATGACATCTTAAACTTATTCTTAGTTGTTTCAGTCAGAATTTCTTGTAGAAAATCTCTGTGAGCATCACTGGAAGTATATTTTCTGTGACTAAATTCAACAGATCTATCTGCCAATCAATCAGCCAAAGCAAAATCCAGGGAATATGACCATGACCATGGTGTGGGGAAGGGTTCATGTGGCCTCTCACAATGAAGAGTGAATTTCCTCTTAAAAAAAAAAAAAAAATAAAAAAAAAATGCAGTGTCCTTTTTACTGATGATATTTATTTTCTTTCTGTACGTTCCTTTAGTCCTTACCATTTTCTAACCTTCATACACTCAAACGGTGTTTTCTCTAGAAGCCCTCAAAGGAATGAAAAAATCAGACAGAAAGTCCTGCTTACCTTATCTGTAAGCTAAAACTATGCACCTTAATCATTTTTCTAGTAGGCTCTTCTCTCTTCCTGTCTAATTGTTTTTAAAATACTTAAATAACCTCACAAAACTTCCCTGTCTATTCTTTTAAACATTTCTTCCATACTTTCTCTCCTGGCCCGATTGCATCCATCAATGACATGATATCCTTTGCTACTCAAAGGGTTTTTTGTTTACAGTCGTTATCTTCATTCCAATGGGTTTGACAGTTCAGCTTTCCTTGATTCTGCCAGACCTTATAGCACACATAACATGGACTAAAGTTTTTCTTATTTGAAAATGCAACAGAACTTAAAATATGAAGGGAAATGCAGAAATAAGTGGCATGATATAAGCCTCTGCCTCAAAAGAAAGCCTGTGAAAGGCTACATTGTTCTCCTCAGAGATCATCACGTGCCAGAAAATGTATAGAACTGAGCAGTTTCACTTACCTGACCAAACTATTCCAGCAAAGGGCTACTTGAGGCAGCACAATAAAATTTGAATAATAAAACTGTTAAAAATGAAATGCACATCTATTTCTCATTTAGAGTCAGCTCACCACTGGCAGATGCTAAAATCTCAAGAGAATTTCACAGATCCACAGGACACCTCAGCAGTGCTTAGTTTTCTGTTTGAATCTGATTTAGCTGAAAGGTACAGCTAGACAAATAGCCCCCAACTGGCTATCTGTATGAAAAGAATCAAAGACTGAAAGTTGTCCTTATTTCTAAACCAGTTTGAAATCCATGCTCATCCAGCTCAAAATTCAACTTTTACAAAAACACTTTAAAGTCTCAAGGGAGATCTAATAATCTCCTTAGAAGTTAAAAAGTGGGTGGCTGTCAATCACTGGCATCATGCAGAGAGGGAAGAACAAAATTGCAAAAAGGGTGTTGAGTTTAAACAGGTGAGAGTTTAATGAGAGGAAAACAATTTCATAACTTATGGCGAATCCAAATTGTGAGGCAAGCTGTGAAGGGGACATTTGGAGTCCTCCATAGGGTGACCTGTAACAGACGACTAAACCCAACAACTATATGGTTTACATATTGTTTATATTTTGGTAGAGCCTGTGATGTTTCTGATGTGTATAAACCTGGAACAAATATGTAAGAAGCCGTGATCTCTGTTGTGGAGTACTCACTGCCTTAGGAGAGAACAAGTAAATTGGCCAAAATAAGAAAGCTGCAAGATTTTGCAGTGCAGCCAGGCAAAAAAAATTGGGGAACAATTGGGTTCTAGTCACAGAGACTAGAACCCCACAACATAGTGGTTGTATTCAATGAAGTATTTATTGACCAATAGGGCTTTTGTTGAGGGGGGAAAAAAACAAGCCAAAAAACAACTATAGGTGAGTACAAACCTAAACCTGGATGACAATCACCATTTTGAAACCATGCAATAAAAGAATCTTACAGCATTGTTAAAAGATTTCATTTTAAGCTGGAGTTTTTAGCTAAATTCTCAGATGTCTTGGTGATAACCATAAAGCCGCTAAGAAGAGGAGTCCTTGAAGGTCCTGCCTCTCTGAAGCCATAGTCAGAGGCCACATGTCAGGAATTCTGTCAGTTCAAATCCTTCAAAAATTGATCTGGTGAAGACAGGCTGTGTTACAGATGAGCTCCTCTTTCTGAGGAATGTCCCCTTAAAGACTGGAATATTGAATTTGTTGTGAAAGAGTTGTCTGGCTTCTTCTCCGCTTTCAGAGTTTTCAGCATGTGTAAATAAATAATTGCATATTCATTGCAGCAAGCCCTGGAAATCAGCTCTCCTCTAATATCCAAACTATAGAGTTCTTTTTCTTAGGCCTGAAGTGATTTCTCTTGCATTGAATTAGAGTCAAAAAATCAATTAATTTTGTCCTCTAATCAAGACTAATTTATGGATTACTAAAATCAGATTTGATGCAACTCAAACATTTGCAAGATTATTCACTGGAAAAAAAAAACAAAAAAACCCTTCCAGCCCTAATTAAGTAGCAGACTACAAGATGGCATAGTTTCCAGGCATGTGAAGGCATATTTTATTCAGATCTGCTTCTAAATCTAAACTCTTTCATTGCCTTCTAGCAAATAAACTGGTGTATGCAAGAGTGAATAGCATAAGCACCATGTAATGCTAGTGGAGCTCATAAGAGTTTGCTGTAACTCCAGTGTTTCTGAGGACGTTAAATGTTTGCTCAAACACGAACATAAGGGGGAAAACAAATAGAAATAAATTTTTTGCCTGTGTTCAATATTTAAATACAAATTCAATATTGTACTTGTACCTGTGGCCCTGAACAACACTGAAATTCAAAAAAAAAAAAAAAAAAGCAATGGCTATTACATCCACGGAATAACAAATTGTCAGGTAGTTAAAAAAATATGTTAATTGCCCATTCTGTTCAAAAGACTGCACTGAGCCTCATGCTGACCTCAAGATTTACAAGCTGAAGGAAACAGTTTAGTCACCAAGACCAGCAAATTACCAAAATCTCATTCAAAAAGAATGACAAGAGCCGTGTTTCCTGAAGCAAACTACCCTGCAGATATTTCACCACAGTGCCTGTCATTGCCCTAATCACATCTCCTGGCACAGATTCTGGTAACTTAGACATAGCCCTGGTTTTGACTTACATCAAATCAATTCTAAATAAATCAAATGTTAGCAGCTGAATTTTCTGGAAAGTTTGGAAATAAAATAATTTTCTCATTCTTTGTCTAGTTGGAAAAAAAAATCAGTTTCTCTCCTCATAGCATTGCGTTCAGATCTTGGCTGCTGGTAAGGACAAGCTGTAACTAATAACATTTTTCTGTTTGGCCTTGTGCCTGTGTAGAGAGTATTTCACTGTTCAGTAGCCTGTTGAACTAGGCAAGAAGGGGAAGGGAAGGTCTCATTTCCATGTTATCTGCACATGCTTGGCACACAACCCTTTGGAGCAATTGCATAGTTAGAAAATAGGATTATATGGGAGGGATTTTTTTTTTTTTTTTAATAAATAGTCCCCCTTCAAATATGTTTTGTTCTGAATAGCTATGTGAATATTAAAGTAACAACTTCTCATTCCTAATAGGTTGCCTAGAGTAAATAAGTAAAAAAATGAGCCTCGCAAAAGATCTAATTTGTGCTTAGGATGATAATTTATTTATAATGCATTCCTCCTCTCCCCATCGAGGCCCTCTTGGCATTATGCAAAGAATTATAAACCATATTAGAAACATCATTAAATATGTGCCATAACACACAAACAAAATAGTTAAATCAGACCTGAGTCACATTGCTAAAGGGTGTTGGAAAGTGTTACAGGTTGCAGCTGTTTGCAGCCTCGAAAACCATTTTTTTCAAGTCCAACTTTCCAACTTTTTTTAAAAATCAAAATACCCTCATTTTTATTAGATGGCCTCTTTTTAATTCAGTGATCAAAGTGTACATGCTGTTCTGCTTCAGCTGGTTTTATTGAACTTAGAAGCTCAAGATTGAAGCAGCAGGTGCCATTATACTGCTGAGCACTTAACTTTACAATTTCTTCTCTTTTTATCTTGATAACAACAAGTGGTCATTGCTGCAAATATGGTACTGCCTCCTCTCTTTCACTTCGGATTTTTATTTCTATATTATTGGCAAAAGGTGCTGGGTGGGAAGGTGGAAAGAGAGCAGTTTTGTGCTGAGCTCTTGAAGCAGTGACACTGCTGGCCTGTGGTATCTCCTGCCATGCACGAAGGGTCAGATTTCAAAGGACTTTCCTCAGGGTGAAATGACAGGATAACCCTTGTCCTTCAGTCATCTCTTTTTGTGTGTGTGCCTAGACTGCCAAATCAGAGATGCCTCCCAAGAGCCTAACAGCCATATCAGTTCAGAGGGAAGGGATTCACTGCTTTTTTGTGGGCAGGTGCTCGCCCTCAGGGAACTGGATCAAAGCCCACCATCCCTTCTGAACAATACCCAGTTGACTGTGGTGCTGTTTGAAGACGTTTCTAACCCTTAGGCAGGGATGACCCTTCTTGCACCCCTGGTAACTGAAAGGTCTCCACCAACATTTCCACTTTGCTTCAGGAGAAGACAGAAAACGTCCCTGGGATGGCAATGGGCAACGTGCAAGTGCTGACACACAAATAAGTTGACACCACGTGGCACCCGTACATGGAAAAGCACATCTGTTCCTTTCCTTGTTAAAGCAGAACAGCAGAAAATCGGCCAAATTTGAACCAATCTGGGCAACTTCTGTGTACACGAAATTCTCTGTGTATAAAACTGTGGAATCACTAAGGTTGAAAACTCTGAGATCATCATGTCCAAATTTAATGATTAACGTCACAATTGCAAAATCTGAAAAGGGGGAAATTATTTTTCTATTTTTCAAAAGAAGTCCTTAAACGAATATCTTTTGGCTTTCAAATGTTAAAAGAGACACTGTATACTTTCTGTCCTTTATTCTCAGAAGAGAGAAAATGTTCTGTTAAGAGTCAGTTTTGATCAATCAGGTTAAATCAAAATTTCATTCTCTTTCAAAGAAAAAATGTTCTTACCATCTATATAATCCAGCCTTCTATTTCTGCATTAGCCCTGCTGCCACACCGTGTTTTCCTCTTTTATCATTTTTATGATGAGAGCTACATCACAAAATCTATACCAGGCTACAGCCATCCTGGTTTCAGCCAGAATTAGTCGAGAATATAGCTTATGCTGAGTTCTCAAATGTTTTCTCATCTAAAATGTCTGTTTCACTGACTTGGAGCCTTTCTGGGGAAGATGTTCATGTTTTTAGCAAATTTCACATAATAAAATCCTAAAAGTATCCAACCCTTGTTTTCAATTTCAAAATTGGTTTTGTTTAAAAACCATTTTTGATTGTGTTATGAGAGAAAAAAAGAGCTGAATTGGGAATAAATTATCTGAAATGAACCCTTTATATATGGGAAATTTCAAGCTTTTGTGTTGTTGCTTGGAACAAATGAATTCTTCAGGTGACTATTAAATGTTCACATGGCTTAGAAATTTTCTACTTCAGGTAAGAAAGAGCAGCAAGAGATCTGAAATTTGCTTCAGATGCTGGGAAATTACAATATGTGTTAGTTCGAATTCAAAAAGATATTTGAAAATAAAGTTTTTGGGCCTCTCCCCCCCCCCCCCCCCCCCGCTGTGTGGCACTGTAACAGTAAATCCAATTAAGTCATCTCTGGTGTGTTTCTTGTTAAAATAAAGAAAATTAATCAAATTTTTTTCCCTTGTTCCATTTTGAGAGAAAATCAGTTTTTCTAACATCTTATACCAGTGAGAGCTCAGGAGAGTTGCAGTGGTCTGGTAGCTCTTAATGATAGCTATTTGTTTTGCTCTAGTTTTCCAGATCAAGATATTCGTGGGGCAGCAGTCCAACAAATAGAAAATGTGTCCAGTGATGAATTATTAGAATACCTCCCACAGCTGGTTCAGGTAAGGAGGAAATTGATAGCCAAGGAAGTCTTCTGTCCAGATCAATAACTTCATTAAATACTTTTGATGCTTTCATCTTGGTTAAGACGTTTTAAGAGGACCAAATAAGTCTTGTCAACTAATGCAATGAGTGCATTAAAAACAGGACTGAGGGAGAGACTGCCTCCAGCATAGGAGAATGGAATTGTTTTGGCATTCTGGTTGAGCTTTCATATATAGCACATGAAGATATTTTCAAGTAACAAAGAAAAGTAAAAAGTGAATCTAAACAAGAGAAGTCCTGCACAGGTGACAAGGGCTTCATTGCAGCCAAGGAGGGAAAAGTCTTGCCACAAATCACTGGGTTTTTAATACCACATATACTGAGAAAACCCCTGTCAACACAGAGTAAAGTGGACATTTGGGTGTGGAATTGTCTCTTTAGAGATGTACATTTCATTTAACTGGAAATGAACATTTTGCAAGCTTTAGCATCACTACTTCCAAAGCACTAGGTGATTGAATAGGTCCTGTGTTGGGGCTGAGCAGGAATTTTGAAAGTTTTACCCCTTTACTTTGTAACTCTGTGCATATGGATGACCCACTATCCACACTGTAGAGTTTCTCAGGGTTTCTTTCTGTGTTTGTGATATCTGCTTATCTAGATTGATATCTCTATATGCATCTATGAATATATTCATGTAATCCACTACTGTGAGGCAGCAGAACCTTCACAGCTTTACAGCACTCACAAACTGCTGTGACCTTTCACCTTCCACAGCTTGTGTTCTAAAATAAGTTTATTTTCCAAAACAGATAATCAGATTAAAAAATTAAATATAGAAGTGATAGTTTTAAGTGGGGGAAGACAAGCTGCATGTTTACGTGCATGTTAATCAGGGTGAATCACAGAAACAGGGTGGTGTCTGTCTGTCTTACAGGTGGTGGCAGATCTTTGTGAACTGAAGTTTCTCTGCTCATTGCATTGCCAGAGCAAACTCCATGTGTCTGATTTGTTCTGGCTCCTTTCTGCTTAGTTTTGTTGTAAAGGAAAGACACTAAAGCCAACATAAAATTAATTTTTTTGTTACAATTTTTTTTCTATTAAGGTGCTCAAGTTTGAGTGGAGTCTTGAAAGCCCTCTGGTGAAACTCCTGCTGAGTCGTTCTCTTCAGAGCATCCAAGTAGCCCATCAGCTCTACTGGTAAGACCAGTTGCCATTGCTGCCACAGTCATTCTCTGTCACAGTGAAATTTATCCATGATTCCAGTGGTGACAAACCCTCTTTTGGTTTGAAACAACAGTAAAAAAATAAGTTTGGTTCCTTCCCTTTCAGCACTGGGTATGGGTAACTTGTATAAAAGACCCACTTATCTCTGTCTTCATCCTGCCCCTTGGGCAGGAGGAGGAGGAGGAAGTTCTTCTCCCTTAAGATACCATTTGTTTTTCCAGCATTCTTTTGTTTGAGCCAAAAATTACAAGCATTGGTTCACTTTCAAAGGAGGTTAGCTCTTTTGTGATTTCCTTGACCTCTCCTGAATTTGTCAGAATTCTCATGTGTGTCAAAATGTATGTCTATCCCATTTTTATATCAGTCTGACTTGTGATGGTAGAGTTCCAACAGTTCCTTTGCATGATTATGGAGATGTACCAGGCCTGGCAGAAATTGCCATTCTCCACCTACCTCTACAATATAAGGGGTCCTCTTATTGTCTTACTGAATTTTTCTGTTTGTTGTGCTGTAACCTCAAGGCTCTCTGAGTAAGAATGTGGCTTTATGATGTTTCAACATCTGCCATGTGATTTGAAAATCAAACTCTTGTGTATTTTCTTTTTTTTTTTTTTTCCATCTTTAGCGATGATGGATGAACTGAGCTTTCATTTACAGTTCAGCTGATTCAGATCCCTTAAACCAAAGCTTTCCTCCCTACAAAGGAAAGAAAACAATTTGAAATGTAGTCATTTGGTTGATGAAGTGTGGGGTCGGGAAGAGCATAAATAATACTTTCATACCTGCATGGTCTCTGGAAGTGTTAGTGTAATAAAACAGAATTATTAATGTGTTTGTTTTACTGAAATGAGTAGGATAATGTGCTTAATGAGCATGTCATTCAAATAAAGAGGAACCACATATAGGGAGCCATTTTTCGACAGTGTCTGAAATACGCCTGAGACAATTTCTACTAATATTAAACTTAGTTACAATGTACATAAAATATCCAGTCTGCAGTTTTAAATATGCCCTAAGAGCTTGTAGTTTTCCTGTAAAATTAGAAAGTATGTCTAGGGGTCAATGGACAGGGGAACATCATTAGTTTGTCTGTGTTTTTTTTGACTCCTCTCTTCTTCTCAGAAGAAAAATGGCTGTCTGCAGTCTTCTTCCTCTTTACTTTCCAGAGTAAACCCCTATTTTCCCCCAAATTTTGCTCAAGATTTTGCTCATAATTTAATCTTGGGTGATAAAGAGCAGTTATTCCATCCTGAATATATATGTTTTTTTGGCACAGTGCATTTTAAAGTGACAAAATAAGATTATTTTATATACAGCTTAATGTATAGGGTAACTACATCCACATCGAGTAGGTTATTTCTCAAGGCCCACTGTATTCTCTGCCTTTCTGCTGGTAGTAGCCCCATTCAGTCTCTTCTATTTATGTGTTTAGTTAATATGTTTCAAGCTAAACTGACAACATAAATGTGGCAAAAGTCTCTTAAAATTTGGTGCTTGTATTCATCATCTACACATAGGGCTTTTTTGGTGACTCTGCTCCACCATGTTCTTCAGCAGCAAACTGTTTTCTACTTAACATTCCAATTAATGTAATTACTCATATTCCTGCTCCTGTATTTAAAAAGGCAGTTTCCCAAGTCATAAATTCTACTTACAAATTTTTGTGGCTTTCTTTAATAAAGTCTTAAATAATTAAGAAAAATTTCCTTCCCAAATTGAATTTCAGTCATTATAGAAGTAAGAAAAAGCAGAGGTTTTCTTCCACTTATTTCTAAAGTGACTTTTAAAAGAAGTTCAATGATTTAATAATGCAGGGAGCACATGTGTGTGTGTACACTCAGACAACTTCTTTTAAGAAATGTGATTAGGTTACATTTTATTGTGTAGTGTCACCTTCTGTTTCATTACCAAATCAGCTATCAAGAAGCAAGGGCTGGTAAAAAACCCCAAAAAACCAAACTTTAGTAACAAGTTTTTATATTTCTTTTTAATTGTAATGGATGACATTACAATAAAAATACTGTTAAATAATACAAAAATATGCACACTGTACCTGCCCAAAATAAAACTTGGAAAAGAAGGCTAATGCAATATAGAAAATGGGTGAACTGGTTTCTGAGGAAAAAATTCAACTGATTTGAATTTCCATGTTTTCCAATACTATTGTAAATTTACAAATTACTAGGAAAGGCTGTGACTGTCAACACTATAACTTATTTTAATGGCAGATACTGTTTATAATAAGATGTCAGTTATTTCAAATTGGTTCAATTTCCCTGCAGGTCAGAGATAAGCATCTACCCAACAATGGTATGCCATCTCACCCTGTTTTTAATATTAATGTTGGAAAGCAAATTGTTAATTTCTTTTCATCAAGCAGTGATAAGTTTGTCTGAAGAGTTTATTTAAAAATTATGGGTCAGTAACTGGCAAAGGTGGACAGTACAGAGAGAATATTCATTCTTGGGACATGTCTTCAGCTGTTGTCAGTCAGGATAGCTTCAGTCTGTTCTTTGCTTGTATCTGGCGCACATTTGTTCCATTAATTCTGCTATTGGGAATGAGAGGGATCTTACACCCAGTTTGAATGTTTGCAGTATTTCTTATCATTTGTGTCTTTTCCCTTCTCTAAATTCTTGAGGAATCTGGACCATCTGTACCCATCAGAGTTTTACTTCCTCATTGGTACTTCTGAATGCCCTTCCCTTCCCAAGGAGACTAAAATTTGCCCATGCATACTGTGCCAGCACAGGACTCGTGTACCCCTTAAATCCCATTTTAGTCTTATTTCACGACTTGCTTACATCCTTGAGACATGGAGAATTATTCCACTACCTTCCAGACATTCTCTCTGCTGCTAGTCCCACCAGAGTTCTTGGGAGGCAAGAAGGCTGGAGCAAGTTTCCCCATTCCCTGGAGCCGTGGTGACAGGTTTTTAAACTGGTTTTAGCAAAGCACTAAAAGTTGCTTGAGGGGAAAAAAACCTGCTGAGCCCTTTCGGGCCCTTCTGCTCTCTGAAAGCTGCTGTTTACCTCCTTGCTACTTGATGTTTTGCGCACAGGTGGGTTTTTGCCAGCTTTTGTGCCGGAGCTTTAATCCACCTGGCATCCTGCCAGCAGGTTTCCCTCTTGCCTGAGCGTTTTTTGGCTTTTAGCTGCTGTCACCTGTGGCAACTGCAGCACGGAACAGGAACAGCTGGCTGGGGCAGCAGGTGGCCAGGGGAATGTTTCACAGATGGTTGCCTTCCACAGGAAGATTGAATAACAGGGGAAAACTCGGTGTCCTCCAGGATTTGTGGCAGCTGCTTGAAGGTGGTGCTAAGGAACAGGTTCCATCTTCATGGAGGAGTGGGAGCGTTTGTAAATTCTGTCAGAGTGAGAGAATCTGGTTTGCTTAGCTCAAGAAGAAGAAAAAGTCAGGTGAAAAGCTTGCTGAAGGCAAAATGTCCTTTGGTAGCTTGTCTTCTAAGACACTTATACTTTGGAGAACTTCCCCATTTTGGGGGGTTTTTGAGCCACGGGTTGACTGACAAGCGTAAAGGGAGTAGTCTTCTATCTTTTCCGAGTTCACATCTTGTAGAAAAGTAAGAATGTGAGATTAAAAAGGGGACTTGGTGGAGTCCAGCACACTGGAAACAGTGTGAATCAGGCTATTGATTTCATGGCTAGAACTTTTTTTTTTTATTATTTTTCCTACATATACAGAAAAAGAACTATAAGAAGCAAAAAGAACACAACAATATAAAAAAGTTTTAAAAGACCCCAGTTACATTTTCTCCTCTTGGGAGGTTTGCACCTCAACACCTTCTTCTCCAAAATCATTACCACTGTTTCATTCAGAAATCCAGCTTTGGAACAATTGCTTCATATTTTCTGAAAGGAAATATATTTTTAACTGTCAAAACTGGTCTATGTTAACCCTAATTTACTTAGAGAGTTCAAAAGAAGGAATAAATCAAAAGGATACTCATTTGTCCAACACTCTAAATTATCTGAACATTAAACAGATGACCATCCTCCAGATCTTTTTCTTCCTGAATTATCGTTTCTCTGACAGTCAGAAGTTATCGAGTCTGCTAATTATTAAATGAACTTCCTGAATAGCTGTGCAGAGCAGGCTGAAAACCCCAGGCCATTAAAATGACATGAATGTAAACACAAAAGATGCCTGTTCTTGTTTTCTCGTTAATTTGGTCCTTCTTACAGAGCACAATTATAAAACATTTGTTCATGTGTGCAACTTTAAACCTGTAGAGGAACATCCAGTCCATGTTTGACTCAACTAAGTGGTGATTGGGAATTTCATTGGAATTCAGAATACTTGATGTGATCGTTATGTTTTGGACTGCAGAGAACCTCAACCATAGATCGCACCTTGGGATTCTAGTTCTGAAAGCATAATTCTTGTTTATGTAAAGCAAATCATTTGGAGACCTTTATTTTTCTCTAGTTCTTTATGGGTCTGGTAAATAACACCATTAGAGCATTATTTGTGTGAGATAATGATTCAGCCAACTTCTGTGCTAAGTGCTTCATTATTAGCTGTGTGGGCCTTGGGTTATTGCCTTGTACAACAGACAGATAATTATTTTACTTCCTAATTTACAAACTTTCCATTTTCTCAGACTCCAGTTTTAGAAAAAAGGTGATGTCAAATGAAATAAAAAAATTGTTGTGAAGAAGTAACAACTGCTGGGTTTGACCTTCAGTAGTCACAGACTTAGTAAGAAAATGGTATATTTAAATCAACAAAACCATATCTTATATTTGTTTAAAATAATTTTGATTTTAAGAAAAAAAAACTTTAGTATTTTAGAGTCACTTTTTGCTGTCTCTAAAGACAGAGGAGTGAACTGGCCTTGACGTCATCTGGAATTGATAAAAGGAGGTACTAGCTGGAGGTCTAGGGGATTGTGGGGCAAGACCACATTTTAAACTTTCAAAATTCTAACAAAAAGGTAAATGAAAATAAATTCCAAAGAATTAAAAACTGAAATTGGAAACACGACTGGGAAAGGTTAACAAAGAATCTAAGTATGACATTTTAACATTTATAATATAAAGAGGGAGTTAGTTTTCCCACACTGTTAAAAATTAAAGCTTTTTAAAAAAATATGCTTAAAAATTTATAAAGCACAAAGTTATGCCTTTTTGTAATTTAGCAAATATGAGAAAATCTGGTGAGTCACAGACAAAGGGCATAAATAACATAGTTGTGTGTATGTCTGTTTTTAATTATTTTAATGATTCTTAGTAGAGTGAATGTGTTCCTGAACGTTGAGAAATCTAGGAATGTTGGGTGTTTTTCCAAATCCTGTGCAAGCACAAAAGGGAAGAGGTGAGGTACCCTGGTGATCATATATCAATGTGAGGATGGAGTGAAGCATAATTAATTTTATTGGTGCAGGCAAATATCCAGCTGCACTAAATAAGTTACTAAACACAGAGATAACTCTGTGTATCCCACCTTTGGAACAAAGGAAATTCCATGCCAAAAGTCATATTCAAGGAGGATTAATGTTGTCAAGTGAAGCATGAAAAGTCTGTAAATGCCAGTTATTAGTGCATGTTATCATAATGAA
The DNA here is from genome assembly GCF_029207755.1 of Chamaea fasciata. Taxonomy (NCBI): domain Eukaryota; kingdom Metazoa; phylum Chordata; class Aves; order Passeriformes; family Sylviidae; genus Chamaea; species Chamaea fasciata. Next base: position 72,453,739 of record NW_027094090.1, on the reverse strand, counting down.
AAAACACATCACTGTGTATGTGTACAAGTAAACCTACTTAGAACTGCAAAGAGAAACTGGAGAAGGGGACAGAGTTCTGAAAAACTTTCATTCTTTTGGCTGTTTCATGATTTATAAGGTAGCGCTAAGGAAAAGTTTTTCACTACATTGTTTTTCCAAACACAGCTTGTCTGATTTATTTTGCATTTGGCTCCTTTTACAGTTAAAAATTCTGGAGCTGAAAAATCTGGTTTTTCAGCTGTGCCAGAAAACTCCCCACAAGCTTCAAGTTCTATCTGTCCTAACCCCTCCGATAATGTATCTGAACATGAAAGATGGTTTTGCCTTTTGGATCTGCTCTGTGGAAGGATTGCACAGAGCCTTGTGGTAGTCTCTAGTCTCTGATGCTGGGATGTGATGGGCTGGAGTGACTCCCCCTGTGCAGCTGAGAAGTTCTGGGTAAGCAGTGAAGGATTCAGAGGAGGGTTCTGTGCAGGTGTCACACGCAGCTTTCATCTGTGTCTTTTTCTTTTCTTTTCTTTTCTTTTCTTTTCTTTTCTTTTCTTTTCTTTTCTTTTCTTTTCTTTTCTTTTCTTTTCTTTTCTTTTCTTTTCTTTTCTTTTCTTTTCTTTTCTTTTCTTTTCTTTTCTTTTTTCTTTTCTTTTCTTTTCTTTTCTTTTCTTTTCTTTTTCCCATTAAAAATATTTTATTGTTGCTTCTTTCGAAAACAAAACAGGGAGTCAAAATCTTTCCTGATAGATGCCTCCTGAAATCTTTGCTTGTCCCAGAGGGACATTTGGAGATGTAAACTAGAGTAGTAATAAGTCAGGAAAATTTGTGCGAAAATGGTCATCTAGCTCTGTCACTTCCCATGGGTAATTTTCAGTCATGAATCTGAAGGGTGTGGAATTATTTTGATTCTTTTTATATTGTGAAAAAGCTACTAGAAAAAAGATGCCTGAAACTAATCCTAGAAGCAGCTTCTTTCCACGGAAATTTTCTTTAGGCTAGGCCGATGCTGAGTGGCCAACTTCAATAGTCTGAGACGTCCAGATCATAAATAACATAGCTGCAATTTAAGGACAATGCAAATTTCCCAGAGCAGATTATAATGATTTTGGAGGGACAAAGCATCAGTTGGAAAGTGATCAGCATGGAGACAATCTCCTGTGGATCTCACTGAGCAGCTGGTGTTGTGTTTCACTGGTGAAATGCTGCCTCTGCAACCCAGAGCAACCCTGCAGCTGAGAGGGGTCCTCCAGTGGGCTCCTTCTGTGCTGCAGCCTGGTGGTGCTCCCTATTCTGAGTGCTCAGGTGAAATACTAGGAGAGGATGCCTCACTTCAAATTTTTTGGATGTAGTATCTAAGAAAAAAAAAAATCATTTTGTTGCATTTCGTGATTTCGCTTTCAGGTTTTGTGTTTTGTGAATATTTGGGGGGGAAAATTAAATTTATTTACTTTGTAAGAAACTTTTGTTTTGCTAGAAATGGCAATTATTGTACTCAAAATGAGTCTGCAGATGTTTCAAAATTGCATCACATTATGTAAAACATTTTATAAGTCTTGCTCTGTTATAGGTCGTCTTCTCTTTACAGCTTAGCAAGCTTTTGTGTTTTAACTATAGCTGTTTGAACCAATTTTTTGACAAAATTTGTCTTGAGCTACTCCAGAGAGTTGTTTTCAATCCATTTCTCTTGGAACACAATGTTTTTGCCCCATGACTTGAATAAACGCATTTCAGGCCCTGATTTCCTTGGACTGGTGTGTTTGAAGTACTCATTGATAGTTAGGCCATTGATCACAGCCTGGTCTGACAGGCTGGAGTTTTGTAAATCATTCCTATTTCTGAACACTGTCAGTAAACACTTAAAGGAAAACTATGAATAAACAAAGAGAGGCTTCAAGTGGATGCAGGACATCCAGTGTTATGAGTTTTTGGTTGGCTTAATGTTGCTGTCAGCTGTGTGTTTTTTATGGTTAATATTTCTAGGTTTAGTCATCACTCTCCACCACTGTGAAAATTGGGCCTTGGACCTCTGCCTAAATAACTGAAACATTAGAAGAAATAGAATCATGAATTAGACATTGTTGAATATGTTACATCAGTGCATGATTTAGCAGAAAATTACTTTGCAATTTTTCTTTAATTTTGGATAATTTTTCTTAGAAAACAATTCCCTAATGTAAACCCAAATATTATTTTCATCATATTTTCAAATAAATAATAAATAAATAAACCAGAATTAAAGGTTTTCTGGGCAGGAGAGGCTAAGTATTGATAAAAAGTCCTGTCAGGATAACAGTGCAAAATTACTGTAATTTGGTATTTTTAGGTGTTTGCAGATGATGACCATTTCAAGATTAAACTCATAAAGCCCTTGCTGTTCGAAAATATCTTCCTAAAAATTAATTGCTTTCAGAATGCTCACCCATACTCAATGGTGTATTAGTCTGTAATCAGAATGATGTCATTTGGATGATGACCAAATTAAAAACCATTTGAGAGAGGAAAGAAAAGAGAAAGCTGTCAGATGAATAGTCTTTGCGTGGCTCTTCTGCTTGAACAATGTTGCTGTGATGTTGTAATAACTTCCTTTTAGGCAAGAGAATTATTCAAGGGACCATTGTCTCACATTGTCCCCTTCAGTGTTCTCTTGGCAAAGAGCCCACCTGGTTGGAACTGATGTATGTTGGACCCTTGAGTTAAACAACAGAAAGTGACCAGTGAATCTAAAAGAGTTAAGTTTCCTTCCAAGTCCAAAGCCTGTAAAATTCTTCTCAATGTGTCATACAAGCCATAGGCATCCCTTGTCAAAAGACAGACAGCAGAATTGCCCTTTAGCTTTCTCTGTGGAGTCTGTCAAATATACAGGCTACTGTTTGGTGAAGTTCAGTACACTATTTTTCGTTTCAGAAAGAAAATCAGGCTACAGGAACTGAATTTTTTTCTCCGAAAGGTCTTTATTCCTGTGTGAAGGCATTCAGAGATATGTTATCACAATACTGCATCAATGGTGGGTAGCTGACAGAGTAATCTAAAGTAGCAAGGAAATTTTCACTGACTTTTTTTTTTAAATGTTCATCAAAACTTTTCAGAGAAACATGGAGCTTAGGTGGAAACATTCAGATGGCATGTCAAAAAGTCCTAATTCTTCTGCTTCTCACTGGAAGTGGGAAAGAGGAGACTTGTGGCTGAGGTAACCCAGTGAGTGCCACATTGAGCAAAAAGTGTTTTGTGGACACTTTGTCTTCCCTACTTCATTGCTGTAAATCATCCCATCCATTCTAAAGCAACTCAACTTAGAGGAGGGGCAATGCATGTTTTAGGACAATACCTAATGTAAGGCTTGTTATTTCAGGTACAGCTCCCTCTCTTGGTGTCCATCTGGGTTGCTCAATCCTAAACCATTAACAGGTTCTCTTACTTCTTAGTGTGAAAACACACCTCTTTTCGGCGCAGTAATTTTTGAAATAACATTGGTATCTCACTTCTGCAATGTGTTGCCTGGCTGCTGTTTACTGCTGGCTGTTACTTGAGGGAAAAAAAACTTTTGTTAAGGAAAAAATTTTAAAAATAAGTTTTAAAAAAAGTGTTGTGAAGTGGAGTGTGGGTTTTAAGTGGGATAAACTGTTGGCAGCATATATAATGGAAATTATTTGTTTGTAAATTTGATCAAAGCCTCAGTGCTGGAGTAGCTATTGTTTTTCATTTGTCTGTCTTTCAAAGAGCTAATACAAATTACCTCCACTGAAAATTTTAAATGGTGAATACAAATTTATTCGTATTCATTCCTTTTTTTTTCTTTTTTTTTTTTTTTTTAGCTCAGGTTCTTTTTCTGGTTCGGGATTTGGTGGGCAGTAGAAAAATAAAATTCTGGCTGAGTTCTTGCTGGCTCAAAAGTGGTTGCAAGCTGTGAAAGCAAAGCACAGTGGAGCAGCTCTAGAGTGCTGCAGGTTGTGTTGTGTGAATAAACAGATGTGGAAATAAAGCCAATATCTTTTGTCAGTATTAGAGGTAGTATAGGTATTATAATAATATGAAATGGTAACAAAAGTTTTTAAGTGTTTACTTGAATAGACACACAGTGGCACATACATAGGTGAATGATCCTTTCAAATCAGCACCCTCCCTCTTTCACAAAATGAGATTTCCTCTCTTATCTAGTAAGTGGTTTGTAGAGTTCAAATCCTTAGAAATGGTGACTCTTAAGTATTTCAGTGTAAACAGCAAAGCCACCTTCAACATATCTCTGAATAAAATCCTGTTTTATGCTTCTTAAACTTGATTTTTCTAGCTTGTGTAGCAAGGCCTATATCCAAGTAGATTAAAAAGATTTTTTTTTTCCCCTTACATAAGTGCTCAGTTTTCATGTTCAGCCTTCCCCAGCAATTGTTCACAGTCTGTCATCCAGTGAAATTAAAATAACTGTTCCCCCAAGGTCTCCTTCCACTTCATTCCCAAGATGCTTCTAGATTCCCTTGGAACTGGGTAGAGGATGTAATGTGCAAAGTAGCATGATTCTGGCAACGGAAAGGGTTGAAACTGGGAATTCCCTCCACCTGCTCTGAAAACACTTCTGTCTATTCTACTTCAATTCCCAAATCTTCTCCCAGAAACAGAAGCCTGAGCAGCGTTCACTGGTTTGGGAAAGGAGGAAACTGCTGCAATGTTCCCAGTGTTTGCCCTGAAGTGTGGCACAGATTGAAGCGGCACAAAACACGCTTTAGGCAGGGAAAGGAGCAAAGAGGGATCGCTGAGGGAATAAAGGATAGCAAACAAAATATTTTTATAGGAGGAAGGATGCAGAAAAGCAAGAGGAGAGCAGACATTAGCACTGTAAGTGATATAGATCTGCTCTGTTCTAATAATACATTTCACCAACAGTTAAGTTTAGATTCAGGTGGCTTCCCAAGAGAGCTGGGAGATCTAGAACCACTTCTATAAAACAGCATTATTCCCAAGTATAACCTGTGCTCTACTCTACCCTTCCTGTATAGTGTAATTTTGATTCCTGCATTGCTATATGTTCCCTTGAAGACCCTTGCGCCTGGAAATGTAAGCCCTCTGTGCTTCTGTCTCAGTTTAAGTTACGGATTCTAGAAAACAAACAGACATCAAGTCTCCTTTTGGAAAAACCCCTGGAGACTCGTACTGGATGTCTCCCACAAATCCTGATGCTGACTGAACTTTGCCTGACATAACTTCTCTGAGAACCTGAAGGGCTAGCAGCCAAAGAGTGGTAAATATTCAGCTGTTCCTTCAGAGAATGGAGCCCTCACATTTTGTGCACTGCAAACACATAAGAGGATTTTGTCCAGGCAGCGCAATAGGCAAAAGCCCAATCTCTGCTATTCTGTACACAAGGGTAGCTCTGACAGACATGGTTTAGACAGTGTAAAGAGTAATATGGAGTCTTTGTTCCTACCCAAAAATTAATCTCTATCACAGGAGTTTTGAAATATTTGCTGTTCCTGTGACAGCTGGGCCCTAGCTTGAACTGCTTGCCAGAAACTGCCCTCCAGTTTCCATGAGGGTTGCTGGGACAAAGCAGAGTGACTATCAGAAAAGCAGGTCTTGGCACACTTATTCATGTTCCTGGCCAAATGACAGGCCTGCCTGTCACCTGGTCTTGCCTTTTGAAGCTCCCCTTCAAAAAGATGGGTCAAGTTGCACTGGTGCTCCTTCCATTGTCCCAGGAACTCTTCCATCGTGCTGCTGAGGGCAGGCCCTCTGAACAACCCCATCCAACATCAGAGCTAGCTTTGGTTAGAACAGGGGTCAGACCAGGGGACCTGCAAAGATAACACCAGTTACCTCTGCATCTCATCTGCAATGCATCTGTGCATGCAAATGAATCCTGTGACTGTCTTTGCATCTTTACTGATCCCGTTTCCGCAGTCCTTCAGTTCCCAAGCCACCAGGCCAGTCCTTAGATAAGGGCTTGCAGAAAGGGTGCTCTTACCTTTGGGAGGATTGAGAACGTTGAGTGCTTTCCAAATAACCAGTTTTGTAGTAGGTGCCATCTCTTGGATGGAGACTTTCACCAATAACTTTCTGTAGGGTTCCACACTGGTCATGTTCACAGGAGAGGGTGTCACAGTGAAACCCATAGGACAGGGATTTTTTTCATTATAATAAGAGTAAATGGCACACAAGTAGGGATGTGCCCTTTCTTCTGTAACATCTGAAGAAACCAAGCCTGAAAGCAAGCTTAACAAACCCAAAATTATTTAGAAGGAAAAAAAAAATAGCTAGAGGGGCTGAGTTCAACACTGCTTAAATGAAGAGTTCTTTTCTTTTATTCATTTGTTTCAGTCAGTCCTTTTACAATTATATAAGGGAAAATAAGAAGAAAAATTGTTAAAATTAATACCTTTAAGATAAATTACCTGATTATTCCATTCTGCCCACATCACCAGTCACATGCTTGCATTTAAACGTTCTGCAGCTAGGCAGAAAACAGAAAAATCAATGATGATATTATTTGAAAGATAGCTTTATAAAAAGCCATAAGTTACAAGTGACAGCAAATGCTTTTTAGAATAAGAAACCAGTAGTTTTCAATTAGTGTTAAATGAGAAATTATGTTATGTCAGCTGATATTATATTGGTATAAATGTCTGGATTAGTACTAAATTATCTGATGTCTGGGAAAAATATTAATTTACTGAATTAATATTAATCAGACTCATTAGCTTTAGTGTGGCAGCTGCCATCTTGGCTAATGAAGAAGGGACTGAACAGGGATTTCCACAGTCAAATTCATTGGCTTGGATTAACTAAAAGAACGTGAGTGTTGCAACACATACATTTTTAACTGAAGGAAGACTTTGTTTGTACTTCTGCAAGGGAAGTGGGAAAAAAGGCTCTGCCATTTGCAATAATTATCCTGTGAGCACTGGGCATAGAGAAGGTCAAACAGTAAACAAGATTTTGACGTTTCTGTAGCATTTCCTTTGTTGAGTGTGGTATTAAAAGTCAGTATTTATTCTTCTACTTAACCTGCTCCACAATGTCATTCATTGGGTGTGATGATTTCTATCAGGAGAAGCACTTCAATTTAATTAAACTTTTCTAATAGGCACCAGCTTTTGAGTGACTCACACAGCCCTCAGATCTCATGGATGTGCTTTTGTGGATAGGGCAGTTTGTCGAAGTGGTTAGAAGCAGCCACGGTGACAAATATTCCTGAATTATCAGTGCTTTGTTGTGTGTCACAAGAAGGACATTTCTTGGTCATGGCATGAAAATGGAGCCTCATTCAAAGGATGCCCCTTTTCAAATCTTTTTTGCAGCAATTCACAGCTGACAAGTGCTGTCTTCAGCTGTTGCCTGGCTTTGTTATTAGGAGTTTTCAGACCAGCAATTTACAGGTGATTAAAACAATAATTTGCCTGGCTCACCCATGGCTGTCACCCCATGAGCACTGCTGGTAGGAAAAACATGGCACTGACCCAATAGTAACTTTTGGCATGCACAGATTTTTGGTCTATCAGCAGAGTACACATCCTTGAAGAAATGTGGCTGATTCAGGGGTATTCACAGGGAGAGGAGGGGAGGGGAGAGGAGAGGAGAGGAGAGGAGAGGAGAGGAGAGGAGAGGAGAGGAGAGGAGAGGAGAGGAGAGGAGAGGAGAGGAGAGGAGAGGAGAGGAGAGGAGAGGAGAGGAGAGGAGAGGAGAGGAGAGGAGAGGAGAGGAGAGGAGAGGAGAGGAGAGGAGAGGAGAGGAGAGGAGAGGAGAGGAGAGGAGAGGAGAGGAGAGGAGAGGAGAGGAGAGGAGAGGAGAGGAGAGGAGAGGAGAGGAGAGGAGAGGAGAGGAGAGGAGAGGAGAGGAGAGGAGAGGAGAGGAGAGGATCTCTGCATCTCAGTCCTTAATCTGGCTGCATCCTCACGTGGACTGAGCACAAGGACAGCACTCTGAGGGCAAGAAAGATGCCAACAGCAGAGCCAGGGAGCTTCAAAGTCCCAGGAGCATTCTGTGTCAGATAGCTGATCTATATTTGTTCTGCCAATGCAGTGACTGCCCCTAGAGAGCTTGCTCCACTCTTTACCTGACTCAGGACATATGGAGATATGGCATCTGCTTGCTGCAATAATACTTCCACAAATGTGATTGTGAATCTTGGAACCAGACCTGAACTTTTTATCACAACAATTGAATCTTAATTGTTTTCTTATGAGAAAGAAAAAAAAAATGCCTGGGGCTGTTATTTTGTCCCATATGATTGAAAGATGCTGGCAAGATGGGTTCCCACATGGAAAGGAGGTGGCAATGTTATTAAAAAGACATACTTGCCATGGCATTTACCTCTGGCATAAGAACAGCTTAGAAACAAACACAGCATTCTGTGGAGAGCCTATGAGAAATAAATCACCCGTCTTTTGAAAAGGAAAACAGAAGCGCAGAGAAATAAAATAATTTTGCCAAGGTTACTTATCAAGTAAAATTAGGATGGATTTTCATTCTTATATCTGCCCTAAGTTCTTCTGACATGAAAATCTATGGATTTTAATCCCAAAGTTAAAATTCAGTTTAATCTGAAGAGGCTGATGTAAGATTTCCTTGGTAAAAGCTTAAGAAGCAGCATCTTCTTGCTTAGGGGCTCATTAAAAGGGATTTCAGTTTATACAAAACTTTATTCAGATCTGGTCCCACAGCTGAATATGTCTCAGCAGAGCTGAGATGGACTTTTAAACCTAGGTGCAACTCTGTGTCTACTCCCAGCAATGAAAGAGCAACAAGGTTAATTTCAGCGAGCCTCGGCAAACCAAGACAACCCAATTTCATGTAGGTCTCTGCCTCATTTTCCTACTGTGCCTGCCCTCCAGCTCTTCTGTTTTCCATGGTAACTAGGCCAGCTGTCGACTAGGAAAATACCCTTGGGCCATCTCAAAAAGAAAGGTTTTCTCTTACTAATATCTTACAGCAAGCTTTCCCTGGTACACGGGCTTAACTTCAAATCCCCACTTCTCTATTTACAAAGCCAATATTTGGTGGCAATAAAGCAGTGAAATGGAAGGAAAATCAGAACCAGACCGGTATTTAAAAAGGGGAAATCTAAAGTTATTTCCATCTCTGCTCTGCTCTCCTACCTTTGCAAGAGGTATTATTGCTATGCATAACATGGAGCAAAAAAATTAATAGAGGCCAAGAAAAGGGGAAGAAAAATAAAACAAGAGAGGACAAAATAAAACAGGCCTAGAAAAAGTATGAAGGTAAAATATTCTTCTTTGCCATGCAAATACTTGTTCTTCTTTCCTACCACCATCTTTCATGTTCTTGTCTATTTAAATTAAATTAAAACATGGTAGCTATCCTCTTATTTGAAGAAGATTGCAGAGTAGTCTTGTGCATAAGGAGAGCTGTAGTGTGAAGAGATTTCTCCCTTAAGGAGTCAGAATCATGAAAATATGAAAAGGTGTGATTTGGACTCCAAAGGCTCCCCCACTGAAAAATCTGATTTTCTCTCTCCTTTTCCCTGAAAACAAATGAGTTATTTTTGAAGCACAAGGGACTGCACGTCCTCATGATGCCACTTCATGTAAGGCATGAAAGTTGTCTCCAGTCATTCTATTGACAAAGTCACCCAGGTAGAGGCACAGAGCTGACAGAGCCCTGTGATCCCACGGTCTGATCCGTGCATCCTTTGTTGTTGTGCAGCACTGAGCTGCCTCACAGCAAACTGACACAAAAAGGAGGCTCGACACCTTGCAGAAAGCACGCTCTGTCAGGTATGAGAGGTCTACTGCAAACAGCATTTGGCAATCTTGTGATTACACTGAGGTACCAGGATTGCTGAAACACTTACAGCAGCACCTGCTGAGGCTCATTTTTCCTCCCTATTCCTGTTAAGCACTGATCTGAATGAAGTTTCCTTTGATAGATATTGAGAAAATAAGATAAGCTGGTCTGCCAGCTACAGCAGTGATAAAAGTAAAGTTCCAGAAGACAGACATGTCAGGAAATAATGTGGAATCAGTTCTTGTTGTATCTGTACTACCTGTGCTTAAAACACAGTGGATCTACAGACAGGTTCTTCCAGAGAGGCAGAAGGGATGCTGCCTTAAAAGAAACATTAACTCCCCTTGTGTTTGAAACATATCAAATCTCATACATCCTTCTGCTGCTGTTGACATCTGAGCACCTTGTCTCTAAAAATCTGAGACTCCACTTGAAAGATAACAGCTTTGAATGCAGACGTTGTTAAACAAAGCAAATTCTTGTAACTGAGTGCAGAACAAATAGGAAAATTAACAGCTCTGCACAACACGTTCTTTTGAATGTCATAATATTTGAAAAACAATGTCAGTGTCTTATTCTATTTCCCCAACCCCCTAAACCAAACTCTTCCTTTCCCATGCCCAGAGTCATTAAAAAAAGTAAGCTGAGAATTCTAGGATTATAAAGTAAAGATCTGGCTCAGAATGTATGAATAAAATCTGGAACTGCTCCTGTTATGAGCAGCCAAGGGCCTTAATGACCTTGTAGAAAGACAATTTCAGTTCTCTCCCTCAAGCTGTTTCTGTAGTATATTAATGTCATGGTTTAACCCCAGATGGCAAGCAAGCCCCACACAGCTTTTGTCCTCTGTGGTGGGATGGGGCAGAGAATTAGAAAAGTGAGAAAATTCATGGACTGAGATAAAGAGAGTTGAACAGGTAAAGCAGAAGCACATGAGCAACATAGAACAAGGAATTCATTCATCACATCCCATGGGCAGGCAGGTGTTCAATCATCCACAGCAGACCAGGGCCCCATCACACATTTGTGACTTGGGAAGACAAACACCATCACCCCAAATTTTTCTCCTTCTTCCCCATCTTTATTTGCTGAGCATGATCCAAATGGTCTGAGTCATCCCTTTGGTCACTTGGGCTCAGCTGACCCTGCTGTGTTCCTTTCCAACTTTTTGTGCACCCCAGCCCACACACTTGTGGGTTGGGGCGAGGAGCAGAAAAGGCCTTGGCTCTCCAAAAATTGCTCAGCAATAACTAAAACATCTGAATTATCAACTGCTTCCAGTACAAATTCAAAACACAGCCCCATACCAGCTACTGGGAAGAAAATAAGCTCTACCACAGATGAAACCAGAACAACTAAAAAAATTTTAAAAACCAAACAAACAAACAAAAAAACAAAAACCAACAAAAAAGTAAAGTTACCAAAATACTGTGGTGTAACTCTTTTAATTCTGCATTTTTGTGTGCATTTGGATTGCCCAGAGCATGCAGAACCATGCAGAATTAGTTCTGTGTCTTACATTGTGTTTTACAGCATCCTGAGATTTTTTTTTGTTCAGCTGTGAAGCTAATGGGAACCACAGATGCTATCCAAAGCCATTTTGATAGACGTAAACTAACCAAATAATAGGCAGTTGAAGAAAAACATTTTCAGTTTCTCCTTAGTGTATTGCTGTGATAACTGTGGCCTAAATTCAGAAACAGTACAAAGCTTTGCAAGTGCATTGGCTCTCATGGACTGCTTCAATCTGAATTAATTTTGCATTTTGTTTATATAGTTTGAAAGTAGAGTAGCTTAGTCACCTCCTGTATTCAATTAATTGCTGGCATATTGAACAGCATCCCAATAATGCCATTGGGTCTGCTTATTTTAGTGGTGATTATCCCATCTAATCCCATTCATTGCTAGCTCCCAGTGCAGTTACCCACTGGGAAGGACACAACAATTTCTGTTATGCCTGGAATGAATGGCGCATTTCAGTTCCTGTGCATGAATTCACTCTGAGCCCTCACAGTGACAGATTGTTGGACAATCTCAGGCTTGCTGATGCTGGCATTAAGATGCTGCATGAAATTCTGACAACAATACGTCATTTGTTCTGAGCTGAAAATCTGCAGTTTTGGGAAAAGCGCAGACGGGGACGTACTCAGTCACGTGAAGAAGGCACTGGCAAAGATGGAACCAGACTTTTCAAAATTAATGCCAGACCTGAATGCCAAGTTTCTCATTGAATGGAAAATAATACTGTCCAATTGACAATGTTCATGGAGATATTAAATGCAATACCTTTGTCAATCAATATTCTTTTTTTCTTATTTCCAAATGCAGTTTTTGGAGAGGAGATCGAATCACTCTCTTTAAAGAGGCAGTGGTGGCACTTCTTTTATTAATATTCGGAACCAGTCAGACCTACTGTTGCAAGTCTGAGCTTAAGCCACCCTCAGTATTTAATGACACTTCAGGGTGAAGATTTTTCATTTCTGTAGCTTTGGATTGATATCTTATTAGGGTGGGATCTTTGGTGGACCCTACTCAGAGATTCTGAAGTTATCTAAGGTCAGTACTGCTGTACATAAATGCTTTTTGAAACTACCACTAAGTTTTGTTGGTGGTGTTCTGCTGGAGGTTTTTTAGTTTGTTTGTTTGTGATAGTGTGTTAATAAATTTCTGCTTTCAGATCTTACCCAATGAAGAGGAGCAAAGTAGAAAAAGACACGCTTTGCTAAAGTTTTTTTTTTTAATTATTTTAATTTTTTACCAACTGGAGCAGAAAGAGACAGACACTGTTAGCCCTGCTTTTTACCAGATGACTCTTGTAGCACCTATATAGAAGTTATCATATCCATTCAACAAATTGGAGAAGACCTTATGAGGATGATTGTTTCTTGCTTAAACCTTAGACCAAGCAGCATCTGGTAGTGATAGTGGTACCTGTACAGCATTATACTTTCTGATTAATTCTTGATACAGTTCATTTTCAAGGCTCATTTAATTTTCGTTTCACTTTCAAGCTCTTTCTCCTCCTGACAACACTGGTTTTATCTGAGATTCATTTTCTTAATTCAAAGTGTGTGCAGTTAACTATATTACTTATCAAATAAAACATTTTTCTGCTAGGCAACCTCAGCAGGGTTTGGCACCTTCCCTGCATAGCGGAGCATAGCCTTTGTTTTCACTGATCTGGTAATTTTTTTGTGAGTCAGCAGGACACACATTCCACAGTTTAGGCATTCAGTGGGAGTGGGAGGAGCTGCCTTGATTGAATCTACTGAATCAAGTGATTTGTCTTAATGCAAATTGTGTTGTGTTGTTCATAAAGAACTTCGAGAGGCTAGAAAATAATGGGAATGTTGTGTTTTTCAAGACTAACACCCATAGTTTATATGTCTGCAATAATATTTTGTTGTCAAGGGAGATCCACGTGGTAGACTTTTGTTCTGTTATAAAAAAAGAATCAGAAAAACAAAAGCAAATTAATCACATGGTATGTTAAAACAAAATTTCACTTTAAGCAGAGTTAATTTCTCTTCAAGGGTAATTCTTTGAAAAATGAGTCTATAAAAGCAGCTCTGTTTTATGAAAAGCAGCTTGTGGAAGTTGCTGCAGGTTTCTCATATGAGAGGACTGAAGAACCAAAAATGGACAGGTGCCTCAAGCAACTGAACAGCTGTTGTTTCTTCATCTTGGAGAGTTTTTGGTTACAAAGATTCAGAGAAAATGTACCATACTTTGCTCAGTCTACTCAAGAAACATAAACTTTCACTCTCCTCTTGTTCTAGAATAGAAATAAAGATGAAAGATCAGCAGATGAAGTAGAGCTTTGTCTCTTGTGACTCTTCCTTTCTGCTGGCTTTGTACTTGGTCAAAGAAAGAGAGAGCAAAAGGAAGTTCAGTTTTCATCCTTCTAGTCAAGTTGGTGTCCTTGCTCCATGTTTCTGTAAATCTGTGGAAAATGCTCAGTAGTCCAGTCACTTGGGACAATTTCAATGTCTCCTCCATCCTTGTTGTACATCCTTCTGCCTAATTGACTTTGCTCCCCATTTCCCCCCACAGAAATTGTGTTGTTGTCAATGTGCCAAGTATTTTGTGCTTCTCACCTGTTAGTTTGTTTTTGTCTGTTATTTTGTTGTCTGCAATGCCCCAATAGGTCTTCCCACAATGGTGTTGTTGTTTCTGTGTTTCTGTTCCCCTTTCTTTGATTTGTAGTACACAAATCACACCTTTCTAGAGTCTGGGACTGGTTGTCCAGTGTGTTGCTGGGGAGATAAAAAGATAAAAAGCAACAAAAGGTTTCACTTGCAACTGGCTAATTAATTATTAGCAGTGGTTGCCCACTCATCCTCATGACCTGTCACAGGGTAGATGGAGTTCTTAATCTTCAGCTGTATATTTTTGTCATCTCTGCCATCCATGTGTCTCTAGAGAACTTGCACTGAGACTTAAGGAGCTGTAAAGCCTGAGTGAAGTCCTACAGGCAAACCAGCCCTGTTACTTATTTTCCTGTTTAAAAATGCAAACAGTAAAATGTTTCCTTTAAGGAGTGGAAAATGAAAACAGTTAAAAGCTTCAGGCCTATGCCACAGCTCCATGGCACAATAAAGCACAAAGAACAGATTAGGAGTTTTGCAGGATGTCTAAGGATAATCAAGACCGGTGGCAACCTCAGACACAGAAGCTCTACAGTGGTGGAGAATTGTTTTTGTGTGCGAATCTTTGATACGACGGGCTGTAGAGAATAATTTTAAAGCAAATATTGCCATTATGAGCAGCAGTCTTGTACCATTGCTTTCTTCTCCTGTGATGTGTCCTGCCTCCAACTTAGCAAAAAACAGAAAACAAACATGAAATACACCTTCAGAACAAAGCATATTGACTTCCTTGGTTTGGTTAACCAAAGATTGACCAACAATAAAAGGTACCTCAGCACCCACCTTACAACCCCTAAGGCACCTTTTCTTCATGGTGTGCCTCTGAATTCAGAAACCCTTTTGCAGAGTGTACAGAATGAGTGCTGGCAGGCACCACTTTTGTATAATAAATCCCAGAAGAGCACTTGGAAACAAATTAACCAGGGCCACTATTCTGATATCATGTCTAAATAACCCAGTCGAACTGCCTTGCTCCTTTGTAACAGGTAGGTGCTAAACCTGCAATACGATATTGCAAATCCTGGTCTTTTCTTTTTGGGGTTGGGGATTTTTTTTTGGTACAATGTGGTTTGACAGGCTACCTGTGAGCTGATCTGTCCTGTCAGACATCACTCCCTGGTTTACCCTGCTCCCCTTTCTGAAGGAGACAAGGAACAGATATTCAAGCAGCAGAGTTGTCTGAGCCACCTCACTCTTTCATTTGTCTGCCAAATCCTGCTCAGAGAGTAGACTGTGTCAGCTTCTCTGTCTTCCAACACCAGAGAAGGACAACGAGGCCAGTTCACCTGTTTTTCCACCAGGACCCATCCGATCTCCTTACTTTTTTTTTTTCCTTTTTTCTTTTTCTTTTTTTCTTTTTTTCTTTTTTCTTTTTTTCTTTTTTTTTTTTCTTTTTTTTTTTTCCCCCCTTAATTGCCCTTTTATCTGTAGCTGCTAGGTTTAGCCCTGGTTCTCCTTCTCTGGCACAGCAGCCTGACTCAATTCCACCTTCTTTCCTCCCTGTAGCAAAAATCCCTCAGGCCCCTTGCATTTCTACAGGCAGAAAACACACACACACACACACACACACCTGCAGCCGGGAGTGCCAGGAAATGGGGCTGGAGCCACCTTGCAGGCATGGAGCAGGAGGTGCAGAAAGGAGGAGGAGCAGCTGCTTGCAGAAGGCAGACGCACCTTTTAAGGCTGCCCTGTACCCGACTTACTCCATTTCTAGATTTCAGGTCAACTTCCTTCTGTACTATTTCACAACTTGACCTGTGGACAGTGTCTGAGCTCACTAGGCCTTGCTGAGAACGAGGGTGTTTGTCCCATATCAGAGAACCTGAAGAGTAAGGAAGTCTCTCTGTTGTTAGGACCATCTAACAAGATGCTCCACCTAAGTCTGGCATAAAGCTAGGCTTTTATACTGAGTTCTGTCTTGCTGAATCCTGTGAAAACTATCAGGAGAAAACAACTTCACATGCTTCTTTACTGTCAGCCTTGGGGTTTAAATGATTCCAATTTTGCCTTCCTCTGTCACAGCTAGGCATCCTGTTCTAACCTGAAAATTTCATTAGTGTCTTGAGCACTTCTCCAGCTTCAGAAGCTGTAGATTTTCCTGTCTCTGCTGAGTTCTCACCATGGCAGGGTGAAGATGTGTGTGCCAGCAAGCTGGGAAGACAGAGCTGCAACAACATATCCGTTCATTTGTGGAATCAACACTTCAGGAAAGCCCACAATGAGTCATCACATTAAAAGCTGTCCTTTGCATCCTCTTTGGGATCACTTTTACAGAATGAGTATAAAAGTCAGACCCTGTCGGTACAAATCATTTTGCAAAGGAAGGTCTGCAGGCTTTTAGGAGCACACCTGGCCCAGTGGGCAGGCAGAAGAGGCCGTGCTGCCAGACCAGTTGCTTGACATATTTTGAGTGTGGAGCCCCAGGTCCCCTGTGGGAGCTGCTGGAGAAGTACATGGACTGTCAGAAGCTGCTGTGTGTGTTCAGGCTGAGCATGTGCTGGCAGGGATGTGGATTTTAGCAGTGACATCATGATGACTGCCTCAGCTATCCCCACAGACTGGGCTCATAAACAGCACATGAGAGGATTTAGACTCCATACATCCTCTGTCCTCATGTATACCTCATGCATAAGCTCTCTGAATCTGGCCCATAATCCTTTCTCAGTGAGGAAAAAGAATTCTTTATATCATCTCTGTATATAAGCTTATTTTCTGTAAACAATCAGCCACAAGAATGACCAAAAAATGGAACTTCTGCATTGATCTGTGTTATGCAGGGAGTAGCTCTGTTTAAAATAGTAAGCCGTTTTGGTTTTGCTATTTTGTTTCCTGTATGTGAAATCCTAAGCCTTTCATTTTAGGGAAATAAAAGCTGGTTTAATGTTCTCTATATCTGAGAGGATTAAAGGGCCATCTCAAACACGAGGAGGTAGCCTTTATGGATTCCCTAAATATGCACTACTAAAAATGGAATAGGTGAATGAATGTGATTTAGATACTCAGGAGCTGATTCCAATTCAAGCCTTAGTGCAGACAAGGCTCTGCACCAGCATTAGATGTCCAGTTCAAAACAGATATCCCAGAGATAGTTTAAATGTATTTGTATTTGCAGGACAGAAATGAAAAAGTTTAATCTGGCTGCGTGCCAAGAAAAATGCACTGTTTGGCTGGACTGAGGTTGAGCTGGGCTTTGCTTTGGTAGACTAAAATTCCTGCCCATGTGAAAATTTGGATTGTACCAGTGATGTTTTTATCTCAAAGATAATCATCGAGCCTCTTCCTGACTTGCTGTTGAAGTTGACTGAGTATGTTTTTATTCTAAATGGTCTTGTTTGCCTACAGCTGAGCTAAAATGGCACTGCAGAGTGTGACGTGGTGCCCTAAACACAGACTGTTTTAGAGAGCACAGGGAATCTGAGACATCTGCATGGGAGTGGCACACATGAGATGTTGCCTCTAGTGGACCCATGACCTTCCAAGGCAGCAGCTGGAGGAATTTGATTTCCTAGGATATCTAAAATGGCATGAGCTATTGACATTTAAGCAGATGAATCCCATCCTGTGGAATCTTGATGGAAATATGTTTATCCAGTGCCATGTGTACGTGTGCTCTCAGCCTTCCTCAGTTTGTGAAAGTTTCAGGGTAAGAGCACAGCACAGCACTGCTGAGGTTTGCCTTTCACCAGGCAGTGCAATGACAACTTGTATTTCCTTTGGATCCAAAAGTATTTGGTTTTTTTTTTACTAGTCTACAGGGGGGAAAAAATAGTCATTTCAGGCTTCTCCAGAGAGTGTTGATGATAAACTTTTCCTATCACTTCCCTTTCATGTCTAGGCATTTCTGATAGAAACACCACTCATTCTTTAAGGATTTTCAAATCCTCAGATGTTCAGGGGTTTTGTATAACTGGAAAGGTTTTTCAGAAACCAGTAGGTGATATTGTTCCACCTTGAATTACATAGGAAAAGAAGACTAAGAAAAATCATTGCTTCATGAAAGATCACTCATCACCAAAGGAGGCATGTGCTGCAGTAGCAATACTGAGGTGACTTATATATATGTTTTGAAGGAGTTGAAGTGTCTGTAGAAATTTTAGTTTTTCACCCTTAAATATCAGTCCTTCTAATAATTTCTTGTTCTTGCTTTTTGTTATGTGACACATTCATGTGTCCCATGTTCATTCATGTGATGTGCCTTAAAGTCAAGAGCTTCTCTTATTTCTGTCCTGTGAAAAGCAACGTTCTTTTTTAGGCAGGGGAAACTTCATTAAGATTCAGACATTTATGAGGAATTTAAGGTTTAAAATGTTCTTGAGGATGAAGCTGTGAGGGGGAGAGTTCACAGAAAAGCAAAGAGCAGCTCACCAGTCCTTCAGGCAGAGGGAAATCCCAGGCCATGGGCGGGATGTTAACAACAACATAGAGCTGGTGATTCCATCTACGCTTACCAAAAAAAAAAAAATCAAACAGTGTACAAAACCTCTGGCCCGCATAAGGAAAAAATTTCTCAGTGATCAATTTGATTAACTAAAAAACCCCTCTAAACTCTCCAGCTTTCCTGACCCAAATAAATGTGTAGAGAAGACTGCATGGTGATTATTATTAAAAAGAGTATTGGTTTGGTTTTATTTCTGACTTTTATGTTGGCAGTAACTCCAGTTCCAAAGCTTTTGCAGGCTTCAGAAGAACTGAAAGCTGAGTTTTGCTTTAGACCAGCACTTACCAGTAAAGAAAGGAATAAAAATGGGCTAATTTCACTCTTTTTAGCAGTATAGCCAATTTCAGAATTGCCTCCTCAGCTTGAAATAGTGACATTTTCTAGAATTGATGGTACATCTTAGACTAAAACAAGTCTTTAAATGCACCTCCTAGCTGAAAGATGTGCTTGCTTGTATAAATGAACTGGCAGGAGAAAAAATATTTAGAGATATATATTTAACACTGGGCTCCAAAAATGCAAAACTTCTTTTCACTTTGTTAACTTTACTTGCAGAAATAAGCAATACAGGCATTGCACTATGTATGGGAAAAAGAAATGACAGTTTTCTGTTTATTCAATACATTTGGAATCTCATTAGTTATCAAATGGGACTTGAGTCTCATTGCCTACAAGCAATAACATTTTTTTTCATTCTCTGCTGCCCAAAGTGACCAAATGTAGATTAGTCTGGAGTTTATTGTTCCTGCTAGAACTGATATATAATAAAATTCATTTTTAGATACACAGATTTTTTTTTTTCCCCCTCCTTCCTTCAGGCTGCTGAAGAATGCACAGAATGAAGTTCATTTCAGAATGTGGTATAAGAAACTACTGGCTGCTCTCCAATTCTGTGCTGGACAAACCCTGAACAATGAGTTTTTTAAGGAAGAAAAACTCATCAGAATTCTGGAAGACATTGCCACAAAAGTGAAAACTGCCAGTGACCCGAAAAGAAAGGTTTGTAAAAAATACTGGCCTTTCCATCGAAGTTTCTATAGGGAAATTTATTTTTTCTAGGGTAACACCTCTTTCCTTTAATACCCTTTACATAAATAAACCGAAGATTTGACTAAACTTTATAACTATTTTTCTGCTCTGAAAACAGATAACACATAGATATTTAATGGGACAACTCTCATCACTATTACTCTTGAGGACTGCAGATCTTTTAAGCCATTTAAATTTCTTCATCAGTGGTTTTTCAGATGGACTTGGAGGTGGTCAGAAATAATGGCAACAAGGCTGATTATCATTTCACTGAGAGGAATGCTCACATTCAGCACCTCATCCCAAAATATTTGACTCCTGGAGAGCTGCAGTATTTCTTGAAAGCTTTGCTAAGAGTTGTTCTTGGCAGGCTGGACATATCCTTATTTTTTAGCAAAGACAACCAGAGTGGAATGTAGTTAATATCTCAAATGTAGCTCTCAGCAATGAATACTGAGCACATATCTGCAGAGATGCCTCCCTGGCAATAGAAACATACAGTTGTCTTCTCCAGTGGGTGCAGCTTTGGTACTGCATAGGTCCACTTCCAGTTCAGAACTGTTAATTTTCCAGAACAGCTGCTCTTACTTACCTGGTGTGTAAAACTGCTTCTTGTTGAAATCTCAGCAAGGCAGAGCAGAAAGCCAAATAAAAATATACTTGCCACTGCTGGTTATCATGAACAATATCATGAATCTTTCTGCCTTGTTAAGGATTCAAAGAATTTCAAAGGGTTTCTCAAAAAACTCTTTGCTGCTACTGAGAGCAGCAAAGCAAACATGGAAGTAAAAAGACAAAAATATTTGCAAAAGGAAAATCCATGTAAAGAAAAAGAAATAGTAGTAATACATTATACATCAGTGATGCATAATTCAGATTTTAGAGATTAATCTCAAGGCTGCAGTTACTATGATACTGAGAAGCTACCAAACCTTGCAGTTAACAGAGTTAGGCAAGGGAGATCACAGTGCTGAGGCAACAAGCAACAAGTTGGGAAGATCTTAGGAAAGACAAAAAAACCCATGAGGTACAGCACACCAATACAAGGCTAATCAGCCCCTAAAGAAGAGTATTGAATCATAGAATCACAGAATGGTTTGGGTTGGAAGGGATCTTAAAAATCATGTAGTTCCAACACCTTCCACTAGACCAGGCTGCCCCATCCAGCCTGGTTTCACAGATAGAGATTTTTTCTGGCGTCCAGTCTAAACCTCCCCTCCCTCAATTTCAAGCCATTCTCCCTTTTCCTGTCACTCCATGCCATTGGAAACAGACTCTTTCTGTCTGAACCTACGGGGCATTATGAGCTGGTAGCGCATCTAGGCAGAAAAAGCATCTGCTTTTTTTTTTTCCATTTTACTCCACTTTTTTTGCTTTAAGAAGCAGAAAAAGTGGAGTAAAATTACAGTTCTTATTTTTAATACTCCAGTGTGACTTTATTAGCTTTTATAAGGTCACACGGATGCTACTGGCTCCTGAAATTGTTTTGTTTGTTTAAAGTACAGAAAGACAGTAAAAAAAAATTTTAAAACAATTGAAATAAAAAAAAAAGCTGCTTTTTTTGTTCTTTCATGCTGCCATTACTGTTCACGTGCTGCAGGAGGTGTTAAAGGTGGAGCTCTGCAGACTCCAGCATTTCTTCCAGGAGGTGAAGCTCTGCCGGCTCCCCCTGAACCCTGCACTTGTTGTCCAAGGCATAGAGGCAGAGGTAAGTGTGATCAACTACCTTTTCAATTTTGGTTTTTAGTATAAAGGGGAGAAGGAGACAATGACTACATTGACTGGGAAATGATCATCGTGACATCGAGTATAAATCATCTGGTCAATTTACAACCAGCCCAATCTCCTTCAAACCAGGGGCCTTTGCTTGAAGCAGAGGTGACAGGATGGGTGGGATAGGTGCTGCATGTGTGTCACTCCAGACAGGGATTCCAGCTCTGAACAGCCCATTCCCACCTTACCTGCCCTGCTGGGTTTGGCAAGGGCACCTGGAAGCTGGGACCTGGTCCCCACCAGGTAGCTCTTGGTGACAAGTGTTTTTCCCATCCAAGAGTCTCCCATGTCAGGTATGGGAGCAGCAAAAACTCTGATGCCAGCTGTTTGTTTGCTGAACTGACTGAGAATTGCTAAAATATTAAATATTCACACTAGCTTATCTGTATCTATGACCCCTATTAAAAATGACTTAAGGATAAAGGAAACAGCAATGCTCTTCAGTGTTACTTGACTTGACTTTGACTGCAGCACTAAGATTCAGTTATTCCTTGTTCAGAAATACTTCCATAAACAACATAATGCCAGGAGTAAGCTGATTCATCTCTGGAGAAGGAAAATGTATCCAGCATGAAGACAAAAAAAACCAAACCTGAACAGTCATGTATATTACCAGTTGTAACTGCCTAATTACAGCAATTTGTGCTCTATTTTTGTTCTCTGGCTCATTATCCATAGTAGACCTGCTTCTAAGAGGTGCTGATCCCTTGCATTGCCTCTGACCTGTGTTTCTCCAAGTAATTGCTGTTCAGCCTTGATCTGGCTGAGAACTGAGGTCTTCCAGCACCCCACAGGCTTGGGCGAATTGTGTGTGATACATGTCAGACGGATCTGAAACCTGCTGCCTCTCCCTGCTTTCAGGCTTTTGGAAATAATGACTAATGGAAACGTATCTCACCATAAAGTCATGCCATTTATACTCCACCAGCTTGGCTGGACAGACACAAAACTGTTTAAATGTAATATCTGAAGAGGTGATTTTTTTTCTTTTCATTTTTCCTATATCATCATTATAGGCCATTATCTTTCTATAAATACATGTAGTTTCTTGATTGGACTGTACGTCAGTATAATCATGCAAATTAGAACTTTTAAGTGCTTATAATTACCTAAATTTAATTCATTTTGGTGTCATCTATTGATTTTACCCCTGGAAAAATCTAACTGACAGAGCAAGCACAGCTCCCAGCTCCATTGGAGCTGCATTATCCCACAGGAACACTTCAAGCACTCACTGAGACTTTTCAATGGACAGAATTGGGGGGGGGGGGGGGGGCAGGACAGGATCTCATGGCTGATAATGTCTCTGGCCCATCACAGAGCTCTGGTGTGGCTGAGACAAGATTTGCATGCTGTTGCCATGCTTTGAGATGTTGAGATGAAAAGCAACAGACAGCTGTGTCTGGTGGAGCTCAAATTAGCCTCCCTCACACTGCAGCCTGTAAGAACAGCAGCAGCTCTTGTAGGGTGCTCATTATTTCCAGGAACCAGGCCATTAATTCACCATTGTCTTTAGCTGGTGTTGAGGAGTTTCCCCTCCACCCCTCCTTGGGTGTTTTTAATGAGGGTGATAATTCTGCCCTAAATTCTCACAGGATTTGCAGTGCTTGGCTCATTAATGCCTTTTGAAGCCCTTTGAGATCCTCAGGTGGAAGGAGCTGTAGAGCATGGAAGTTGGAGTTTGTGCTTAATTAAGAGAAATTCCACCTAAAACAGAGCATGATTTTCAAAATTTCCTATGTCCTCAGCCAGAGTGATGCCATCAAAGAAATTGGCAGGTTCTTTGCTTCCATGTCTGATTGGGCAGGGCTGGGTTTTTTTCAGAGAACAATAGGACCAAAGGCTTTTCAATGCTTTAGGACTCATTTGATCAGTCTTATATAATTCATCCACCCTGTTCCAGGCAAAGCTTATTGTTGACAGGCCTGGGTGAAAATGAAGAAAAACAATTAGTACATAAAATATTATCTGTTCATACGGTCTGATATTTAACCAAAGCAGGTTGTTTGGGGAAAAGAATTTCTTGTTTTTCAGACCCAATGAAACAGTCAATAATATCAAGAATTATTTATTTTTGCTGCCACTGCTACTGAGCAGTGTTTAAAGCTGGGATCTTTTTCAGGGATATTGTATTGGCCTGGTGTTTTGTATTTTTGACACTGTTGTTCTTCTGTCTCATCTTTCTTTCCCCTGCAGTCATGTTCTTATTTTACGTCCAATGCCTTTCCTTTAAAAATCTCCTTCATCAATGCGAATGCTCCAAGTGGAAACATCAGTGTTATTTTTAAGGTATTGTGTTCTTCTTCTCAGGTCTTTTGGGATGGAAAATGATCATTTAAAATTAACCTCATTTATGTTTTGAACCCTGAGTCTGAGAATAGTTGATTTAGCTCTGCTGCTTATTTATCCCTATTATTTTTGACACAAGGACTTTCAATGAAATATGTGGAGGCAATACACTAAAGTGTCACCTTTCTGATCAACAGAGAATCAAACAAATTATGGCAGTTTTTTGTTTGTTTGTTTGTTTTTTCCACAGTGAAGACAACCAGACTAGAATATAAAGTTCATATTTTAAACCTAGTTTATTAATGACATAAAAATCAGAGGGCAACTCTCAGAGAAGAGATAGATCAAAATGACTGAACCCTCATCCTTGTCCATATGGCTCTAAAAAATCAAAGTACTGGAGTGTTAGAGGCTCCATTTGCCACACAAACCTAATTCTGCCCCTATCAGCAAGCGTGGGGGGAATGGAGGAAGATGGAGGTGGAGGAGACAACAGAGGAGCTCTGTCTCATTGGAGTTACTTGGAGGAACTGACTCAAAATAAACTCTGCTTTATGTTGCAGTTGTCACCTAGAAACTCTTCAGAGTTCAGAACAGTCAATCCACAAAAGACAATGCATGCATTGTAAAGTTAGTTCTCTTTCAAAAGAGCAAAAGTCTCCCCTGAAAGTGGATATTGGTTTTAGAGAAGAACAGAAGTTCTTAAAATGGATGATGGATACAAAATGGTTGGTTGCCAATGGCATTATCCTTAGATATTTTGCAGAATCATTTTCCAAATGAGAAATCTAAAAAAAAGTGGTATAAATAATTTTTTTAAAAAATAGATTTTATGCTGTCTTAAATTAACTTGCCCTTTAGAGCAGCTGCAATTCTCAGAAATAGAAGAATGCTTTCCAGGCCTACTAAGGGGAGAAATTAGCAATTTTAAGTTTTTCTGAACATTTAGAAACATGGTTCATATGCTGTTTCATCTGAGAATCAGCATTAAGCAGCAGGTTCCTACCCACTTGAACAAACACCTGCTCATGGGGCTTTTAAACAACTGCATTGGTTCTACTCAAACAATTTTTTCCTGCCTAGTAATGTTCAGCAACCAACTCATTGTCCAGTAGCTGTAGAAGTATTATAGCTGCTGTCACCTTCTCCTGTCAGAGAAAGCTTGTGTTAAAATACCTTTTACTTGTACTATAGTTCCATTGCTTATTCATGACAGATAACTCACACATAAATGATAAGCACAATAAATGATAAAGGATATCTTACTAAATTGTCTTCCCACTGTATGTCTGAGGGAAGGTGAGTGGAGAGAATAAGATTTTTTTTGGGCATTTTTAGGTTCTAAGAAGAATTAAGTGAAGTCAAGATTACCTTTCGACGAGAGAAAAACAGATTCAGATATTTTGTCTTTTTAAGACGTCTTTATGTCTCCTCAAGTACTTATTTCCTGGCAGTAAATGTCTGTAGATCGGAATGCTTGTGTAGAAAGAATGTAATGAAAGAATAAAGCACTTAAAATACCAGTAAAAGTTATACATTTTATGTGGAATTGGATGGAGGGGAAAAAAAATCAGCGCTGTTGTTTCCACAGGCCATTTACTCAGCCATGGCTGAAAATAATCTCTTCATTAATTCTTGTGGCTACAATTAAAGCCCCATTTCACTGAGATTATTGTTTGACTAACTCCGTGGGGAGAGGGGTCATCACTGCATCACTGCTTGGAACTGAATATGAATCACGTTATGGATAAAATGTAAATTCGTGATAAAATTCCCTTGCAAATACCAAGTCGTGAGGCTTAATGTTAGACAAACACTGTCATTTGTGCAAAGGGATCCAGCATTAAGGAGACTTTAAAATGTAACTAAATTAGGATCCTACCTCCGGATTAAATTTTCAAATTCTAATAATTACATAGGAATAATAAGCAGAAAGGCCACAGTTAATCAGGGATCATTTGTTACCGTCTCAGTGGCTGTCAAAACTGCTGCTGTCTGTCTGTGCCATCTACTCTGTCCTCTTCTGACACAGAAAGGTAAGTAGGAACTTTGAAGAAAAACATAACAAAGTTACTGAAAATAATGTAGCTGCTTTGGTGGGCAAAAAAGTCCCAGTTAAACAGGACATTATTTCTATTTGGTATTGAAGGAGAAAACTGAATTTCATGTGCAATTTTCACAGATAGGTGATGATCTACGTCAAGACATGTTGGTTCTGCAAATTATTCGAGTGATGGACAGCATTTGGCTCCAAGAGGGACTGGATATGCAAATGATCATTTATAGGTGTTTATCTACAGGGAAAGGACAAGGTCAGTCTTAAATTATAAAAGGAGCCTGTATTACATTATTCATATTTCATGTAAACAGTGGTATATAAAATTTACTTATTCTGCCTCTCTAGAACTCTTCGGATTTTGTAGCAACTTAGGCTAGAATTTTCCGAAAGCCTCAACACTGTCAGCTTGCAAAACATTCTTAAATTCACATATCAAAAAGAGGGCTTTGGAGAAAATTGGCCATAGCTACTGAAGTTTTAATCCAGTGTAGTCCTACATAGATGCTTAAATGAGCCTAGATGCGTGTGGCTGCAGAAAGTACCTGCAGACGAGTGATGACAGCTTTGTGCTGTTGATTTTGAAATATTATTCTTGTGATTTATGTTGCTTAGGGCAGGCCTGACTCATCTGAAAGCTCTATTTCTCTCTTTTATGGTTGTTATAGCAGAGCTGTAGCAGGGATACCAATTGCTTGCTGTAGAAATCTGCTGACAGCAGTAAGCTGGCTATATTTCCCTGACCAAATCTTCTACTGGAAATAATCCTAGCTCAAATAGAAGGCTGATGTATCCAGATTACCTGCTGTACCAAAGCTATTAAAATAGAAAAATTAAAAGAAAATCATTGCTTTCTGAGCCTCAAAGTGAACAGGAGAGAAGAGGAATGATCTAAAGGAAATAAGAGAAAAGAATAGATGAGTTCAGGCATAAGGCATGTGGTTGTGGTGACCTGGAAAAAAACTCCTCCCTTCTTTGTAGGGATGGGAATCAAAGCTTGAAAGCTTCTGCTTCAAAGGCAGATAATACAAGAATACTATTTCTGGACATGACATGCTGTATAGACTCTTCTACACACTGACGCTTAATTTGATGTTTGCCAAGAGAGATACAAGGGATCATCTGCAAATAATATTCTCTCCCTGACAGTCTCTTTCTTCCAGCATCATAGCAGCAAAAAAACCCCACAATGTCTCACAGCTTTTCCAGATGTCTTTCCTTATGATTTTAAATGAGAGTTAAGGTAATTGATTTTCAGTTAATAATTAAGGATAAAGAACAAGTGACATGCCTGTGGTCACATAGGAGACATGCTTTGGGAGGTTTGGGTACATAGGTTTCCCAAGCCCTGACTGACTCCATGGCCACCTCTCCCACACAAGGGGGATGGGAGATAGTAATTTCATGGTCATGCAAACACAGAAAACACTTTTCGCTGAAATTCAGTGAGAACTGAATAAAGCATTGGTAGAATTCCACTTTCCGGGCATGGTGAAGTAGAGGAGCCTGTAAAATTCTTAGACAATTAGAATTCTTAGATAAACCAAGTAAAAATCTTAGAGAAAGTCCTCCCTGTGATGCAGAGTAGAAGTGTGACATGTCAGGGGACCACACATGGGGACAGGTCTCAGTACCAAAAAAAGGAATTAAGTGCATGCAGTAGAGATAGAGGATTCAAGTGAAGCATTGCAAAATGCTTGGCTTCTCCCTGCACTGCAGGGTCCCAGTCTGTGACATACAGGATCATAATTTCTGCACTATCCACTACCTTCCTCCAAGCTGTGATCAGCATCACATCCTCCAGAATAATTTCTGTACTTTTCTAGACAATAAATACGTATGAAACAACTTTATATATATTAGTAAATATCTGATCTTACTTCTTAATTTTATTTTTTTAGTTTTGTGTTTATTCTACCCACTTTGAATCTCACTGAATTGTTCACCTTGTTGGTACATTGAGGCAGCTATATCCACAATATTGTTATTGGTGATTTTATTTCTCCTTCACAGAACTACCCTTTTCCACTTGGTGCCCTTTATTTCTAATTTCCAAAGAGCAAGAGTAAAACAATACTGTTCTATATTTTCTGCTGCATTCATTATTTTTAAGCTTTTAACGATGTGTTTTGTTGTTTTGGTTTTTTTTTTTTTTCTGCATGGAATGATCAAATAACAGGCAATATGCATTGATTGTCTTCCTATGTTTTTAAAGTTGAGGATTTTTCATGCAAACTCTTTTCCATCTGATTAGGACTGGTACAGATGGTGCCAGATGCTACCACACTAGCAAAGATCCACAGGGAGTCTGGACTGATAGGACCACTGAAAGAAAACACAATTAAGAAATGGTTTCGCCATCATCATCCTCTGGAATCAAGTTACCAAGAGGTAACATCATAATGAAGCTTATTACACATTTCATGCTATGCCATGAGGGGGAAAAAAAAGAACCAAATTACAGTAGGCAGCAAAAATGAGTGGCTCAGACATGAGACAAACAAGTCTCATGCAGAGAAACCAGGGAATCCACTTAAATGCCATTCCCTATCTAAGGGAATATTGCTTTTTATCAGGTGAATGGTATTATATTTTCTATAAACATATGTCATGGAGATGTTTTGAAATTTAGTAGTAAAGTGAAGAAAAATTGAAACAGAAATTGTCTTGAGCTCAGAAAAAAATTATTTTCTAGGCCACCTCTTTAAATTCTTTCTTTTATGTAAACCACATAAAATCTTGGCAGATTTCCTGTATGTAGAAACAACCATGCCAATTCCTAGAGTTTCAACCATGCCAGTACCTAGAGTTTCAGAAAGCTGTTTTATCCAAACTACCTAGTCATAGTCAAAATACAGAAGATCATGCTTTTCATATCACATGTTCTCATGGGATCCCATGTAAGGCATCTGATTTTATGAAATTGGATGTTCTGCACGAGCCAAACAATACGAAATTTAATTTATAGAAGCAAAGGTTTTTCCAGGAAATCTTTTTAGCAATTTCTTGTTGGGTGAGCATGTTCTGAGGCCCCTGAAAAAAACTTTCAATTTTTTCTGTTTCTGGGACAGTTTTTATAATCCTTTTTCCACCCAAACAATAAATTAGTGGCCAAAATTTAAAGGAGTGCTTTGAGTATTTAATGCTCTGAGAATGAAATGCTTTTATAGCAGTTTGGTGATAGATGTGTATTCTAAATGTGTTTGGTAAACTTTAGTAATTTATAATTATTCCATAAGCATTTTCTCATCTACATTTTGACTACAAACACTTCAATTCCTCATATATCACTTGATTCTATTAAACAAGAACAATCTGTATAGAAAGAGGATTTTTAAAAGTTTGTGTGTTTACATTTTTATAGTAGAGGTGTAGACAATATTTCAACTCAAAAGGGAGGCAGTGCTAGTTATTGATTGAAAACTTGATTTCTTGCTGTTGCTGCTGCTGTTTGTAAAAAACACCATTAATGTGTAATATGCTAAAACCAATTCCTACCCAATTTCTTCCGATTTTTAAGTATATGAAATGCAGTCAGATCTGATTACATAGGGTTTGCATGAAATTACTACTATCCATTCCCTTTGTGTTTGCTAGTGAATGAACCTTCATCTTTTTTTTCACTCCTTCATAATTTTTTACTCAACACAGTACTGGATCTAAGGTGCTCAGAAAACTGGTGCAGAACAAGCTTTAATATCCTCATTTTACAGTTGGTTGAACGAAATCACAGAATGCTTAAGTGTTTTATCCAAGGTCATCAATGTGAATAGGTAGCACAGTTAGGCATAAAATTCAGCCAACACTTGAGCTGTGGCCCAAGTCTTGCCATTGCTGGTGGCACCTTGCATCTACAGGGAATTCCTGAAAGCCTAAATAATCATTTGCCTTGGCTAATGTGGGTTTTGTCCAAAACCATTAAGATCCAGATTAGGATGGTTTGGGTTTCTATATCACACTGTATACATTGAAATTTAGATTCATGGGACATGGACTGAGTTCTGGAGCAAAAAGTCCATGTAGGTAGTGAATAGTGCAGTGGATGTAAAACAACCTACATCCTTCTTACAAAGCAAATGGTTAAACTTGTGCATTTTCAAATCATTTCCTTAGGGTTATTTTTGCCATTTACCTGCAGAACACAGAACAGAAAATGCCAGCTTCATGCCAAGAGGCTTTATTTCTTTTCCTTTAGCATCATCCACCTTAAAGTTTCCTGTAGACTTCCAGGTATCTTTGGAACAAAAAGTGAAAACCTCATTCATAAAACTGGTCTTGTGCTGTAACTTTGAAATGTTTGAGTGCCATCCTTATACCATTTCTACCCAGACCTGTCTCATTAATCTCTTTTCAAAATTTTAACAGGTTAAAATTTTACTGACAAGCATAGCATTTTTAAAATTACATTAAAAATTGTTAGCATCACAAATATATCTGGATATTTCATGTAAGAGCTTTTGTTTTACTCACTAGGCCATAAAGAATTTCTTTTATTCCTGTGCTGGCTGGTGTGTTGTTACCTTCATCCTGGGAGTCTGTGATCGACACAGTGACAACATAATGCTGACAAAATCTGGACACATGTTCCACATCGATTTTGGAAGATTTTTGGGTCATGCACAGATGTTTGGAAGCATAAGAAGGTTGGTATCTACAGTAACACAGAGTAAACTTTAAAGCAGTGGTCTGAAATTTCACAGCTTTATGAAGTCCCATATAAAAAAATACCAATGAGATTAATCTTTCTCTTTTTTTCTCCCTGTATTTTCCAAAGCAACATTTTTTTGTTGTTTCTTGAAACTTCTAAAAAGTGTAGGAATGACTGGAAAAGGATTAAAATATGTTGGAGATCCCTTTTCAGTGTAAAACAAAAATGTAAATTCTTGTTCGTTCAGGAATTTGAATGTTGTAGTTCAGTAGTTACCAGAATAGAAGAATTCTGATGTTTATTGCTATTTTTTTCCCAGCAGAGGAGGGTTCCTAAAATAGATCCAAATCCATATATCTATCTAATTGACAAATTTCTTCCCATATTCAGAGAAGGAACCAAATTTTCCAAATGGGCATGGAGAATAATTAAATTATGCCTCTGTGGGTAAATTTTCAAACTTTTTCATTATTTTTTGAAGTTCCACACCAAGCCACACTGAGCTCAAGGGTCGTTTTGCAAATATCTGATTACCATTGTAGGTGTGATGTAGCTATGTCATGCTAAGGATCAATCAAACCGTGTGATCACGTATCATGTATCCCAGTTCCTAATGTGAACATATTATGAAGGAATGAATTGAGATGGAATAAGGACAGGATAATGCCAGGATGCCCAAAACACAAAGGAGCTGTTACAGCAGAGTAAAGAATGGATGAATGATCCCTTTTAGTGACAAGATGTGTAGTGTGTGTATGTCTTTCATCCATGTTTTGTAAAAATTTCCAGAACAAGTAAGTTTGAGCTAATTTTCTTTTTTTCCCCTTTTTTTTCTTTTTTTCTTTTTTCTTTTTTTCCTTTTTTTTTTTTTTTTGTGTGCGTGTGCGTGTGTGTGTGTGTGTATGTGTGAGTGTGTTTTTGCTGTTGTTGTTGATTTTTTTTTTGGTTGATTGGTTTTCTCTCGTTGGGTTTTTTTGGTGGTGGTGGTGGTTTTTCTTGGGTTGTTTTGGCTTGGTTTTTACTTTTTAGTTTTTTGTTAGGCTGGCCTTTGCCTGCTCTAGACTCAGTGTCTTAGACAGACATAACAGCATGGGAGTATTGATATGAGGGAAGCTGATGAGGATAATAAGTACTTCTAAGTCAGGCAGTGAAAATATTTAGTTGCAGTGCTTAGAATCATCATCCATCATTCAAGATATGTACCCTTAATCCTCCTTATTTGCTGTGGAAAGAATAAAGCAGAACAGAGTAATATAAACATACTCATGCACACTCCTTGTCAAGTGCTGCATCCTTCTCTACAACAAAACTGCTATTGGAACCTAGCAGGAATTTCCTTGAGTAGTAATTTTACATAAACAAAAAAATTGCCTATTTGAGTGAACAACAGGATGAAGCAAATATAAGAGGGGACACAACAACCAAATTTAAATGATGTAATAGCAATAATAAAAATAGATATTAATGCTACTGTTTTACTGCTCAGTTATATTACACCTTCTAATTAAGTCTGTGAAAACTTAAAATATTGTCACTTCCACAAGCAGCAGCCTCTTTTCCCATTTCTCAATTCAGTGTGTTGTTTTTAAACTACAGAATAAAATCACACATTTAGGACCTCCATTCATGGACTGCCCTCATGATTCCTTAGGAAAACTGGGTCTTCCATCTAAGAGCAGGTTGCAAACACCATGGGATAATCATTATTTTCTTCAAGCCCAGCTGCAACTGAGCAGATACAGCATTAAGGTATTAGTAATACAGTATTAATGACTATTGTTTTTACGAGTTGTATGCACCTTCGTGAAATGTAACATATTTGTACCACAGGAACACAGGGATATCACATTTTTACACATCACAAACTTCAAATTCTCCCAAAATTTGAAGCTCTCATTGCTAGTTGTATCTACTCATTCCCACAAGGCAAGTCCTGAGACAGGTTTGGCCTCTGGTTTCTTGAACAGCCCTTACACTGTACTTTATTTGAGTTCTTATTAGATCTTTTTTGTTTGAGTGTTTTGCACTCCCAGAATATCATACTCTAAAATAATATTGAAGAAACAGCGGCACAATGATGCCAAACCTAAGAATTATCAGTGCTGACCCTTGGAGGGTGTTGTTCAGTAGATATTCTACATACATTTCTGGCGTTCTACAGGAGATTTAAAAAATGCAAAGTACCTGATGCAAATCCCTGTACTTGGGATTACACACATAACGCAAACCTTTTCTGTGTGTGAGTGCAAAATGAAATCTCTGCAGATCAATGAAGGGGTACAGACAAGGAGTCCCCTCCCAAAGTGTATAAAACAATCATTCCTTACAGACCTTTGCAAGCTGATGGCCACCGTTGTCCATTTCCTGTTCTGTAGTAGAATTTTGCCACTAAAAAACATCTAATTTCCTCATAAAACTTCCTGAGGACAGGTCCTCTGCAGCATCCTGCACGAGGAGTCCTTGTTCTGATGGAAGGGAAGTGCAAGGAGTGCTTTGGCAGCTCAGGGACTCACACATGGGCTGCAGCTCTTCCTATCACATCCCATAAGAGTCTTCAGAGAACCTGTTGAAGTTGACATGGACATGATTCAACCAGTCATGCTCATTTTTGCGTTCTGATTGTGAAGACCATAAAAAAGGGTTAGTAAGCTTTTTTAATTCCTTCCCTCATCTTTAAATGATATCAAATAAATCTGCTTAGTTTTGATTCCAAGTCAAAAATCAGTTCTTCCTGATGTGAGAGGGAAGAAGAATCAGGAACTTTCTTTCTACATGTGCCTTCACAGTGCAGTCAGTACTTTAAATAGTACTAACAACTCATCTTTCCTTGGATCTAGATCTAATATATCAGAAGTGTTGGAGGGAGACTTACGATCTATCTAACCGATAGCATAGTAACAGAGAGCTTGGCTGAAGAATTATTCCCCAAGTGCCTTAGGGAACTTTCCTACTGAACCATGAGGTTTCATTATCTTCTCTTTCTATTGGTTTTTTTTTGGATTTTTTTTTTAATCACAATGAATGACACTTTTTGTTAGCAGTAATAAAATGCTCCTTTCATTCTCTAACCCAGCCTCCACTTTTGACCCTACGTTCCCCCAAAACAGGCAAGCCTGCAGGTACACTTCAAACTGTACAAAGAAATATTTCTTATTTGATTTCTTCATGTAACTGTCTTATACTTCATCTACTGTGTGTCCTGTGGTAATCATCTCAGACCCACACACATGTAAACTGGTGTAATGTTGTCCAGATAATCATCCAGGACCACATCAGTCATCACGTGGTTTGGAAGAAGGAATCTGGCTCATGGTTTTACCTGCCATACTTTGCTTGGCTTTGTTTTCTTCCTTTCAGTTCTGACCAGCTCCTTTTGAACACTCCTTCCTTGGTGAATTAAGCAGCAAGAGATTTATTTAAATCCTGTGCTAACTGAACTAATCCAAATTCAGCAGTCAATTGCATCCTCCCCACTACCAGTCACTTCCAGCACTGTCATCTACAATTTTTCAGTCAGTGATGTGTAGCGTGAGACTTAGTGGCAAGACACAAAGGGGTGCAGCTCATGGCACACTGTAAATCCACCTTTTGATAACATCAGTGCCCATTCTTTAAATATCCAGTCATCCTGATTACCTCCAGCACTCACTGGCCCTTTTCATTTCCCTGGTCTGAATCACACAGACCCTCTTGTCTCTTTGCCAAACTAATCCTGGCTCTTGGCATGGTTTTCCCAGAATTTAAATCTGCTAAGCTGGTTTTCTTCTACAAAGTTAATTACTAGAGACAGCCTAACTATTCCATTGGGAAATTCCAGTTATTAGGGAAGTTTCAAAAATATGGGAAAATTATGTTTCCCACACTTTCTTCCTAGGTTGGTGTTTTATTATACTGAGAAGTATTTCAGAACATCTGAGTATATAGAAATGTAGAAGTGCCTCTTTTTATTTTGAAAGTAACACATTTCATTTTTAGTGTTAGAAACCTAAAATGTGTCTTACTGTCTCACTAGAATTGTTGATTTTAAAGAAAAAAATCTTTTCAGGTATTTCTTTCTAAACCAGAAATGTTGGCATATGGACATGGAAAAATAAGTTGTATCTGCATTTGTTCTCTTTTTTCCTAAAAAAAAGGGAAAATGGGGAAGAAGGAAGCATTTGAGATAATACATTTTTCTTTCTTCTTTTTACCCTTTTAAAACTTTATTTAGAGTACTCATATAGAGTCTAAAACTTGAAAGTAAAAACTTAAAAGTATAATCACTTTTTGTTTTCTAAATTTGTGCATGAAAACTTGTACCAACCTGTATCAGATACTGAAAGATTTCAGTAGGAATTTTCAGTACGTCTCATTATTAATTCACTCTCTGCAGTTTTTTTTTTTTTTTTTCTGACATGATGGATCAACTCCTAATTCTTTGCCACTGTCCACTTTCAGGACTTCCTGTATGCCACCCTCCAAAAATCCCTGACTGCAACCCTGGAAAAAATTTATTTCCTGATTTAAAACACCTTAGTAGCCCAAATTATCTTAATAAGATTATCCAGCTGTTTAAAGACTGCCATCCACATAAAGAATGAAAGGCAAAAATATGCACAAAAAACCTGTAGGTGAAACAGCATCATCTCCAAGGTGACAAGGCCTAAAGGGGCTTCAATTTATCAGGGAAGAAATCCATCACTTCTGAAAGTCAAGTGCCTCTAGTTGTCCAAAACTGAACAGCAGAAGCACGAGCTGAGTCTGAGAACACATGAACAATTGTCTGCCCTGAGGGCTAAAGATTTATTCTTGCTGGCCTGGTACTTTCTCTAATTATTGAGCCTGGATTATAGCTTGCCCTTTTCCATTGTTGTTTGTTTGTTTGTTTGTTTGTTTGTTTGTTTGTTTGGGGTTTGGGTTTTTGTTTGTTTGCTTGTAGGGTTTGTTGTTGTTTTGTTTGTTTGGGGTTGTTGTATGTTGGTTTGTTTTCAGTAATAGCCTCTTGTGAAGGAAATTCAACGGAAATGCTTTGAAATCAGAGTACAGTATGTTTACTGCCCACTTCAAAATCTTCAATTTTTTTGGTTATCCTTTTCCAAGCACTCAGGCAATTAAGCGTGGCACTGTTTTTTCCATACAGTGTCTGTGTGGGTTTGCCTGTATCCAGTTCTGTTCATG
Source organism: Chamaea fasciata (assembly GCF_029207755.1). Taxonomy (NCBI): domain Eukaryota; kingdom Metazoa; phylum Chordata; class Aves; order Passeriformes; family Sylviidae; genus Chamaea; species Chamaea fasciata. The sequence goes on along the minus strand of NW_027094090.1, from coordinate 72,418,478 downwards.
CAAGAGCCTTGTTCTTCTTGTGGAATTGAGTCTCCTGAAAACCAGTTCTTGTCTACTGCAACTTTCAGAATCCTTCCTGGCTTTTCCTTCACTCCAATGGTGGCATAAACTGCTTTCCTATCATCACTTTCTTGAAGAAGTGATTAGATATTCTTGTTAACAATTATGTGGGCTGGAGAAGTTGCTTGATGCTTCCAGAGCCACCAGTAGAATTCTCTCTGCTTTAGGAGGTTGGCTGCACATGAGGTATTTAAGTGATTTCCTATCAAATTCCCCACCTCTTTCCTCCTCCTTGTTCTACCAGGCACCTTATGATTTTTTTGTAGGATATGACTCTAGAGAAGGGAATTTTAACAATAAAACAGAAAGAAAAGGGGGGAAAGACATCATGGTCACTGTCCATTTTGATTATGGTTTTATTTGTTATCCTTTTCAAAGTGTAACTGTTTATAGAGATATGTATTTTCTCCTCCCTGCTCCCATCAGAAACATTGCATTGAATCACCCCTTTCTCTGAAGGTTTTCTATACATTTTTTATGCTCCAGAGAGCTGTTCTCACACGCACTCAAATGTATATTTATATTCAGGGGAAGCTGTTCTCACACACAGTCAAATATACATCAAGCACTTTTAAATTAATCTCTGTTTCTTGGTCTTCTTTTTTTTTTTCTTTTTTTTTTTTTTTTCTCCTTTTGCTTGTTCTGCACACTACGCATTTGTCCTCCATCCTTAACTGGAAAGCATGCTGATGTATTTAATTCATGTAGGATTTTATCCCCTGCCCCGAGGAATTTCTTTGCAATTCAATTTCTTCATCACTGGTTTATTTCTCTATTTTGCCTGGTGATATACAAATGCCCTGAAACCATCTATTACTGTGTTTTCTAAATATCCATCTCATACTGAAAAGGCCTGTTAGCTGAATATTCCATGGGTAGGGCATATAACCCTACTTGTTCTGTTTCTTTTAGGGCAGCATTTGGGTCTCAGTTTTAGAATGTTTTTCACTGCTGAGGGCCAGTCAGGACAAAAAAAGGAATTGTCCAACAACCTCTGTTAACAAGAGGAATTGCTCCAATCTCCCTCTGAATGAACTCTCCAGTGATTTATCAATAGGGTTAGTAATAAACTCTAATAAACACAGAAAATTTGATGGTCTAAAAAAATGGTATAAGGCATTGGGAACGCTGCACTGAGCCCTGTCAAATACGGATATTGAAGGTAAAGTGTAGAAAGAATTGAGCTCCACCTCGGTGTTGTTTTGCAGTCTGATTGCTGGTGACTGAGTGCAGGCTGCTTTATCTGTATCTGCTGGAATAGAGGAGCCCAGCTCAGCTCAAAAGGGGCCTTAACTGGACACAGGGGTGCTTCCTAACCAGTCAATGTTTGCAACAGGACTAAATAATGAAACAGAGAACAACAACAACACAATTTATCACCAGCAAACATAAAGAAATATACCTGGACCATAGGAGAAACTCCATTTTTCTTCTTATCAGGACAAGATCATAAACATGCTTCTGAGATTCTTATTTAGCCTATTCTCAAAGATTTTTATGATAAAGTTCTTCTCCAACCTATCAAATTTCTAGTTTAGGATGTCCTCTCACAGCATTTTTTTTCCCCTAATGCCTAATCTAACTCTTGCTGTGTTATCATCTTATTTATTCTTCCTCTTTCCGGAGGGGACATGAAGATCCCATGTTCTGACACTATCCAAGACAAGTATGTTCCTAAAGCAGAGCAGATCTTCTTTCAGGGAGTATCATTTTTGTAATCTTGCAAAGTACACCATCAGCTAACTGCACAGAATGGTTGAAATTCTGTGACATAAGTCAATAAACTCTGTGCTCAGGCTGCAGCAGAACTGAAGGTTGCAGCAGAGCCTGGGCACTGCAGCCAGACTGAAATCCATCCAGAGGTGCCTCCAACTAGTTTCTTGTTCCCATTATGAGCCTTGCCAATTTCCTTGCTCTGTGGGAGGGTTACAAACTCTCCTTCTCTGAATTATTATAATTTTGAAATTAAGGGGCTTTCAGGCAAAGATATGGGAATAGGAATAACAGTTCTCAACTAGAAAAATTAAAAATAAAAATGCAGCAGTACAAAAACAAAACAAAACAAAAACCTCCTGACATAGTCAGAATACAACCTGACACCCTGCCAGTCTGGCTGTTGGTAGCAGTCTGGAGAAATAAATGGTGGCTGCAGTCCTCCTGGAGTGCCAGATGTGGTTCTGCTGAAGCAGTGGTCCTGCAGAAGGATGTCATTTGCCTCTGAAAATCCAGTGGTGGTGTAGATGGGTCCAGTCTTCCTCTGGGAATCCAGTGGAAAAGGCTGCTGTGGATTTCCAAACCTCAGATTATATCCAGGTAGGAATGCTTGGCTCCTCCATCTCCTGTGAGGTGGAGCATCTCACAATGGGAGGATTAACATTTTATCAGTCAGGCAGTGATGGCCCATTAAAAGAAGATATCTCCCTGGGTGAGGAATGGGTCATGGAAGAGATAAAGAAACACTGCCCCACCTCGTTTTAACACATGCTAACAGAATACATACTTCTGGTTACATCTTGCATTGCAACCTAAGGCAGGGAAACTAGGTGTTAACAGAATGATGAATCGGAGTTCTTACCTTAGGAGAGGATTACAGCTTGTTTTCCACTATATCCATTAAACATGATTAAATCTCGATGTGACCAACTCAGTTACTGACAGGAACACATAAATCTTCCAGGATAGGACAGCCCAATGTATAAATACTTCTTTTATGGCTGATCAAAATAGTGGGTATGTTCAACACAGTAATTTGACTGAGCTAACATTGAGGCTGTGATAATAAAAAAATAATATTAGAAAACTTGATGTACATAGAAGAAGAATTAACTTAATCAATAAATAAGGCCATAATAGTTTAAGAACTACTTACCTAAGGAATTCAGGAAATTCTTTCTAGTTTAATGTTTCTGGCTCTAAAGGTAGACATTAATATAAAAAAACACTGTGGCTAAAACTGCAATCAGAAATGAACCTTCAGGTCTGTAATCTGAAATCTTTTCTTGCAGTAGATATCTCAAACGGAGGCAAAAATGGCACAATATAGAGTTAAAATCATGCACCCTGGTATAGGCCTGGTCATTTAGTTTAAGACTATAGGTTAAAAAAAAAAAATAAGGTCTAAGTTTTAATTGTCAAGGACATGTCATTTACTTTAACCAAAGATGCTTGGGGCATTCAGAAAACTTTCTGTGTGTTGGGAATGAGATCAGTGCTAAATTCAGACCAGTTTACTCAAGGCTGTGTCCAGCTAAGTCTTGAAACCTCCCAGGATAATCTTCCAAGGCAACCTGTTTCAATAGTTACTTTTCCTAATAGAGAGGAATTTTTGGTTTGTTTGAGTGTTTTGGTTTTTTTGGTTCTTTTTTTCCGTATGGCAGGTCAGAAATTCAGCTGGTTCAGTTTCTCTTATTCTTGTTTGGATCCATCTGTTTTAGAGCCTTCTGTAGACACAAGAAAATCCCCTTTGGCCTCTTGAAAACCTCTCATCTCCTGGGTAAACAAGCCCACATTCCTCAGCCTCTTCTTACAGGCAAGTTCCACCATAATGTTGGTGGCTCACTCCAATTTACTGACATCTTTCAGGTTTTGGCAGAGTATGAACTAAAAAACAGGCGAAGTGGAACATCTTTATACGTGGCATCTTTCAGTATTTTCATTAGTAACCAGTATGATGGGATAGAGAATGTGTTTGTTCATTATTGGTAGAGGCCCTTTGTGCAAGGTTTTGGTTGTGAAAATTTCTATTAGGACTTTTTTAGACAGGGATATGAGAACCCTCTTTACTATTTTTCCACAGCCAAATATTAGTTAATGTATGATATTGGATAGAAAAGCTTGAAATTTGAAGTAATCCTTTTGTTTGTCTTTGCACTGGGAAAACTTCCCCTGGAATATTTTTAACACTTTACTTTTAGAAAGATGGAGATAAGAAACCCTGGGAAATTACAAGGAGTCCAGAAAAAAGCAATTAAAATCTTCGGACATCTGAAATACAGGACTTGTTAGAAAAGGTAGAAGCAGTTGTCTGCAGAAGATTGAGGAAAGACATAGTAATAGTCTGCAAATACTTTAGAGGCTGCTTTATGGAAGATGGGATCTTCATGTTCCCTCAGGAAAAAGCAAGAATAAATAAGATGAAAGCACAGCAAGAGTTAGATTAGGCATTAGGGAAAAAAATGCTGTGAGAGGACATCCTGAAACAGAAATTTGATAGGGAGGTTGAAGGACTCTATCATAAAAATCTTTGAGAATAGTCTAAATAAGGATCCCAGAAGCATGTTTATGATCTTGTCCTGATAAGAAGAAAAATGGAGTTTCTCCCATGGCCCAGGCATATTTCTTTCTGTTTGCTGTTGATGAATTGTGTTGTGTGATTGTTCTCTGTTTCAATTCTTAATATATAAAAAGAGTGCCATTGATTATGGTTTTTTACTGTGTCTACAAATGTCTGTGATTACTGTGATTAAGTATTTTCACTTGGCTTTAGAGAAATAAGCACTCATGTTCATTTATTTTGTGTTCCTCAATAAGCTTTTGGCTTTTGCTGCAAAGGATGTCAGCAGTCAAGCACTCCCTAAAAGCTTTTCCTATTTTATTGGATACATCTAAATTCCACATAGTCATGCTGATTATTATCAGTCACTCTTGACTCAGCCAAAATGATTTTAAACCAGTCAGGGAATATATGGGGGGTTTTGCTGCTGAGCAGCTGATTTTTAAATAGCAAAGAGTTCTGTGTGGTTTCTCACACACTGTCCAAATGAAAACTTGGAGTACAACAGGTTTGATCTCATTGCATTCATGTGTGTGACTTGGACTTTTCCATAACTGCACTATTGGGAATCTTAGATTGGATCACAGCAAAGGTCATTTGTTGTTGGTTATCTCATATGTTTTCCCTACTTAATATAAAAAGAAGTCAGTGTATCATTCTTTAATGTTCTGTACCGTGAGATTCAGAGTAGAAAAAACTAAAACCATTTAGCTTTGTTAATCAGTTTATATCTAGAGTTTCATAACAAATCCTGATGCTCTTGCTGGATTTCTTGGAATGCAGCATAATTCTATCCCACAGTGAAGTCCCAGTAGATGTTCCCATCACCCCAGACTAAGTTTATTTTTGTGTGATGATCTCTTAATTTCCTTGAGGTTTCCTTTCTTTTTTTCTCTCTCATGATTTATCATCCAAACATTCATTATCTCCAGAGGAACTGCAAAACACATTCCCATGAAGATCTCAAATCTCTAAAAACACACACAAACACACACACACACACACACACAAAAAAAAAAAAAAATAAAATAAAATAATAAAAAAAAAACCATAAAGTAGCCTTGTTTCCCTCTGAATGGCTTGAGTAAACTCTTTTGTCACAGCCATAGTAAAGTATTAGTCTTTAAAGTCCAGGACTGCAATCAGACTCTGTCATAAACAGCAGTATTGCCTTTTTGACCGATTTCTACCATAAAACCAAAGGGTTCATTAATCTCATCTAGGGCTTTAGTGGGGGAAAAAGAAAAAAGGAAAGAAAAGAGTAGGCAAGATGTGATATGGTAGCTTTAATGATTTTTGAGGGGTTTATTGGCTGTACATCTTTGGTCCATCTCAAGTCATACTAGTTCTCTCAGTGAGGCTTTTCTTTTCTAAAAAATAATGGTACCGGACATTGTAATTACACAATAGAGGTCATTCAACAATACTTCAATTCCATATTTCTTTAGCACACCATAAATAAGAAAAAAAAAAAAAAAAAGTCTTTTGGTCTACCGAGATATGGTAAAGGGCTTTTATTTGAAAGTACTTCATAATACCAGGTTTTTTACACTGATGCCAGGCATTTCTTCAGTTTGATGGAGGCAGCAAGTTGTATCAATACAGATTTTAGGCCTCTAATCTTGTCCCTTTGGCTGCTGCACAGTTATCGGTCATCCAAGATCTCATGCATATAAAGTATTATGGGCCTTAGCTGTGATCTTGAGGGTGTTTTGCAGTGAGAAGTATTTAATGTTTGTAACTTTTAGATAAGCTCATGTGAGCAAGGTGTGTGATAGATAGAGGTCCAAGTGAAGGCTGTTGTTACCAGGCCTTTGGATGCACTGTTCATCTCCTGAATAAATGCCAGAATGGAACGTAATCTTGGCAATCTGCCCTTTAAAGATGTCCTGATTTAAATATAGAAATTCAGCACCAGGGTGAGGTTCTTTGGCACAGGGTGTATGTGGTACATGCAACAGCAGGGCACACCCTGTTTCTCTCTTTCTGGAGGCTAAAACAGTCTCTATTTGCTGATGAAAATTTTCCCATCATGATGGGCAGTGACTGGACTTGGCTGTTTGTAATTTTGCTGGAGAATTTTCCCTTCAATTTTTTTATTACCCAAAGGAGTTTGTGAAAACAGCAAGGAACACTTTAAATCTATGCACAGACATTCATCCTGTCAATTGGTTTTTCAGAATCTTTTATGTTCTCTTCAAGCATCTCTTCCCACTGAAACTTTATTTTTTAATGTTGTTGTGAGAAATGGCTGTGTTGTTCCTTCTAGTGGTTCTTGTTTCCCATAATCTATAAAGTTGGCTTTATGTGAGGGATTTTTTTTTTTTTAAATTTACATTGCAAAGTGTTCCCTTTGTGAACAACCAGCGTCTTTAATGGAGCTTCAGCATCCAAGTGTTGCAGGGTTTACCTTGTGGGAGAGGCTCTGTTAGCAAAAGGCCTTAAACAGACCTGGAGAAATCGAATTCCTACGTCATATTTTGCATGTTGACAAGGGAGTACTGGCCTAACACCCTAGAACACACTCACAAAAGATACTGAGAAATTTAAGAACCTTGTAAAACTGCTTTCAGTCATCCCACAAGTAAAATTACACTATAAATAATGTAAATATTAAAATATCAGTTGTGTGTTCGCACAGATCCTTTAGCAACAACAATAAGAGGATTGACTAATGTTGTAGTTATTACGTTATGGGGAAGTTGGCCCACAGCCCAACCCAGCAATGTTAAACACCATATTTCTTCCAGTAAAGTAATTTCTGATTGCAGTATCTATTTTCAGCTCAAGTAGCTCAATGTGGGAGACTGGGACTAGCTCAGAAAGGGCTGTGTTTTCATGGTGTAATTGTGTCTCTTGATGCAGCTAGACATCAGAAATAAAATATGAATTTTGAGCAAAATGCATCATATTTACAGCGGTAGTTTTTGATTTGGAATATTTCAGCCCAAGAACAAATTTGGGGTTTAGACATTCTTGAGATGCTAAAATGCTTGCAAATCAGGATTTAGATTGGCCTTCTGTTCAAGATGTTAACGTTAATAATTTTCCCTATCTCTCTCTTTCCTATGGGCTTCAACAAATTGAATTTCATTATTCTAATTGTATCAATTTATTTACCTTTTCTTTTTTTAATACAACTGATAAAAATAAGATAAAAGACGAATGAATGAGTGAAAGAAGGTTCTGGGAAAACTTCAACTCTCAGAAATCAATAAAAGACACAAATTTGTAGTTCTTTGAGATCTACAGCACAAAACTACAAAGTAACTGTGTAACAGTCACACTTTAATATAACCTTCCAAATGTGCACTCACATCTAACATCATACAGAAAAATGTGGAGGGAAAGAATTTTTTTTGTGGGCCTTCATCATGCCCGGCACTACTTTGCTGAGTTGAATAATAGATATATATATTGAAAAAAAAAAAAAAAAACAAAACAAAAAAAAACAAAAACAAAAAAAAAAAAAAAAAAAAAAAAAAAAAAAAAAAAAAAAAAAAAAAAAAAAAAAAACCACCCTAGTGGCCTGGACTGCTTGTAGGTGAAAGATAACCATGGGAGATGTGGATTCAGAGTTGGCTGCCATGGAAGCGTTTCTAAACATAAAAGTGGGAAAGCCACCTGAGCATTTGCTGTGACTTAAACTTCCAGCTGTAGCCTCTAATCTCATGACAACTTGTTTTTCTTCCTGCAGTAATGTAAGGCAGGCACTTTTATGGGAAGGTGAGGAAAACTCCCGCGAAAGCTCATCTGTCTCATTTGTGAATGCATCAGGAAGCAATGGGTTGCCTCATTCCATGTTTGAGGTTTTAGCAAGAAACACACATCCTGAAATTTATTTCTGCATTTGAACTTACCAGGAACACTGAGTTTATTTAAATCTATTTTGAATTAAGGGTTAACACACTGTATATTGCCTTGGAACAGAGCCCTCTAATCTGTTTACATGGTTCTGTGTACACAGTTGTGATGAGTAAATCACTGCAGTAGGTTTTTCTTTGTGAGGATGCAGTTTATCAGGCCTTTCTGGAACTATTGAATGATAGGATTGTTAGGAGAAGCCTGGCTAATCTATTTTCTTCTGCAATAGCATGCCATAGCCACAAACTGTGCTGGTGACAAGAAAAAAAGGCAAGCCATGTTGTCAGATTCTGCACCTTATTTACCCAAGGGTGAACACAGAGTAACTGTAGAGAAAACAAGACAATGTATTTATATTCTGTTTTAACTTGAGTCAGAATCATCTCTTCAGGATGGTGTATATTTAATGATAGCATCATACCTTGGGGTTTGCTTGTTGTTGGATTGTGGGGGAGTAGGGGTTTTTTCTTAAATTCCCTTCTTGCCTAGAAGGGAGTCGATATTTATAACCCACCCTCTTTGAGAACAACTTTTAAATATTTCAAGACCAAGAGGGAACTTGTTTCCAGATTCACTTTTAGGCTGGATTCAAGAAATTAAAGCAATGAGAGTTTTAAAATAAAAGCGAAGAAGAACCAGAAGAAAACACTTGTTCAGTTGTTGGATTTCTCTCTTGGAAACTCGCTGTCAAACCTTTCTCTGCCCCAGTTAATGACACCAGACAGAGCAACAGAGATTCCCACACTGAGAAAGGGAGAGGTGAAATAATGAGGAAGGTAATGCTGGAAAACACAAATGTGAATAATGAGTTACAAATATTTACTGTCTTGCATGGTTAGCTATTTGGGGTGAAATTTCTCAGGTAATTGTTCTCTTTTCCAGGGACCGAGCTCCCTTCATCTTCACATCAGAGATGGAGTATTTCATCACAGAGGGTGGAAAAAACCCACAGCGTTTTCAGGAGTTTGTGGAGCTTTGTTGTCGAGCTTATAATATAGTCAGGAAACACAGCCAGCTACTCCTGAACCTGCTAGAGATGGTAAGCTCGAGGACGAAACCAAAAATCAATTTCCTCTGGGGTTCTCTTCCCTTTTGCCACATCTGTGCTGCTTCCAGTAGCACTGGGATTTGAAGAGGCATCAGGTGCACGGCTGATAATGTTAGTGCTGCACTTCCTGTGCAAAGAAGCTGTCCACTTTTCAGTACCAGTTTCTGAGAAAAGGAAAGCTAATGGGTGTTTTTCCATTTTATAATGGTTTTTGGTGGGGTTTTTTTGTTTGTTTTTTGTTTTTTTGGGTTTTTTAGGGGGGGTTGTTTGGTTGGTTGTTTTGTTTTGTTTTGTTTATGTTTTGGGGTTTTTTTGTTTGGCTGGGTTTTTTGGTGTTGTTTTTTATGAAATAGGAGAAAACTGCAATAGAAGCTGCGTAAAAGTTTTGCATTCAGGAATTTCACTCAGCCCTTTTTCTAGGGCTTCATTTACCATTCCTGTTCATGTCTGCAAGACAAAGCAAGCTAAATATTTCACAGGGTGGGTGATCTGACAGTACTTAGCAGCACTGCACTTACAATGACGCTGTTAGAATGAGGGGGTTGAACATTTCCACAGTCCTTTCCTAGGATGGCAAACACAGGAAAGAGGGCAGTGTCCATATTGACACAGGTTATAAAATTCTTTTGTATAGATTTTTAAGGCCTCTAGGAGTTCTTTTTTTATCCTTAAGTACTCCTACTGACTCATGTGCTGTGGCAAATTCCATATCTGATTTATGCCTCTATTTACTTTTGTGGGAAAAGTAAATGATTTTCCCCTTCATGGATACAACAGAGTATTACATTAATCCTTGCTAAGATGGTTGGCTAAGATATCAATCCAAAATTTGTGTGCAGGGCCCCACAACCTAGGGGAGTGGTCTGTGCATGAAAAAGTCTACATGGCCTTATAAACAGAGCTGCTGAGATTGGGGTACAGCCAAAAATTGCTCTGTAAACACTATTTTATCACCTCCAACTTGTGCAGTGGGGGAGGGAGAGAGAAATCGAAGGAATCTCTCCCCTTGCCTCTTCCATCTTGTGCATGGGTTCACATGGAGTGATTCAGTGAGAAATTCCCTAACATGGAGCAGGAAGGATTGCTCCAGACCTCTTGAACTTGCTGCTTAGTAGCACAAAGGTGCAACAAAACAGCCTTCCCATCATAAAGCACGATTTTCCTCTGGAAGCAGGGCAGAGCGAGGTTGTAGGAGATCCTGTCCAAGTCAAAAAGCCTCAAGAAAGCTCAGGATCAGCCTGTTCTCTCATCCACAGCAGTAATCCCTTGCATTTCTGAACAGGTTGCCTAAATAAAGCCACATCTCCTGCCCATCTCCTTATCCCCAGTGCAGTCCCTCTTTCTGTAAGAGAAAATGGTGTTAGATTACTCTGGGATAATAGAGAGCATGTTAGGAAAATGCTCCTGGCAGGAGATCTGAAATAACTCTCTGGCCAAAACTCATGTTTGTCTGTATTCAGGACTTGCTGCATCTTTTGTTTCTGCTGATCTTGTAGCAGAGGTAATAGAGCTGAGATAAAAGTCAGCATCCAGATATTTCTTAATATTTGACAGTGGGCTGCAGCTCAGTCAGTTGTGTTGCACTTCATAATTGAAAAATATGAAGCTGGCAGCACACTCACACCCCATCAACAAACTCCTCATAGCAAAAGGAGTTAAACCAGACCACTTTGAGAGTAACTTTATTTGGCCAGTAATATTTGGAAAGGTGTTTCTGCACTTGAAGTGGGAAGTTGGTCAGAAAATGTACATATCAAAATGTTTCAGTTCCATGGATCATTTCTGGACAAAATAAATAGACTGTGAAGTTCCTCTTTGAATTCATTTTCACACAGAATTTCAGATGTCATCATGGAGGAATAAGATTAACTAATCACTGCTTATTTGTATCAGTGAAAGTCTAAGATTTCTCTCACTGTTTGGATCCTGCATCATTAATCTTTAATTCTACTCCCACATTTTGTTTTCTCAGATGCCATTTGTAAATCATAGTTCAAAAAGATTTAAAATAAGATTGTTTCAAAAAAAAAACAGTGTACTCCACAGAATGTTACACTGAATCCACAGAATATTCACAGAATATTCACTGAGTAGTAAATCATACCCTGGGTGATCAGTGATAATTAGTGGTTTCTAGCAAACATGATTGTGAACAAATTAAGGGATTTTTGGCCCAGTTTGGGAATTAATATTATTTCTTGGTGATGAGCAGCAAGTTTCTAAAACTGTACTGACATTTGCTACTGGGGAGTAAGAAATAATCCATGAAGTTTCCATCACTTTCAAAAGCAGAAAAATCAGTGGGAGACCCAAGAGTCTGCTGTCAGAGTTCAGCTGTGTAAATGCCTGTAGTTCCTCAGCTTTGCTCTCATTAAAGACTTGATGTGAGCTATTATAAAGAGAGTGATGGCAGGACACAAACACCTTCTGACTACTTTAAAGAGATGCAAACTCCATTACTGCAATAAAGTTTGTTTTTTCATATGGAAAGTTATTAAAAGGGACTTTATCACTCCCTTTTCTGGTGAAGGGCAAGGAGCTTTATTTGCCTATGCAATAACCTTGGGGTTTTTTTAATCCAAAGGGGCAGGAGTTGTTATCATCTTTTATAAATGGGTTGAAGGTATATTGATAAATAGCACCGTGTGTCCTTCAGTGCTGAATATTGTTATTGTCCCTGCTGTCAACTCACTTTAATTCACCTCATTGAGCTTTCTGCCTCTCTGTTCCTTGCCAGTCAAAATTCTGTGAGGACAGTAATCAAACTGTCCAGTGGTAGCTTGGGATGGGGCTGAAGAAGATTTTCCTCATAATGCCAAAAAGAAAATGTACGAATGTTGAGAATGTTTGAAGGAATAACCTTAAAATAAAATCAATGCTTCCTTTTTTTCTTTGCTGTTACTTGAAAAACTCAGTGGGTCTTCCTGTCTGAGCTAGGCATAAATATCAATGAAGAATACACAGCAGTGACTGCAAATTCAGATACATTTCCATCTGAGCAATCTGAAGGGGTGTTGTTTCTTCTGCATTACACACAAAAAAAGCATCACACCCAACTTGCTGTGATTGCTGAGAAAAATCTGTAGGTTTTGAAGTGAGTAAATTCAATTGTTGTCATTGACATTTGAAAATGCCTGGAGAGAGCTGTATGGGCAATCGGACACACTGAGCTGTCTAATCTCCTCAAGTTTTTTACTTTGCAAGGGGAATATTGGCATATTTGTTTTTTTGAATCTAATCTGGCTGGCTAACTAGAACAGTTCTGCCCCTCATTGATGGAGGATGATACCCACTCCTGAGGGCAGTTCTCACTGCCCACTTCGGGGCCCCTGCCATGAATCAATGTCTGAAGAAGCTTTTCTCCTCCTCTGACTGTAAAGGGAGTGAATCTGTGATCCCTTTGCAGGAGGAGCCCAGAGCAGTGATGGTGGAACCAGGAGTTACAAATGAGAGGGTGATGTTGCACAAAATTGAATTAGGGCTAAGACAATGCTGTGAGCATAACAGAAATGTGGTTACTATTGTTCAGGTGGATGAATTTGGTCACCTTCCCTTTATCACCATTAGAAGGATCTGAAGGAGGCTTAGCTATACACTCCTTGAGGATATGGTGTCCGAAGAGAAAATAAATAACAGAAATGGATCATTGATTCTGACCCATGCCTCTTTCAGGTGCCTCAGTGTGAAGGTTTACAATGCAATATATTCACTTTATTATTCCAGGCATTGCTCTAGCAAGCAGAACCACTTTTCAGATCAGCAAAACTGTTTTACAAGATGTTTTGGTGTAAAAGTTTTCTTCTCTCATTTAGGCCCATTTCATTTAAATTTCTTTTCAGTAGAACAGTGGACTAATGCTCTAATATTACTTTACATTTAGATGCTGCATGCAGGATTGCCTGAGCTAAACAGCATCCAGGATCTGAAATATGTGTATGATAACCTCCGTCCTCAGGACTCAGATCTCCAGGCTACAAGCTACTTTACAAGGTAAAACCAGAATATAATCTAGAAACCTTGTCTTCTTCAGGCATGAAGCAATTTTTCTCTTATGTTAAGAAGCCTAATCAGGGAAATTACACAAAAAGGATAGTTTGTCTTCACATGTTTACTTTTAAAAGTCATTCTTTATGCATGTTATAACCAATTCCCTCAAATTTCTGGAAGAAACAGTTGTACATTTGTGGTACACTTGTAGCAAGTCACTTACTCAGTGCCTGGAGATTTCATAGGCTGCCATGGTGAAGCCATCCTGATTTGTATCTAGTGTGTTCTCTCTGTTTTTAAATGCAGCAGCTACATGCAAACAGATTTGGACTGCTAAAGAGGTTCAACCTGTTAATAGTCTGAGTGAGAGTCCTCAATTTCTGCATTTTACTCCTTTTTCTCTTCCTGTTTTGACCTTCTGTGTTGCCTCAGAGAAGTTACTTTGCTAGCCATGGTTTCTCCATCTGCAAAACAGTGCTGGCTCTTGCTTTTAAACAATTAACAGATCAATCACAGGAAAGCCTTGTGTGTGAGTAGAGGTACATTTAAAGCTCCATTTGTGTTAGGATAATGAAACCTTTCACTTGTTCATGATAAGAGCTGGGGATTAATGAGGAGGAGCTGAAGCTGAAATGCATAGAGCCAGTCCAAGACCCTCAGTCCTGATCTTTCAGGTCAGGCCACTGCATCACATATAATTCCAGCTGTTCGTGTGATAGTGCTATGGATGGAATGAGAGGAGATTTATGTGGAACTGGAAACCCACTTTGCAATTCTAGGCACAGCATGAGACAAAATCTCCCTGTCAGAGTCTGCCCTGAGCAACACCATCATTTCCCAAGGACTATAAATTCCTGCTCCCTGGGCACCCCCTACACATGCAAAGCAACTCAGACTCCTCTGACTTCACAAAATTTTGGGGAAATTAAAAGTGTCCTGTTTTTATGTCTCCTTTCCATGCACTAGAATCTGCTACAACCTGAGGAAACCAAGGCAGCAAGGTTGGAGAAGGCTGGGGCAGAGACCTAGAGAGTTTAAGGGTGACCTTTCTTTGAAAAAAAAAAAAAAAAAAAAAAAAAAGAAAAGAAAAGAAAAGAAGGACTTGACAAACCGAACTATTGTTCCATGACTTCATCCACAGCATAGCACTGTGTACCTTTTCCTGTAAAACTTGCTTTTTTCATATGCTTTCGCTCCTGCCCCTTAGAAAGATTGTTATATTTTAAAATTTAATTACAGCTTCACATTTACCATCAACTCCTACCATCCCTTCCTTTAAAATTTCACATATTCCCAAATTTCAGACTTATATTTCCACTTCAAATAGGAAACATGCAGTTTCTAATTAAACTGCAAAAGTCTTGATTCTGTCAGCTAGTTCAGGTGGTTGTGTCTGTCTCTCATGGGCAAAATACTCAGTGTGTTTAGTTAGTGAAGATGGGCTGGGATACACAAAACAAGCAGGAAAATCTGAGTCTTCAGAGTGAAAATTGCATCAGTGTCATGCAAAGCTCAGAGCTGGTGCCCCTCCGGATGTAGAAGGGATCAGCTCTCAGCTGGGTCAGTTATGGTTAGGGTTGGCATCACTGCAGCCTTGCTTGCCTGGAAGAGTAAGACTTGGTTCAGGGCAGAGCTGGATCTCCACACACTTTCTTTTGGGGGTTAGGGAGTTCTGAAAGGGAATTCACCTGCGGTCTTCCTCAGCCAAAGCACGTGGAATAAGGCCAGTGCTGTTTTGGAAGAGCTGATGTGCTTTGTTGCCTGGAAGAGTTTTGTATTAAGCACAGGAAATCCTGCTCAGCTCACAGAGACTATTGGTAGGACTCAGAGGCCAGAATGTCCTTCTTCCCCTTAGATTTCTTGTTCAGGATGGTGTTAAGGAAATGAAGGATATTCCACTCAGTTCCTGCACATCAACAAAGTAGTTGTGCTGTGGGCTTTGTTCTTATTTGAAACTGCATTTTCTCCTAAAATGCATTCTGTGAACTCCAGAGCTCCAATTTCCTTCAAAATGATGAAGCTGTGTTATTGTCCATCATTACATCACATTGAAAAGACAGATATTGCTAGAGTGCATATTTTGTTCATTAATATTCTTAGGATATATTTGTATTATAAATGTTCATTTGCAATAAGAAAATCCCTTTACATTAGTTCATGAATTTCCATGCATCTCATTTCTCTTGGAGTTTCTTTTCTTCTTCATTCTACTTTCTATTAATTTGAACATTATTTATGTTAATTCAAAAAATGTATTAACATTTCAACATGTTTGAACTTGGGAATAATATCAGGCCTCATGTCTAGTAGGATTTTAAATTCTGGAAATTGTATCCAGACACTTTTCAGACCAAAGACTTTGGGATGGCCTGACACACAGATCCATGCAGAGACTGTCCATCTGTAAAAGCACTTGACAACCTGGCTTTAGGAATGTAAATATACTGATATTTTTGTGAGCTTTGTGTTACATACATCATCTTTATTCCTTATCTCCTTTTTAGACAAAATATTGATATGAGAAAAAATCCAGTTACATGCTTTCCATGGTCAATCTCTGACTTATTCCTGTACTTATTTTTAAAGCTGCCCTTAGAAAGTCAAGGAAACTGGAAGTTCTGATTATTAGCACAACTTCTAGTAGTTCTCAAATGCCTCACAATTTGTAGCTCCTTTTTCTCTGTAATTGCTTCAAAAAACACTTCATTGTTTTTTTAAAAGTTCTTTTTTGGACAAGGAGTGTGGTCAATTGGAATGTTAAACCTTGCCAACAGAAAGTTGTTTCTTGTTCTAAGTACAAGGTAGTTATTGTAATCTTTCAGATTCAATCATATAATGTATCCACCGAAAATCCCAGTCTTCTGCTAGTGGAAACAGTAGAACAGTATTCCTCTGTATTTCTGTAGAAATGGGTTGCTCTCAGCAATTTTCTGAGTTTGGTTTAGCAGTAACACTGACATTGGCTCTAGCGTGGTTTAAAATCAACACGAAATGATGAATGATGTCACAAACGCTCCAGGGTAGAACGGTGTTAATTTGTTCTTTGCCGTCACCTCTTTGGCCGGCAGAACAATTGTGTCGGAGTTTGGACTGTAATGTACTGACCCCTTTCAGGCTCATAAAACATTCTGTGTTTTACTGAATTCCTTTGGTCTCATTTTTGATTTAAGTCATGTGCAACGACAGTCTGTGGTGTCATTTGTGTGCAGCTCCTCTCACACGGGGTCAGCTCCCTGTTACGAGCTGATGAGCGGCAGCGTTCAGCCTCCCAGCTCGCAGCCCTCTGGAAGGTCACACCCTCACATCGTGGGTAAACAATGCACCAATTGAGAGTTAAACAAGAGTTTCTGTGTTTCCTTGTCAGCCCTGTGCACCTACTGCCAAATGAAACATCGTTGTCTCTCCAGCATCTGCCCTGAACTCGATTTGATCCTTGAAACTCAGTTTGATCCTTACCCTCCCTCCTTTCCTCTTCCCCCTACAACAAGGTTTTATCAGAAACTGGAAACCCATCTTACCTCTGGATATAAATTTCCTCTATGGTTTTTCTGCAGATGTCTTCAAATGTCAGCATGGCGTGGCAGGCTGCCTGACATTTTTAATGTGCCTGCACAGGGATGTATATTTAAAATTGGTTTTAAGAGGATAAAGTTAGCCTAATGCAATGAATGGAGTTGATTTCAATTGATTGCAGTGTGCAATCTAACCCACTCATAGAAACCCATGAATAAGAGATGCAGGGTGGAACTGCCAATTACCGGGGGAGCACATTGCATATCTTCAGCAGCCTGACAGAGGGGGGTGCTGCTTGGGTCAGCTGCTTTGTTTACTTATTAATGGACTCATTTTTTGGGTACCTGTCATTGCCCAAGTCAGGCATATCCACTCTAAATCACAAATGCCAGCAGTTTCAAGCTGGACAATCCACAGTTTTGAAACTCCTTTCAAAACATAATGCTGATCTCAAACTGATCAGCCACTCTCTCAGGAGGCTGAGGGTATTTCAGAAAGAAATTTCCCAAACAGGTGAAACACAGTGAAAGTCGGTGGTATCTGAAAGGGAATGGACCAAACTACAAAACTAAACTTTATTTCAGTGATGTTCAAGTAGTTTTTAAAGGTTATGGTAAATGTGCCCCAAAGGAACAGGAGACAGACTTCCTCCTTGAATTTATAATTTTTGAGGAATTCTTATTATAAAAGGTCCATTGCTGAAAGCAGTAATATTCTGGAAAACTATTAATACGGGGCATACTGCTCAATTTGTTTTAAAATGGAGCTTGGTAAATTCATGGATGGAAATGTGGAATATAAATGAAACACTGTTCATTGACATCTGAGAATCCCTTGAAAATAAATTTTTCTCATTATACCCTAAATGATTTTCAGGCCTAAATGGAAATGAGAAGCAGGACACCATCAAGAAAGATAAAGAAATATCCAGCAAGACTAAGGCCTTGATAATTAGTCAGTAATAATGGCTGAATGTGCTGTGTATAAAGGCTGGTGTCTCCTGAAAAATCTAAGCACCAGCCCTCAGGATACCTGTCCCACAAGGAGTGTCTGCTTCCTAAAACTAAAGTCACAAAATACCACGTCACTCTTGAAAGCATTAGCCAAACTTTTCACCCATCTCCTCTTACACAAGCAGCCAGCCAGTCTGTTCATGTTTTACCTGATACTGTAATTTGACAGCTCTGTAGAAAGACCGAAGCCAAATCTGAAATTCAAAGTCAATTCAGCAGGTGGAAAGCAGAAAGTCATTACTTTCCAATAATCCCAGATATTTAACTTTCTTTTCTGAGAAGTAGGTCAGACACCAATCTGCATGGTAAACAGTTATTGTCATGTGGAAAATAGCATTTTTCTCTCTGAAAACTGTGTTGGCAATATTTGGATCCACTGCTGATATTACTCTAGCTATTGACAGTTTCCTGTTTTCTTCTGATTAACCTCCGCTTTTAACACCCTTTGTACTGTTCACTTAGTTTAGCTATCTCTGGACCATTTCAGAGCTCTAAAATAAATAAGATACTTTTTTTTTAATCTTTGTGAAGGCAGAGCCAGCTTTGGGCACCGGCAAAGGTGGTGATGGCCAGGGAGCAAGAGGAGGATTTTTACAAAGAATACTCATGACCTTACTCCTTTCAACTGTTGCTAAGCTTAAACTGGCTAGAGAAAAGAAGGTGTATGGGGATCTGGGAGAGTTCAAGTAGAAACTTCCACCACTGGTCTTCTGGATGAACTTTAAAAATGCTAGCAGAAAGGGGAATCAGGTACCACGACGTGATAAACTGGGTCACTGAACTAATCCAAGCCAAAAATAAACTGCAAAATCTCAAAAATATAAGACACACGGGTTTGATGTGCCCCATTGCACCATACATAGGCAGCAGCTTTTGGGAAAGAGGGTTTCCTAAAACAGATTTCCCCTTGAGAGAAAGTGCAGAGATCCACAAGCAGAGTTGTTCTACCTTGCTGAGGAGACACGTTCTGAGATGGCATCAGAATAGCAAAGAGGCCTTGAATTCTTTGTTGATTACATGTAATAAGGTTTGCTTAATGTTTTCTATCCTAGCAAAGAGGACTGCATGCAGACTAAACAGAGAGAGGGAGAAAACAACTTATATTTCTGTTCTTATTTGATTTTGGATGTAATCATTTCAAGTAACTCACAGGGAAAATCTGCAACAGTGACAACACAAGGCTCTGTTTAGATCTAAAGTGTGTGATTAGCAATCTGGGTTTTAAAAGTATTTTAGAAGCCTAATGGACCCATGGAAGGAACAGTGGTAGTTTGGTATCAGGCAGTTCTGTGTAGTGATGATGTCTGAATTAGTACTAATTTACAAGCTGAGGCCTGTTTTATGTAAATTAAAATGCAGTTTGTTTAGCTGCAAAGTTAACATGCCTCTTATAGTAATGTGGCAAATTCCCTAACTGCTCTGCTAGAATATGGCCAGTTACAGTTTCTATAACCTAATGTCTCAGTGACTTAGGAAGTGTTTAAACTACACATTAAATTAAATACATAGGAGTTAAAAAAGGAGGAGTTCACCTCTGATGCAGCTGGTTAATCATCACTGAATTGATTTTGTACAAATATTTTGAAATGAGATTTGTTTTCTTGTTTTACATAAGAGTGTTAATTTGCTTAATTTATTAAATAGTTTGTATCTGTTTCTGAAGAATGTAATTAATAACTAAGATAATTAACCAAATCAATTCTGAGGTACCTTTCCTTGTATTACATTAAGAGGAACACATACGTCTTTCCTCAGTTTACTACACCTAATCAGTGTATGATAAATTCACACACTACTTTGAATAAAATCTGAATTTCAGGGGGTGAACTGGGGAGATGCCTGTAGGTAGAATATTCCTTATTCTTTCTGGTTTGGTTTCATCTGTGAGGCTACAGACTTTAGCCAGAGCATCTGAGATCATGGAAATTAAGCTAATGCACTGAATGGAGTTGATTTCAAATGATTGCACTACACATTCCAACCCACTCACAGAAACCCATGAATGGAAATCTAATTTGAAATGACAGGTGGAACATTTGCTCAGCTTTGAACAAGGCATGATGAAGGTGGTTAAGGGTGTTGCCAGCCCTTGTAACCTAGTTAGATATAATCCAAAACTGGGAGAAAAAAAAAATTAAAAAAAAGAAAACACAGCAAACCCCTGACAATTTGGCAGAGGGTTTGCTGCTGCACGACTTGAAACTAATGGGCTGTTGTTCTGTAACATTAGAGCAGATATAGGATATCTTCAGAGAGCTGTCGAAACAAGCAGGGAAACAAAAAAAATTACCATCAGAAGTTAACAGGTCTTAAAAATTCAATTAGCAATTGAATTCAAGAGAGCAATGAGTTTTCTAATGAGTACTGCATCTCAGTCTTCAAAGACCTGTGATTATCTTGTAGTGTTATTTCTCAAGTCGAGTTCACTTTCACATTTGCAGTGTGTATCTACATGTTTATCTAGGGTTTTTTTTTTAATCTATTATGTCTTTTCTGATGAAAGATCTCAAAATTCTAGGAAATCAAAACAGTGTTCTGGCTTCCTTTGCACAGAGATGAGATGAAGTGAGATACCAGGAGAAAATTTCTATTTTTTTTTTCTTTTTTTTTTTCTTTTTTTTTTAATTCCTCTTAAGCAGTTCCACAGGGATAGAGCTTTTAAGAACTAGGTAGAGGACTTAGCAGCACATCACGCTCAGCTAAATCACAAATTGAATCCAAGAGCCTTGCGCAAACACGTGTAAGCTCATGTGAGGTTAGTGTAACCAAAAATAAATATAATCATAACCAGCACCTTCTCTCCTGCTTGGCAAAATGAACATGTGATGTTCAACCCTGGGACTCCTCAAAACACACATGGAAGTGCTCTTCTCGTCCCTGATGTCTGAAAGAAGGCTGGTATCCAGCTCATGAGGAAGAGCTGCCCCAAGCTAAGCCTTGAGGCACGTTGTGGCAACACTCCTTTAAGCAGTAAAGCTCAGGGGCTGGATGTGGTGCAGTGCAAATAGCAGTGACTGCTGCGTGTGTGGGTATGTGAGGTAGGCTCTAGAACTGGGGATTTTTTGGGCTTGTATCCATAAAAAGAGGAGTCAAGGAGGTCAAAATAAAAAGCATAAATGGAGCCTCTTCTGTTTGTTCGTTCTTCAGGAAAATAAAGGAAAGTTTGGAGTGCTTTCCTGTTAAACTCAACAACTTGATCCACACGCTCCTACAGATGTCAGTGGGGAGCTCCGCCAAGTCTCCAGCTCCAGAGACTGTCCCCCAGGAATGGATGATGCTGGACACAGAGAGGTCAATCGCAAGGGCCACCATCTTGGGATTCAGCAAAAAGCCTGACCCCGTATGTAGCATGTTCTTTGCTTGCCCTCATTTGCCTGGGTCTTTAATGACTCTTTCAAGAACTTGTGCACTCTCCCTCTTCCTTTACAGAAGATGTGTTTGTGCCACATTAAAAGCATCACAGGATGAATAGTGGTGCCATAAGCAGTAAGCTACCAGAGAGCAAAAACACCAGGCAGACAGATATTTGCAGGGAGCCATTAAGGAGAGCAGTTCATTCCCTATAGTGAAAAATAAATCAAGAGCTAATTAAAGCATCCAGAAGGAAAGCATGGCACAAAATTAGGAAGCCTAATAGAAATTGGAGGCTGTTATATGATGCTTTAATGGTGCACTATTAGTTTTCACACACTGCAGTGATCTTTCAGTGTTTGAGTTGTATGCTACCCAGGAAAGTTTGTCTTTCCGTGCAGCAAAGACTATGAATTACAAACTGAATTCTCTGGCACTTGGCACTACATTAAAGGAAGGTTTTTCTTTGTTAAAATCACCCTATATATTTTCTTGTACTTTTTTTTTTTTTTTTTTAATCATTTCTCTGCTCTGCCTCCCCTTTTTCCCCAACACAGGTATATCTCATCCAGGTGGTGCAAACCTGCAATGTGGTCACCTTTGTGGAAAAATCATTCGAGCAGTTCTCAAAACTTCACAGCCATCTCCAGAAGCAATTCCCATCTCATGCCCTCCCAGAGTAAGGCAGCATATTAGTGAATGTTATTCTGCTGTTAAGTGGTTCTCTCTTCTGTGCTCAGATAAATCTGTGAGAATATTCAAGGCAGATGTATTTTTAGAAACACAAAGGCAGAGTGACATGTTCTATCAAGCCTTCTACTCAGCCCCAAAAGAAACTGAATCACAGACCATTGTGGCAGTTTAAGTCTTATCTTTTATTGTTCCTTTTTTAATGGGAGGAGAAAAAGGGAACAGCTTGGACCTGACAAAACTATTCCTGAAATTAAAGAGTTAGTAGTGTTGACTGTATTAAAGACACTTTTAATAGTTTTTATTTTCTTTGTGATGTTTATCAAAACCTATAGGAAAATCCATATGTTAAAGCAATGTAGGAATGTTCATAGTGGGTCAGAACAGAAATCACTGACTCTAGCACCACGATGAACATTTTTACAATGTGATGCACATACCCCCAGCTGAGAAATACACAATAATCTCATGTACTGTCCTGCCCGCAAGCCCAACACTTTGTGCTTCACATCATTCGGTTTAATATCTTTTGAAAAATCTGCTGTCATAAGTTGCAATAATTCTGCACATTACTTTCTATCCATGTGCATGTCCATTCCTGCTTTTCATTTTCTGAATGCTATTTCTTTACAGTTTCCTGGGGTAGTGAGTCCCATGGTTTATTTCTGTCTTATATAAACCAGCTTTGCCTCATGTAATGATTGTTCATGGCTTTAGAAATGCAAGTGGAGTTATTTTTTCTACATGTATCATATACATTATGCTGCATACAGCAGTGAGTACAAAGCTGTCCTTTGATAGACAGTCCTTCTGACTCACCTGGTACAAGCCCTTCTTCAAGCTCAGCTCATAAAGCTGGCCTAAAATATAAGCAGCTTAGTTGAACCAAGCTGAGATTCAAGTGATACGCTTGAAAAAGAGAAAGGTCTTTGGATTTGACATGAAGTAAATAGCCCCAAACAACACGGTATGAACTTAAAAGTCCACAAATTTCAGATCCAAAGTTGATATGCCCTGGAGCTTGTGAGGAGCACTCTGAAAAAATGGCTTAAGGTTAGTTAATTCTAGAGAATCTGTCTCCTGCCTGAGGGGGTTTTATTGACTCCTATTTGATTCATTATGGCTTTCTCACATGAACTGGTTTGCAGCAGCTGGTGAGAATCGAAATTTCACTAAACAAATACTGAAATTGCTTGAATCATGGTTTTGATTTGGAGATACTTGCAGGCTACCATTAGGTTGTAAAATAAAATATTTAACAAGTACCTGTTTATGAATTTTCCCTGTGGTGAGCAGAGTCCTTTGAAAGAAAAATACATTTCTCTTCAGAAATGCATAAACCTCAGAAACCCTGTAGTGAATTTCAAAAATAGTACTAGTCATTCTTCAGATAAATCTACCTCTAAAAAAATCCTTTGCAATATTTTCACAGCTAAAGAGCACTTCAGAACTCACAGAGGGTTAATCTGTGCATATTGAGGCTGTCTCTAGGAGCTGCAGTGCTTTATTGCCATAATTCAGTCCCAGCAGTATCCTGTCACTGCAGGATCTTTCCCTAAGATTGTGTTAAAACAATTCATTTTATGATGTTTTTGGATGGGCACGGGTTTTTTTAATGTTAAAATTTTGCGTTGCTTTCTAACAGAACTTCATTAATTTGAGGTTTTTCATGTATCCCAGATTTTATTCTAATAATAAAAACCTAATTATTTCTTTATAGGAAGTTATTACTGAAACTGCCATGCCATATCAAACCATTAGTCTGCCTGTGTGCTACAAAGCTCCATCTCTGGCTGACGCCAGATGCTTCAAAGGAAGGAAAAAGCCTTGTTCCACAATGTAATCACAAAATCAGTTAAAAAATGTCTGATTAAAAAGTTAAATGTTTAATATTGGTAGAATAATTGGAACTGCTAACAGAAAGGACTTGGCTTCTACTTTGTAATGATTCTGTGAAATTGTACATATTCATGTCTCATTAGCAGAAAACAATGAAATATGAGAGTACTTCATACAAGTGCTAAATACCGAGTGTATTGTAAGAAACAAATGGCAAAAGCTCAGAGTTCTCAGAATCTGAAATTTTGCTATTGACACGTGTTCATTCAGCCCATATTTAACAGTTAGAAACACAGCTGCCCTGAGCAAGCCCTTGCACTCTAGCACCATCCTTCTCATTTGCTTTCTGAGAGGGTATTAATTGTGTTTAATCATTCTTTTGCAAAGGACCAAAAATCTTTTC
Source organism: Chamaea fasciata (assembly GCF_029207755.1). Lineage (NCBI taxonomy): Eukaryota > Metazoa > Chordata > Aves > Passeriformes > Sylviidae > Chamaea > Chamaea fasciata. The sequence goes on along the minus strand of NW_027094090.1, from coordinate 72,394,437 downwards.
ACCCAACAAAGCATGTAGGAGACATAGTTTATACACAGAGCAATGTTCAGACAAGAAGGAAATGGAATGTGCTGTGTAGGACACTTGCACACGGTGCAAGTTTATATTTTTCTGATCCGTTTCAAGTAGATGCAAAGCATCAGGTTGGAAAGTTCACCTTTCCTACCTCAAGTGCATTCACAAGGGCCAGGCCCCTCATGGCACAGACACCATCCATCAAAAGCACCAAGGCCTTTAAAAGAAGGGTTCAGTGCCACCACAAGGTTCATATTGTCCTTCACTCCAGCAGTTATTGGTGCTATCAATCAGCAGTCCCTCTGTCCTCTCTTTGGCCACTGTGCTTTGGATGCATCATCTGCATTTTCCAGCCAGAGCCCTCTCTTTGTGTTACATACACTAATTCATTTTAAGCAGCTTCCAAACAGTTCTCCTCTCCCACCCCTTGAAAGAAGTCCTTTTTGTGCCTCAGAGGGACCCAGAGCCCTCACAGGCTATCTCTGTGTGTCAGATGACCTGGGCTCTATTTTAATCTGTGCTATTTTAATTTATTTATTATTTATTTATCTATCTATTTTAATCTGTTCACACGTGTCATGAACCAGGGTCGTGCCACTTTTCCCTCCTCGTTATGTGTCCTGCCACTGTGGTTTTGTGAGGGAAGAGTCACCCCTTCCTGTCCATCTCTGCAGCCCCTAACTGAGCCCTGATCCTCCAGTGTCATGGGCAGGAATCATCACAAGTTCACACAGACACGCAGCAGGCTGATGTCATCGTGGACCCTTGCTGGTTTAATCCCAAATTAAGTCACACCAGACATGAGTTTTTCCCTACAGGATTTTGCAGCTCCTTCCTAAAAGCTGGCCAAGTGTCCCTTTCCAGTGTATCACAAATTACACAGATCCTTTTGTCTGAACCCTTCAGATATCTGTTGAGTTCTAATGGATAAAAAAAGTTCATAGGGAAAAAATAAAAAAGGTTTGTAAACAGGACATGCTTGACTATTTACAGTGGTGGTGGGACATGAAATACAACTAGTTCAAAAACTTCTGCCTTTCTGTGTCTCATGCATTAGAGGACACAAAGCATAATGTTAATTGTGAATCCTGCTCTTAGCAATCCGTATCACAAAGCCCATTATGTGCAATTTAACACAGATAGCTTTTCTAATGCTCCTTTAGCCTGCGAGATAAATACCCTTTGTCAGGGCAAGGTTCCTAAAAATTGATAATGTGTGTTGTTAAAACTCTAACCTTCTGACTGATCTAATATGCATTGTCTCTAAAATGCAAAGATGATTCAAGTGAAAAAATGGGAGGTTTTGACATTTTCTACCACCAAAGTATTTGAAAATTAACATAAGGGCATTCTATTCGTGTGTAATTTATTTACTAACCAAAAATTAAATTCATCTTAATAAAAATTCAGCAAGAACATTACATTCACTATTTTTATTGTTATTGCATTTGTTGTGATTGATTTTGTTAGTGTGATGATCATTTGTTTTCATACATTATTTTTATCATGCTAGCACCTGAAATTAGAAATGGGATCAGGGACCTACTCTGGAAACCTTATCCACACTCTAAATAGCTGAGGTAAAAATGCAAGCAATGATATATTCATCAAATGTCACATTATTGCTGTAAGGCTTTGGTGCTCAATGTTCTGTGGTAAGGATACGTCAACTCTGGGCTGAGATCAGAGATCTGTTGGGCAAAAAGGTAATGCTTCCTTAGGATCATCAAGGGCCAGTTATTTAGATATATTTAGAGACCATAAAATGCAAAGAAGTGTCTTTTAGGGTTTGTTTATTTATTTACTTACTTTTTATATTAATTATTTAGAGAAAAAAAGTGCTTCAGTATGAGACAATTTACTAGTAAATTATTAGAAGAAAGTGAGTCACTGTAATGCGACCTGTAAGATTACCCTGTAAGCATTCCTTCCCTTACCTGCAAAACCTCTTAAGAAGTCTTGGCTTTCTTCTGTTAAGTAGAGCTGGAAATATTTTCAGCAAATACAGTGCAAGAGCTCTGCTTACAAATATTCTTCTTTTGCAGGTTTCCCCACTCATGGCATTTACATTTTACGGATCTTGAACACAAAAGAGTGAAGGATTTGAACTTCTATCTGAAGCAGCTATTAAGTGGCTCCAGGAAACTGGCTAATGTGAGCATTTCCAGTATTTCTTTTACTTGCACATGATTTCTAGTAGCATTTTACCAAAAGATTCAGGAAATTTTCCATTGCCTGTTTTGAAAAAAAAAAAACAAAACACCAAAAACAAACAAACAAAAAAAAACCACTTAAGTGACACATCTTCTAATGATGCATTTTGGGATGGAGCCATTGCAGCATTCATCAAAACTTAAGACAAAGACAAGTATGACAGAGAAATAGTTTATTGGACCTGGCAGGGCATTTTTCAGAAAAACTTTTCTTCCTTTGCTGCCATCGAAAAGTAGTGATTCACTGAATTTTTGACAGTAAGGAGTAGGTTCTGAGGAATGTAATGTCTAAAAAAAGAAGTAAGCTTTGAAATATTGAAAAGTCTGATTTTGACAGTTGTTAAATGAAAAGTTCCATTCTTTCAGCCCAGAAATACCCTGTTCAAAATGTATTTAACAGGTCAAAGAAATAGTTTTGCAAACATAAGACCTAACCCAGAATGTTTCAATAATATCAGAATAATGCATTTTGTCCATTAAAATTGGTGCTTTCTCATTTTTTATTCATTATTGCTTTCTGAGGTTTGAGGTTCTCCTCCTGTTTAAAAATGGAAAGCCAAAATGGTAGCAAACATTGACTTTTCATTGTCTGGGCCGGCACAAAGCCTCGTGCACCTCAGCAGCACAAAACCCAGGGCTCAGAGCAGCAAAGGGGCCACAGAAGATGTAAAATCATGATGCTGCATCACTTCAGGAGCTGAACAGTCAATTACTGACAGTGACACCAGGGTCTGAGGGAAAGGAGCATCCTCCAGTGAGCAGCCTTTTGTCAGGAAAGCTGTCAGGCAGGGAAAAAAATGGTGTTTTACATCAGACCCCAGGCTGACACAGGCTCAGTAAATTCCAGAGAGCCAAGGCACGAGCTCATGGTTGACCCTGCTGTTCCACAGCTTGGGCCTCTGCCAGGTGAGCCCTGAACATGTCCCATGGCCTCAGGGCCACAGCACAAACTGGAGCTGCTTTGGTTTCATAGCAGGGACAGCCAAAAGAGGGCATGACAGGATGTTAGTTCTGCAAAATCTAAAACATTTTGCAGGCAGGAAAAAAAAAAAATGGTTGCTGCCTAACTATATAGCTTTCCCAGCTGTGACTTTGTAATGGAGATTAAAGAGGAAATTGTCCATATGCAAAAGATACAGGAGTTTTCCTATTAATATGAATATAAATTCTGAGCTCTGAGTTGAAATTGAGAAGATTTCCAAAGAGGATAAAAATCTTTTTGTCTCGCTGAGTTACACGTCACTTGGTATAAATTGCTGACTTGGGTGCTTGGCTCCTTTGACTGACACTGCCAAATGATCTGCTCAAGTTTGGGTGGATTGTTGTGCAAATAAAACACAACAAGTTTCACCTCAACATGAGGAAGGACTTTTTTACACTAAGGGTGGCAGAGTACTGAACAGCTGCCCAGGGAGGGCATGGAGTCTCCCTCCCTGGAGATATTCCAAACCCACCTGGACACATTCCTCTGTCACCTGCTGCAGGGGACCCTGCTGTGGCACTGGGGTTGGACTGGATGATCTCCAGAGGTCCCTTCCAACTCTGGGGTTTCTGTGATTCCTTTCTGACCCTCATGTTAGGGTTTATTTTACATTAACGCCTTCTGGTCACAGCTGAGGAAAAGCTGAATTAAGCCCATGACCCAGAAATGAAGAGCTCAGGATCTTCTGCTGTGCTCTGGACTGCTGGAAGGTACACGGATTTTCAATTTGGGCCAAGCACTGCTGTCCTAATCCACAGCTGAAAAATTAGAGTGCTGAAAGCCCTGGGATAGTCATAGAGACATTTCCTGGTCATGCACAGAAGCTCTGTTGTACCTCCTGCTCCATGGGAAAGTGCTCAGCCAGAGCAGGCTGACTGGCCATGGGCTTCCCAGTGTCCTTCCTCCTCCTCTTGTGGATCTGCAGCACACACCCCTGAGCTGGGGACATCCTGCCAGCACTGGTACCCCACCATGACTGAGGTATGCAGAGGTAACTCTGGACAGATCTGCTCAGGAACAGCCACTGAATGAGCCCAGGAGGGAAATTTTCCAGGCTGTGACAGCCTGGAGGGCTGAACCATGAGGAGAAGAAAGCAATCTTGTACCTGTGAGGGCTGTGCTGCTGCTGATGTGCTAGACTTGGAGGGTAAGGGGTAACAAAGAGAGGAATGAGCAGATTGTTTCCATCCGTAAAGTGCTGCTGCATGTGGGAAATCATCTTGCTGACCCCCATGCAGCTAACCTGCAATTCTGGATTATAACCTTTAAAGTTATTGATACTCCATAAACATTGAATCATTATTTTTACTTCAATATGCTTCTCCTGCTGGGAGGTGGGAGAAATTTAGAAAATACTGACGCGTTCTGACCCACTTAGAACGAGGAGACCAGTTGGTGGGTAATTTCCTTTGTATTCCCTTTTTTTTACTCTTCACTTTGGCATGACTCTTTTAAAAATATTGTGGTGTCATCTTGGCTTTAGTCTGAGCATAGAGCCAAGCTAAGAGGCTTTCTTGATAAAAAAATACAATTATTTTGCCCCTTTTTGTGCCTATGACAACTTTGCAGTCAAGTTTGTCCTTTTTCTCGAAATGTTAAGAAGCCTGGCTGAAACCATTTAGTGAGTTGTTAGTTCTCAGGCATCATCAAACTGTCATTCCCATGAAATAGTAAAACTGTGTAGGAATAAATAATTAATACATTTGTGAAGAAATCCAGGAAGATCAGTTGCCTGTAGAACAGGATTCCTTTTACTTTCTTGCTCCAGTCATTTCTTTATGCTGAATTGTAGCTGTAATGTACTGTAGCTGTAGAGTAGGCTGGAGTATTGTCTGAGATAGGGAGAAGAGCTCTTATTTCATTATAAAATACCCTTGTAACACTTGTAATCACTGTAAACACATTACCCTAAATGACTAGGCACCATTTTCTGCTCTGTAGAATTTAGTCCAGTACACACAGGACTGAATACATGCTTGGTTCTACCAATCAAGTAATTATAAATCCTAGAAATGGAGAAAGAATCAGATTACATCCAAATTCCTTCTTCAGTCATGCCTTAAGTGCAAGCTTTTTAGTCCAGACTAAGTTCTGATCATGAAAATTTTATTATCATTAAAATGAGGGCAGAATGTCACTGACCTTTTCTGCTAAATGGTTGGAATGAAGGAGGAGAGGTGGAAAATAGCTGCCTTCTTATATGCACTGGGGCTCAAATGGAATTAAATGTTTCTTCAAACCCTTCTTTAATGAACAGAAACTTTTTCTTCTATCTCTGAATTTTAGTGCCAGATCCAGTAAATGCAGAAACATCAGCTGATGGAAATATTTGTTCTTGGACCAGTTTAAATGCTTAAACATGCTCATGTCCATCCCTTTTCAAGGCTTTTTTTTAAGTCTCTGACTTACTTTAAGCATAAGCCTTGCTTAGTTACTTTTATTGAAGAATTTCCTAGAATAGGAGTCCTTTCTTAAATTCAGGTTAGCACTGTTATAAATAACTCCTTCACCAGACTGTGTTCATGAACAAGCTGTATTCCTTACACAAATCACTAACATGCAGAAGTTGATGCACCTTCACTGTCATACTGAGTCAGTTAGGACAGGATGCAAAACAGGTTTCAGCACTTCTCTTTTTTTTTTTTTTAATTTTTTAATTTTTTTATTAAATTCATTCTACTTGCCTCAAACCAGTGTCAATATTTCTGATCACAGCTAAAGAATATTTAGTTTTGGGCCAACTTCACCACTGCTGACTGACTCATCATCTGGATACACTGACATGCCTGAATTTTTTAGATCTTCAGGGCAAAATTCTCAACAGTCTTCAGAATCTTTGAGTTCTGCTCCATTAAATGGTAAAACAACCAAGCCATATCACCTACAAGAGGTGAAGCACCAAGAGATACTGAACTGAAAATTGGTAACAAAGAAGAGGATAAAAATATATGTTCTCAAAGCATAAAGCAAGTCTGTGACAAAAGACAGCGGCTGACCACTGTTATATTTATCTGTTTTTCTCAGCTCCAGCTAAGTGATGGGCTGGATGAAGGGTGCAGCCCAGATCTCATTGAATAAATCAGGGCTGCCCTAGTGGCTCATCATTTTATGCCTGCATTGTAGGAGGGTTGTGCACTGCCTGGAGACACAAGAACAGGGTAAGGCTCCATTAATTGACTTTGGGTTTGGCCCCAGAGTCAAACACAATAGTAAGTGCAGGTGCACAATAGGTTATTCAGTAAAAAAAAAAAAAAAAAAAAAAAGTCTTTTGGAGTTTGAGTCTATAAAGATTTTGTAAGTATCCAAATTAACTGAGGACTTTGGAGGTGAAGATAAACCTTGTGCAGGCAGGTAAGCAAACAGTGATGGTGTTTCAGCTGTGGATAGGTTCTATAAACAGCTTTATAGTGACTTATAAGCTTTGTAAAAGGACTTTAAAGAGGATGTAAATGGGAGTGATTGTAAATTATGTTCACTCATTTTCAAGCACACAGTAAAAACCAGGTCCACAGCATTGTTCTAGGGTGACTAATGTTTTACACTGTAAAAGTAATCAATTTGATAAGAGCTTCCCATATTTCATTTCTATTTTATTCACTGGTGCTCCCTGGGATTTGCAGAGATGAGAAAAAAGCTCCCACATGCCTGTCTGGAGGTACATAATGTGGGGGAACAAAGTGCTCCCAGGGTTTGTGGGGGCCTTGAACTCCCACCATTCTTGAGATCCTGTGGCAAAGCATCCAGCAGAGCCAAAATGGGGAGGGTTCAAAGTCCTCTCTCTTCCACTGTCCTTTTCATGAAGTTATAACAGCTGCACAAGGTCAGCTTTTTCTGGTTTCTTTCTTTCCTGCTGATCCTCCATCCTGTTAAAGGATAACAGGAACATGGGTGTTCTCCGACCCCAAATCTACTCTAGCACAGCTGAACAGAAAGCTGAAAGCAGAGGGGAGGCTGCTTTTCTTTCTATCAGAATTAAATTTGTCTTGAAATCTGGCTGTGTTTCACAAACTGCGGAGTGCTTTTTTAGTTAGTCTCTGATGGAGAGCAGCAGACAAATTCCACCATGCTGCAGCAGTGCAGGGCTGTGCCAGCCCCCCCAAGGCTACTGAAATATCTTATTTCAGTTGTATCCTAGTGCAAATAAAGGTGGAATTTGTCCCTTTTGAGTTAAATGGCTGAAAAAAGGTCTGTGAGTTCTAGCCAGACTGACCACACACACCATTCTGCTCCTGTTTGGGCTAATGTGTTGAGTGACCTGCAAAAATATCAGAATTACCTAAAGAAGATTGCAGTCTAATTAGGTAAGAATAGTTAGACAAATGATAGGAGGATTTCCTAAGAAGCCCTAAGCGTGCAGCATTTTAGGGAATTTCCATTTGCTGATTTAAAGGTAAGAATTCCGGGGGGGGCAGGGTGAGTGAGTGTTTGTGATCATTCATCCTCAGCACCTTCCTTTCTTCCAAGACCATCATGGGATCCCTGGGATTCCCACCACCGTCACTTCTGTGTAACAAAAGCTGCTGGGTTAGAAATGGACTCTCTCCACCTTAAAACAGCTCATACACATGTTCAAAGCTCTGATAGATCTGTTTCTCTTTAGCAGTGTATTTGGGTGCAGGCTGAGTTCTGTGCTTCAGTCACATTAACCGGGGTCCAGCTGATGGAGGTCTCACAGATTTAGGAATCACCAGAAAGTTCAGTGTGTTTTTTGGAGGTCTGCTGAAAAAAGGGGGAACCTGATAAGGCACACATTTTCTGGTGGAAATCTAAGTGGTAGAGTCCTGCAGCAGGCCGATTAGCACAGGTCATGGGGAAATTGCTGTCTTTTAAATAATAGTGTGCAAAATGCTTATCTCCACAAATACCCAGGAGACATCTGCCCATTGCTGCTTAAGCACTTTGCCCTGCACATCCCGCTACATCTGCTCCTGCCACATGATCTGTTCCATTAAATTTTTGCATTCTTTCTGCCAACATCAGCCTTGCTGCTTGCCCTCAGGCTTCAGGACCTGTTGAGTACGATGGGCCCACAGGCCAGGAAAGGTTTGCCATCAGTTGTGGCACCAGCAGGGTCCATGCCTGTCCTGTTCTTGCCTGCTGTAAGTTCTGCACAATTCCACTCCTGTACTCAAACCAAAAATGTCTCTTTTTTTTTCAGCTTTCTCTCCTTTAGAATGAGATTTTGGAATTATTGCCTGAAACAACCCCTGCACCTCCTATTTACAAACCTCTTGGTTCCTGCATTTCCATTTATTGCAGAAAGAGTAGGTGGAGAGGGAGCAGAAAGAACGCCATGCTGCTCAGCGTGGAATTTTTTTATTTCTCTTTCAAGTCAGTTTGTGTATCTTTATTTCCACCTCCTGCCTACTTCTGTCAAGATCTTTGAAGTCATAAGGCCACTTAAGTTTCTCTGCTTATTTTCATTCTGTCAAATAAAGGCTGGGCTGCCAAAAATATACTCTCGACCCTGGAGATTTCCTACACTTGGGACTTGTGCTGAAAGAGCAAGTGAAGGTCCCCTAGGGAATAACTCTGCTGTTTAGAGCTACTGGAAGCTGTCGCAGGTGTACGGGCTTTCCCCTGTAAGCTGTCTTCATCAGATGAGAGAATAATTACTCATGCTCAGTACAGACAGGTGTATTGGCAGTCCACTGCTAATAACTTCAGGATCTGTCACTCAGTTCAAGGAAAACAATTATGTTGTTTTTTCTTTCCTTTCTTCTTACTTCTTCTTCTTTTTTTTTCCCTGATTTTTCTTTTAAAGAAAATATCAGTGTGGGAGGAAAAACTCCAAACAGTAGAGTGAAAAAAACAAAGGCAACTGTTAAAATAAATCCAGATTTCTAAATCTTATTTCTACATTGAACTTACACATCTGTTCCTCTGTCTGCTGTAACCACATGTTAACTCCTCACTAGCTGCTTTTGTCACTACCCTGCTCCTTTTCTATTTTCCTTGCACAAATTATGCTACATCTTGTCAAATTGAAACAACACAAATACTGCATGAAGTACACCTTGCCGGTAAGAGACACTTTATTTTCCACTGACTGGAAAAAAACAATGGTGACATTTTAACGCTGGAATCTGAAAAATCTCCTGTCCTACCCATTCATTACAGCATCAGTCCAAGTAACATCGGCATGAATGTAACAATTCTAACCATCTTAAAGAGTGGCCATTCTGAAATACGGCTTTATGAAAAGCTAATAAAATGCAATTACTGTCCAGCTTTGATTCAGAGTCATAAGAGTCCGTTTAAGAATTCACATTTTTATTATCTTGCAAAATACTGAAATCTGGGGATTTGGTTTGCTGTTTTAATTCTCTCCAGCTGAATGTAACTACCTGTTATAAATGTTCACTAGAGCAGCACAGGTCAGTACATAAAAATAAAAGTTATAGCAGTACATAAGCTGGATTACTCTTTTAAACAGGATGGTGAAATATGATCGTGCCTTTCACTCCCTGTGGGTTTCTGGTAGGATTTAACTGTGTATGGAGCTTTTCAGCGTGAGTGTCCATTAAGCTGCCACGGGAGGGAGGTTTGCACAATATCTGAGCCTCAGGGAGGCACACACGAGGTCAGGTACGTGGGGTCAGCCCCGTGCCAAGGGCAAGTTTCCTGCTGACTACACAGCTCACAGCAAAGACAGTCCCCTGCCTTTGTTTCACAGATGGGCTGCTCTGTCAAAGTACTTGCAGCTGCTAATACAAATCTTGAGCTACTGGAGATGGAGCAAGAGCACAAATCTCTGGCCCCTGCTGCTGTCTGGAGGTGTGCTGACAGAAAGGGGCCAGGTAGGCACCAATGCACATCCCCGAGAGAGTGCTAAAGGACACCATCGTCCACCCAGTGCCTCAGCAGAAGTCACTCCCTGGGTTCCCAGCTGCTGATCAGAGAGGGAAAGCTCCCTTTCATTGCTAACTCTAATACATGCATTAAAAATTACCAGCAAGCTTCTTGGAGGGGAATGATACAAGGAGCAGAGTGCAAGATGTATTACCTACAGTATTTGTATTCTCTTTCAGAATGAGCTTGTACTCAGCTTCTTCCTCAATTGGTCCCAAAATACCTTGGCAGAAGATTCATCATCTCTGACCTTAGGTATGTGGATTACCAATCTTATTTCTTTTCTAAGAAATGATAATCCTAGATAGTATTATGCAAGGGTGAGTCTAAAGTGTTTAGATGCTTTAGGGGTTTTTAGGATGTAAGGATGCCAACAAATAATTCCTGATTTCTCAAGGTCTTTGAAAATGTGTTACTAATGTCACCTGTAGATTTCTTTCTCTTTCTCATATTTCTTTCAGCCTTGCTTCGTTTCTTTTTGAATAAACATGCTTATATGCAAAGCAAAAGTTTATTTACACAAACTGTGGCAAGTTTCTTGTTTTACAAAACAAAATATTCAAAGATTTTGGAGGAAAGGATGTGAGTCATGACAAAGCACAATGTGTGCTTGCACAAGCGGAGAAAATCAGGGGTGACTTCTAAAGTAATTTTCACAATGAGTGGAGCAAGTAAATAACAGAACATTATGTTAATGCTTAGGCATACATTATTAATGACTGTGGTAATTCACTTCTTGCTAAATGAGATGCTGCACTGTTCCCTTAGCCTATCTAAATACTTAACCCATTTTCCTCCTCTGTCCAGTGCCTAATTTAATCTAATTTCTGACATTACAGCATTAAGAGCCAAAGCATAAACCATAAAAAGTAAACTCTGAATGTTTATTGTCTTCCACTGCCTTCATTCTGCACTGATAATAATCTTCTGTACTCAGTTTTAAGGCAAAATAAAACCTCATAAAGGAGTCTGCAGCTGCACTCTGCACCACAACAAGTCAGCTGGTTGTTATGTACGCCAAGTGATAGGATAGTTTCCAAGATCATCAGTTTTCCACATTTCAGAAAGGATTGTATCTCTGCATATTTAGTTTGCATGCCCATTAAATAAATTTAATCCCTCTGCAGACAGAGGTTTCATTATCTCTTTTGCTGGAACCATTTTTTTTAATCCATCAGAACAAAATAAATCCCATTCCGGCTTCTCAGCCTTTGGAAGATTCCCCGTGTGGAGTTTATTTGATTAGGGCATGCCATTATCACATTAAACCCATTATGACTATTGAAAATTACTAATGGTTGCTCTAACTTTTACAAAGGATCAAGGAGGTAATGCAAAGATGCCCTAGGTGTTAGGAAAGTGTAATCTGGGTCCATGGGCTGCATCTCTCTGTAGGTGTCTTTAAGCAAAGATATAGATGTCAGAGTGAACTAAGGCACAAGGCAGTTAAAGTCCCAGAATAATTTTGATATGTCACTAATATTCAGCTTCCTAATTATTGCAGAGAATCTGGGTGTAAAACTTTTATGCAAAATCATGAACTGAATCTATAATAAAATTGAGAAATAACTTGAAAAATGATAATTCCTACATTGATATCCTGAGCCAGTGTAGTCTAAAGGATGAGCCATCTATTTTTGTTGTCAGTGAGAGCAAAATCAAGGAAGAGAATGAAGAAACAGAGGCAAGTGTGTGTTTAGTGGGTGTTTGATGAAAGGTGTGTGCCAGGTAACCCAGTCTGTTCCTCACTGTGTTGTTACTGCTGGTGAGGGTCACGACATGGTTGGGGAAGATTAATAAGTGTGTCTCTGGCCTCAAGCAGTGAGGTTAGAGGGGGATTAGTTTTTTTCCTATTGAAGAACTCTGCCTTTTAAAGTTTGGATACTTCACTTCCAGACATAGGGTAAAACCTTTGTTTAACACAGGGGAACGTAACAAATGAAACCCAAACCACAAACAAAAGAAGGTCTCTTTAGCCTAGAAAACTGATGCCTATCATTTACTGATAAACCAGCAGTGGCACACGAGGTCCAAACAATGTTTAGACCTGGTAAAAACAGGGAACAAGAATCGTGGGCTGAGCTGCTCTGGGTGCTGCACCATTTGTGGTGAGCTGTGGAAGCAGGTGAACTCAGCTATCAGAGGGAGACCTTCCATGCATGTGCTGATTGCCCCCCTGAGAAATCTACTGAAACATATATTTCACGGATATTTTGCTATTCTTCACCTCATCTTTGGAGTCAGGCTGCTGCCATGTCCCAGTGAGCTCACTGAAATCTTTGTTCCACGGCATGCTGCACACTGTTGGCATCCAGAGGAGATGCAAGTCCAGCTAAGGCAGGAGGAGGTGCCTGGTCATGACAAGGTGCCAGGGAGCAAACAAGGAGTTGCTGGGAGGAGCAAAGTGGCCACAGAGGCTCTTGCTGGCTGAGAGTGCCCAGAAACACTCTTGATTTGAAGGCAAGCTGTAGTAATGACAGAGTCTGTCAGGGCAGGAATAAAGTTCACTGAGCCTGCAGGAAAGAGGTGGTTGCCATGAAAAAAGGCACATTTTTTTTCTCCACAAATTTCATTCCTTTCTGAGGTTATAGGTGTCTTAATATTTGTATGTTTTGAAAAATAACTCAAGTTTAATATCGGCTGTAGCTTTCCATGGGTCTGGTAACTTCTGTCTCAAGCAAAAAAAAATCATCTCTCTCAGTTAGGATCAATATGAAATAAGATTAATGCCCAATAGTATCAGGTTATGAATTTTGATCAAACCAGCATCTTTCTCTTACACTGCTTTAATTTATAAATGTTGTAGGTAATCACACTTACTAAAGTAAAATAAAAATTAAAATTTATGAATTTGTACTCTGCTCCCAGCAAAAGAGAGATTGGAAATCAGTGTTGAATTTACTTGACATGAATACTGAATAAGTACTCTCAGTGGGGTGAATTCTGAATTATCCTGGATATTGTCAGCATTTCATTATACCAAACTAACTACAAGGCAGTGAAAGCAGATATCAGGAATGATTTCACAATCAGACTTTCATAAAAGCCCTTTAAAAAAAGGAAGGAAGGAAGAAAAGTCTACCAAAAACATTTTTATATCAAGCTTGTTTATTTTTTTCTTGAGTTTCTATCTCCTGAAAATATTAATAATTCAGACTGCTTTAGTTCTTCTATGGGCTGCACAGCCCAGCCCCAGTTCTGGCATATTTAATTAGTGCTCCATGTGTTTATATGAGCCTCTGTCCTTGAGGTGCAGTAGGAGAAAAGGTTCTGTGTCCTTGTAAAGGGAGATACAAGCTTTCCAGGGAGACTGAAATATGGCATTCCCCTCCACATAGAACCACAGTCCTCATGTAGTCCCTGAGGAGAATCAGGCTCTCTTGCTTATGTCCCAAAAGTGTTTTGATCTTCTGAAGCTGCTCGCTCTTGATGTAAACCTTTCGCCATGAGTTGCCTTCCTGATTTAGTCACATTAGCCCATGAGCACCTCTGCCTGGCTTGGAGGACTAAAGCACAGAGACAGTGGGTGTACTTAGAGCTGCCTGGAGGAAGTCAGATACTTTGGAGGCTGTAACTAAAGCAGGCAGGTGGTTGGCTTGGGGCATTCAACAGCAGCCCTGGAAAACCAAACAGGTTCCAGTACTCTTTGATGCCAGATGTCAAAACAGGCTGTCACCAAGAAGAAAGGTCTAAGAAAAATTTGAGGGTGCAGAATACAGAACAATACTGAGCTCCCTAATGGCAGAGCGCTGACTTAGCTAATTAACTTAGTTAATTAGTTTCTTCACATTGCTTTGCAATCCACATGCGAAATGCAATGTAATATTAAGTTGCAGTTTCCCGATTGATTTTGTCAGTGGCATCTTCCTTGCCATTTATATTTCTCAAATGTTATGCACAGTGTAATGCAGGGCTTGTTTTAAAAATACTGCTAAGGAAAACATTGCACAAATGGTAGAATATGGAGCTGGTAGTTCTCCAGCATGCCAGAAAAGACCATCTAGATAAAGAAAAGAACCTCATACTTGAGTACTGGGAAGATCATCAAGATCATCTCACCTTCAGTAGAAATCTGAGCACTAATTGCCTTCATTTCTTCATTTGCAAAGACAAAAGGACCCACAGTTTTCTCGTGCTTATGTTCCTCAACAAGAGAATATAAACTGGCAGTGTTTGGGATTTTCTGTAGTAGGGCTGGTGGCTGATTTCCACTCAGAGCAGTGGGCTACACAGGCACGAATAAGAAAGGAAAAAAAAAAAATTTGCAAGTGCTCGAGGGGCCCTCATTTGGTATTTGGCAGCATCAACACCAGGGAGTGAAGAATCGATCCCTGGAGGGAACTCTTGCTTCAGCTGTAGCCAGTGCAACTTTGTCCTGTACCTGCAACAGACCAGCACTTGGTCCTTGGCTAAAATAGGCTGCGAGTAGAGTATGACACTTCCCAAAAATGCAGAGCCTGAGCTTGAGTCCGTATGCCCAAGCTGGATAGATTGGAAGTAATTACTGCATGTGTATTCTCTTATCATTTGAGGCTAAAATCACCTGGACTTCAAAGAGGAAATTATCTAGCACTGAGTGTGGGAAAATCAAAAATATACCAGCTGAGTGTAGCTAACAGTAATTGAGTTTTACTATAAAATATAAGCAACAGTGTTCTCTTCGATGTTTATCAGATTTCCCATGCTCTGTTATTTTTTATTTCCCTCCCTTTTATTTTTTTCCATTAGTACTCAATTTATTGCATACTAAGAGCAAATATTTTAGTTATAGTTGTGCCTGTAGTGTGTGTTTCAGACCTAATTTTGCATATTCAATTAGAAATGCATTTTCCCTTCCTTTTTTTTTTTTTTTTTTTTTTTTTTGAAACCTATTTACTTTTCTTGCTTTCAAGGAAAAAATAAAAACCAATTCCAACAGAGAAATTCCTTCACTGGAAATAAGCACCACACTGTAAAAGTTAATGAAAAACAAAGGCACTGGTAGTGCTGATAGGAAAGAGAAGGGAAGGCATGGTGATCAGCTGGATTCTGATGATGTAATTTAGCCTCTGAAATCTGTTGTTCTTGCTAAACCACTTGTGGTGGCTCACTGCAATTCACAAAATTAACAGAGCCCACAAGTGAATCATGCCCGTATGCTAAAACACAACTGCCCTTGTGTTACACTGTGTGTAATAGTCTAGAATTCTACATTTCCTGTCGCAAATCCAAGGCAAAAGGACCCACAGCTTAAGAAAAAAAAATAAGGTAAAGTGGCTTTGCATTAAAAAAAAAAGAAGAATTGACTTTTATGGGCCTTTTCTTACCCTGGAAAAAAACCTCAGCATTGTCTGGTTCATGGGATTTTCATGCCCTGTCCCTCCCTGTTCCTATTTGCATGCCACAAGAAATGAAATAAAATACAGTCTTGCCAAGTGATTTGTCAAGGTTCATAAGGGAGAACAACAAATGAAGAGCTGCTACTCAGTCTTCTAAGTCTCAGCTTAGTGATCTCTTCCTGAGATTTCAATTCTTCAAGAGTGTTTCAGGCCCTTCTCTAGTTAGGATGTGATTAAAAATGCATTTTTGTAGTCTCTAAAGGGGACAAATTGGAGATGGATTCATATTCTGAAATTCCGCTCCAAGCATCATAAACTCAGTAGTGTTGGTATCCAGGCTGCCTGGAAAATTTAAATTATGGCAGTTGCATGTACATACTGTATTATTGCTAATTCATTTGAGTTCCCTTCCTTAGGATAAATGGCTCTCTCTCAATTACACTGGCTCTCTGGCTGTCAGCAGTACACGACACCTCTGTCATTGTGTCTGCTGAGCAGTTATTTTAGTCTCTGTTCGCTCCAGAGGTTACACATTTGGTTTCTTCAGAAAAATACACCCAACGTGGCTTATCCACTACAACACCCCCTGTGCTGCCTCCTCTGCTGAACAGAGGAAAGGCTGAGCAGAGGGAATTCACAGAATTCACAGAATGTGTAGGTTGGAAGAGACCTTCAAGATCATCGAGTCCAACCCATGCCCTAACACCTCAACTAAACCGTGGCACCAAGTGCCACGTCAAGTCTTTTTTTTAAACACATCCAGGGATGGTGACTCCACCACCTCCCTGGGCAGGCCATTCCAGTATTTTATCACTTTTTCCATGAAAAACTTTTTCCTATATCCAACCTGCATTTCCCTTGGCGCAGCTGAAGGCTGTGTCCTCTCGTTCTGTCAGTTGCTGCCTGGAGAAAGAGACCAACCCCCACCTGATACAACCACCTTTCAGGGAGTTGTAGAGTGATAAGGTCACCCCTGAGTCTCCTTTTCTCCAGGCTAAACAACCCCAGCTCCCTCATTCATTCCTCGCAGTGTTTGTGTTCCAAGCCTCTCACCAGGGAGTTGGATTTCTTGTTGGCTGTAAGAGCTTTGGAGTATGTGTGGGGAGGAGAGGGCAATAGTGAGACAGGGAGTGCCCTGAGGCTGAAAGGGACATGTGGGAACCCTCCTGGTACCAAAGGATCAGTCCTGGTACTCCCTAAAAAGCCTCCCGTGGCAGTGCATGACTGGTACGTGATGGCTGGTCTTACATCCTCATCATCCTTTCCCACTGCCTCTGCCTCTCAGAAGATGTGTGTTCTATTTAAAGCATTAATTACCACTGTGCTGTCTTGTCTGGTGTTGTTACATCACCCTGCAGTGGGTTCAGGACTGGTATGTCAGTGACGGATCCCAGGGTGCAGGAAGGAGAGCAGGACTTCTCTGTCTGAGGTCTCCAGCTCCGTTTTAACAGGGAGGTGGGAGAGCAGAGCCCAGCTCATGAGACATCCTTGTTGTGTCTCTTGCTTAGCAGGATTGACTTCTTACTTTTTGGGTAAATTAGTGGTTGTAATGCAGCTTTGGTCTAATTAAATGCAGCCCTATTTGCCTGAGTAAAACCAGGCAACTTCACACAGGCAGTGTCTGGGCTGTCCTTGGTGACCAGGTGGTGCAAAATGGCTCAAGCCCAGCTCCTCAGCCCCTACTCAGGTGAAACTCTGCAAAATAAGGCGGTCAGATAGATACTGAGGAGAGGTTATGTTAACCATTACCTGATTTACCGTGGTAAAAGGCATCTTTTCTCTGCTGTGTTTCCCTGCTCTCTCTGCAGGGCAGGTAAAGCACATTACTTACCCGGGTTCAAGGGCACACCTTTTTGGCAGTGAAGACAGCTGGCTCAGTGCCTCCAGCAGAAGGATGGAACAAGATTTGCTTAGTCATTTCTTCCACATTATGAGACTGATTCTTCTTGCTTGGAAAATAAAAAATGGGGTTTTTTTCAGTGGGAATTGTATCAGACTCTTAAAGTGCATCTTAGTACAAAAATCTATGAAAGCAATGGGCTGTATGAAAACCAGCCTGGAACACATAAAATACAGAATGAGGAAGGGAGAATTTATATATTATGTTTTTTCTCTAACTTGTTTTGGAACTGGTCAGGAAAGTTGCTCTTTTTTTCCCTTTTTTCTTTTATTTTCTTTCTCTTGGGAACCGGAAAAAAAAATCCAGTTTTTTTAACCAGACAGAACTGCAACAATAGTGAATAGTGTCATCAGTGACTGCCAAAAAAACCACCCCAATTATTTGTCACTCAAGCATAAATTTCCCACTGAATTTCAGATTGATGGCAATTAGTAAACAGAAAATCTCACTGGCAGTTAACAAACAGAAAATAAAATGAGCACTGCATGTCAGACCACTTTCTTCCATCACACTCCATATCCATGTTTTCTAATTTCATCCCTGATTTAAGCATGCAGCGGGTTTTTATATGTTAGCTAATGCGTACTTCAATATTTTACAGATTTACTTCCTCTAAGCTGTTAACTAAAAAAATCAAGCTGTCTGGCCTTTTTTAGGTCCTCAATCAGCTCGTCACAAACCTGGAGTACAACTGGTCATCACCTACGAGAACACCCATCTGACAATAATGCTGAAACACATGAGGAACCTTGTGAGTACTTTTATCAGGATGTAGAACTCATAAGTCCTTGCCTTTGCAGAGTGCTGTGAAAACATTAATCTTCAAACAGCCTTTCTGGGATAACTAATTTCAGCTCAAAGAAGTGATAGTGCCATTCTGTCATGATTCAACGATTGGTTTTTCCCTTTGAGCTCACTCTGTATGGCTACAAGTGTGAGACAGATACAGAAACTGAGTTTCCTTAATGGCTGGTAATGGCCTTTTCCAAGAAAACCATTTTGATACTGTTTTGGCCCTCTCAGCTGACACATTTTGATAGTAGTCAGACAGAAGGCATCATGCAGCAGAATGACTTTTTGCAGCACATCAGCCTGGCACTCTGGATTGATTACCCAGACATTTCTTTCTAGTCCAGCCTGTCTGTGGAGAGGGAAGAGCTCAGCAGAGGGAGCAGTGCTGTATTTTAAGGAGCAGTGTCATTTGGACATGTGATGCTCAGCTTTGTAACACTGTCAGGAGGCTGAGAGGTAAATGTTGAGTGTTCCTGGAGCCAGGCTACGGGAGGGGAAGCTGGCAGTGCTCCTGCAGCATGGGATTCCTGCAGGTAGAATTGGCTGCTGAGGGTGACTCCAGAGATGGAGCTGGTGTGTGAAGTGTGATCTCTCACTGGAGGAGTGTGTCAGCTGCTCCATAATGAATTCCGTGCCTAGATGTGCTCTTGAATTCCCATGGCTCAAGTCTCAAGCAATGGCTGTGGCAAGAGAGCCTTTATTTGTCTAGCTAGGGGATTTGAGCATTTATTAGCTGTTGTGGGCTCTCAGTGCATACTCTATGCCACCTCCATCCCAAACTGAATTCCAATCCCTTTTCCTAAATGGGGTCAAACTGAGGGGCTTATGTGAGCACCAGCCAGTAAGAAAATGAGGCTGATTGTTTAATGAGACAAATGAGGCTTACATAGCTCTGACTGTTCTCTGCTGGCCACTCTGGCTTTTCATTTGCAATTCAAGCATCTCCATTCTGATCTGTAACATTCAATACATCTCTGTCCTGAGACTTGTTTTCTGTGTCCTGTGTGTGCCAGTTTGACAGGTGAGATCAGCCTCTGCTGACAGGTCCAATTTATACAAATTTTACCTTCAGGATGTAGTACGAAGACCCTTTTTATTTTTCTGTTGAGCTTTTTAAATCTAAGTGACTTTGATAAATTTCTGATAAAGTTCTAATTGGTGGGAGAGGTCACCAATTAAGTGATTGCCATGCTGATGATATCATTGAGACTTCAAGCAGGTGATGTGGAGATGCACACAAACAATTTGCAGGTGTTGGAACTAGTCTGCCTTTCTCCTTCTTTCCATCATTGTAACTGTGTAGGCTCCTAACTGTGTTCTTAGGAAGCTCTGGCCACTTAATTAAAGGAAAGTAAATTACAGGACAGATAGCTGTGTAGTGCAAACATAAAATCCTGGGTTCAGTTCACTTCATTATGGAAAGGGACAGTACAACTTGGAATTACTGTGTTGCTTTTGAAAGTAGGTAACTTAAATCAAGCCCTTTTTAGTGAGTTTGCAGAGAAGTGGTAGGAGCCCTGTTCAGCAGGACTAACAATGCTTCAAGACTTGGAAATAAGGTCATTGTTGTGGCGGCTTAACTTAGGCAATCATGTTTTTATATCCTGGGCTTCCAATTCCTTTCTTCCACCTGGCCATCCATCCGTTGTCATCTGATCTGAAATATGAAATAGTGCTTCAGGGTACTGTGATACTGGACTGCCTTCAGACCAGTAACCTATAATAGGAAGGTTCTTTATCCCATTAGTAATCTTCTCAGCTTCCTGGCCATATAAATCAGTCTTTCTGATGTGTCCTCTTTTCTTTTGCCTTTCCTTTCCTCTTCTTTTTTTGGTTGAGCTGAACAGGGATTTAAAAAGTATGCCAAGATCATATCTTATTCAAGACATGTTAAAGCTATTTCAGGTATATTCAGTCTTTCGCAGAGTCTCACTAATTATATTTTAGTGGTTCATCTGTGCAGAGATTGTTTTGCTATGTTGTTTTATTTCATAATTTATAGTAAATAATTTTTGTTCTGCTCTTCCCTATTTAATTTATCTCTATAAAGAGATTTTATGATGTATTCAGATGTGAAAATAATTGTAGTAGGCCAAATTAATCCCAAATGTAGCTTCACAGAACTGACAGGAATTGTGATCATGACTTTTGATCCGCATAAATAAATTTGATTTAGTGTTTACTTCTAGGAGTTTGATAGGAGACCTATATCCTGATGTGCAAATCCTATATTGATATCCAGTGCACAAGAGACTCCTTAAGGAGCTGGTATTTTTTATAGCCAGTCTCAGGTGTCACACTGGTTCTTTAAAGGAAGAAGCCAGAAGACTGCAGTGCTATAACTTTGCAGGAATTTTTTCCTGAAGAAAATTTTCCTATTCATGTGGGGTGTCTTAGAGAAAAAATGCTGCAGCAGTGGAGAGAGCATTGGTGTGGTGCAGACCTAGCAGAGGTCTGGTAATGTGGGTGCCTGCATGGGCTCCACAGTGCAGGGCCTCTGGATCTGATGCATCCACATGTGCCATATTTGCTGCAGATGCACAACTCTCATTCCTGGATCAGCTTCAGAGTGTCCTCTCCCTCCCTCACTGCTGCAATATTTCAGTCATGTGTAAAAACAGCCAGTCCTGCTTGAAGAAAACTCTATCAAAATTTCTGCAAAGACAAATAACAGAGAACAGCCTTATGGATTTTGTGATTGGAAAGGACCATTAATCTAATCTAACCTTCTGCAAAGAAAAAGCTGTATTTTTTCACTAAGGAAATACTTGCAGCCAAGGAAACTGTTTGAACACAGAGATGTTAAGACTGCTTGGTAATGTTTGCCTACAGTTTAAGGCTGTGGGTGCACAATGAAGACAAGTTCTGTTAAACAGATATTTATAAGATACTAAAAATGTTTCAGTCTCAAGATTTCCCTCAGCAATTCATAGTTTCATTTGAATCCTGAGATTCTGTGAGTCAGGTGGCTCACTGCTTCTAGTTATGATTTGAATGGCATCACCATGATTGCTGAGAAAAATAACTTTAAATTCAATTTTCAAACACAGAAAAGCCATGATGTCAATGAAATGCAATTTCCCAAACGTGTATTACATAACTTGGTCACCTTATTGGGACAATGCTTGCCCCTCTCAAATGCAGACAATGCAGCACTGGGCGCTTTCTGCATAGGGACTACAGGCAATATTGCATTATTAAAGTGAGGCTGGGGCAGAAGGAAACATTTGTGTAGGGGTGAAAACCTTTGAGGCCTGGAGAGTTTGCCTCGGGAGTCACAGAGGATGTGGCAGGTGGAAGGGTGAGACAGGGCA
The DNA here is from genome assembly GCF_029207755.1 of Chamaea fasciata. Taxonomy (NCBI): domain Eukaryota; kingdom Metazoa; phylum Chordata; class Aves; order Passeriformes; family Sylviidae; genus Chamaea; species Chamaea fasciata. Next base: position 72,373,051 of record NW_027094090.1, on the reverse strand, counting down.
GGCTTATTCTAGAAAGACAATAGTGCAGTACCTGGCAAAGTGCACTAAGTGGTCTTAGGAGGGTTATAATGGAGCCCCAGGGGAGGTTTGTTTTGGCCTCCGAAAAGATTTGTTACCTTAGAACAAGAATAGTCCAATTGTAGCAGCACAATACCCAGAAAAGCAGCAGTAGGCAGGAACGGGAGCACAGGGGGAATGCTGTAGGCTTGTGCAGATGTGGAGATGGATTTATTGAAATGCATGTAGGTTTTGAACTTGAAATGTTCAAGTCCAGTTCTGTTCATTAACCAACACAGAGAATGGGAATATTCAGAGCCCACCAGGACTCACGCAGGGGTGACTGTGGGCTGCTTTACTTCCACACAGCCAGAAGCAGCCAGGCTACCTACTGGTGAGCTTGCTCACTCCTCAAAAAAACACCAGAGGCAACAGAAATAGTCATTGCTGACATGCAGAAAGAGGTTTCTAAGATATTTCCTTGCCTGCTTCATGGAGAAGCAAAGGGAGCAGTGGTTCAGCATTGGCTCAGGAGGAAGCCTGCTTTTGCCACTGACTTTATTGCCATGACTTCAGGCATGCCCTGTTTTCCTAGATAAGCGGCTAAACTTTCAATCCTCACTGCTAGACATTTTTGCCCATTACTTCTTGTGGACAGAGTAACTCCTCAGGGGTAGAGGGGAGGAGAAACAAAGCCAAGTTATCTTGAACCACATGCCAGTAAATGTAAAATGTTACTAGAAATCAGGAAAGCGTGCGTGGGCGATGAATTCAGAACCAATTTTACGGGGGAAAAATTTTCTGGAAGAAAAAAAACCTCCTACGGTTCTTTGCAAAAGTACTTCCAGCTTTCCTTTTATAAAAGCTCTGAAGTTGTCATGTACTACTCCTGGTGATTAATGATTCTGGGATAGCTGATATGTGGGTGACGAATTAGTAATCAGCTTTAGGCTTACACAGACATCCAGCCTCTTTCCATTTTGTGTCCTACGCCGTGAGAGTACAAATTGCTTCCAAAAATGTTTGTGAGATGCAATGTTTGAAATGTGTTGGGAAGAAAGGTGGAAGCCAATGCTTCCCAAATCCAAAGGGATGAAGTCTAAGCCCACAGAATAGGGGCTACAGGGATGTCCCCACCTGCAGTACAGATAGATGCTCTGCTGCCTTTTCTGGGCTTTTTCTCAGCTTGAGCTGGGACAGGGTTGGAGATCATTGTTCAGGCCTAGTTGGTTCCCATCATTCCTCTCATGGGCTCACTAAATTTTATACTTTATGACTCTCATTATATAGATTTAAATGGAAAATATTTACTACCTGCCAACAATGCAGTGCCTGCCAGTGAAATAAAAACCTACATTATCCTTTTAGAAAATTATGAATGTGTACTGCTTTCCTTACTGCAGCCACCAGGGTTTGGAATGGAGGTGCACAGGTAGGCAAGGCAGGGATGGAAAACAGGAGAAAAAAAATCACTTTGAGCTGAACAAAGTTATCCAGAGAGTATCAGTGACAGAATTAAATCAGCAGCTTGGCTGATGGAGGGAGGTAACATTCAGGTGAAGTTCTCCCTAGTCTGGCACAGGAAAACAAAATAAAAAGCCATGGGAAGAAAGCTCTTGTACTACCTCTAGGTTGTAAAGAATTTGTATTTAATTTTATGTTCATAGAAAATTCTTTTAAAGGGAAAGGAAGTTAGCTCAGATTAGCTATGTTCTCCTTGAGACTGAAAATTAGCTGAACACCTCTAGACAAAGGGTACTACAAATCAGCAGTAGTTGAAATTGGAAAAGAGATGAGGTCTGTTCTTGTGGCACAGGGATTACTGTTGGATTCAAACATATTTGTTTTGAAAGGTGTTTGACAAATATGTTGTACAGAAAGTTCTGTTATTATTTGTTGTTAAACCCTTTAATCTGTCACAGTCACAGTACTGCCTCAGCTCTAAATTCTAACTGCTCATTTTTAAATAAGTAATTCCCTACATAGTTGATACATGTTGAATAAGAAAAGAAAAAAAAAAAGAAAAAGAAAAAAAACCCAGTGAGTTCTGTTTAGTAATATGAGTGATCTGGGAGATGAAGGTGAACAAAAATTAGATTTGCCACTGGTTGCAAATGAAGAAAACATTAAAAATAATAGTGCAGACAGAGCAAGATCAAGAGAATGAAAGTAATTTCCAGAACCTTCCAACTAGCTTGGACAAATGAAAAATATTTCCTTGGAGAGGGAGAGATCTATATCCCACAGTAATGTGAGTATAAAACAAACCCATGGTGAGACATGAGGTTGCTACAAGAGATGCCAATGAGAAAGGCCAGATCCTGGTGTCCTGGGGCAGAAATCAGGTAGTTCATCTTTATAAGGCTTTGATAGTAAACTATTCCTCTCAGGATGTTTTTTAAACTAGAATACGAGTTCAAAGAACAGTTCTCAGTAGGGTTGCTGGGGAGTGATTGATTCTTCAGGAGTGATTTATTGTTACTAAAACTTAGTTAAGAACAGACTAACAAGGACACGAGTCAATTGTGCAAATATTTAAGGGAGAAGACAGGAAGGTTCAAGAGGAATTATTAAGAACATTGAGCAAGAGCATAAGTAGAAGTAATGAGAGCTAATTAAGGAGCAGAAATTTCAAGCCTCATATAATGAAATGCTTTCTTACACTGGGAGATGGCGTGCTGCAGAATAATTGAAGGAAAAATGCAGGGAGATTGTACAGTTGGAGAAATTAAAGATAGGCATAAACAGACTTTTGTAACTAATTAAGAAATTGAGAAGAAAAATAGTGCAGAATGAAGACACAGATCACAGTCTCACTATTTCTTTACACATTTATATATTCACTTACTATCTGGGCCCAGGCAAAGAGAGGAAAGAATTTGTAAGTGGCAAAAAGATAGAAACAAAACAACAGCTTTTGCTTGTGTTTCTTTTCTCAAAGGCTAATTTCTTTTCATGCCTTCTAACAGGCAGCAGTGCTCCTAATCCTGAGTGATTTCAAAAGGAGAGGGAAATGGGGATTTATCTTAAGTATTTGTTCTCCTTTGCACTTTATTCAAAAGAAGAAATTCTGGGATCTATGTTTCTAAGGGTCAAAACAAGATCATTCTTATCTCAGCCAGTGTCATAGACTGTGACTAAATATTCATCTGAAAATTAAGTGTTCCAAGCACAACAATACAATAATACAGGGTTCAAAGCAATGGAATTCAGTTTCTTTGTGGGCTTGGTGGTAATTCTGAAATAAAAGCTTCCGAGACTTGTTCATGAAATCTACTCTCTGCATTCTACACCCTGCAGCAACATTGCTCATCCACAGGATAATATAGTTTTGAAGTATGACAGACCCTTGATCCATGATTTCTCTCATCTGTTAAAAAGAACTCAAAAAAACCAAACAAACATTAAAAAACAGTGGAGTTAAATGTCTTAAAGATAGTAATGCAGCACGTGGTTCAGAAATCTAGAACACGTTACCTTTTCTTTCAGAAAAAAATAACTTCTGTGTGATTCTCACTCATATCTTTTACTGGGAGTTGCACATTTATTCCATACATTCCCACTTCTGCTTTATATTTTTTCAGCCTTGGTAACTTCTTTATGCCCACATGGTGCTACATGGAGCACACAGTAATCGAGTCCCAAGCATCGGTGAAGGGTCAGAAGTTTTTCAGAGCTCAGGAGATGGAACTAAGCTCTGAGTGAGTTGGATACAGACAGAATCCATTCCATGATGTCTTTTTCTTTGTTGCTTGTTCAGAAACAGTCATGAACACACGCCAAGTTGTGTCATTTCTTACTGGAGCTAAATTCTAGTCCTCCTTGCCTGCTGCCAATGGTCTCTAAAAGGCAGGATCCTGTTTTACATAACAGTTACAGTCCTGTGGTTCTACAGACTCGTCCACACTCCATTTGGGATTGAGTTCGTCCTGATCCGTGACTCCTTCTGGATCATCAGGGTAATAAATTATTCTTTTTCAATGGGGCATCAAATATACACCTCAGTGCATTTCTTCACATTTCTGGTTTCAGAGCTCTATAGAAATAAAGGCTTGGGAGAGAAAGCCATGTGACCTTCTGGGTATCCTAGGCCACTTTTCATTTTATTTAATTAATTTAAGCAGAGATAGTTGGGCTTTCCTCTTAAATGACTGAAGCAGATCAGGAGCATTTTTGCATAATTCTTAGAAAACCCTGAGTCTTTTGGGATCCACTCTGTTTCCCAGAACGCTCGCCTTTAAAAAAAAAATCACTTTCTTTTTTTTTTTTTTTAGTATGTAACAAATAATTCCTGTTCATTTTGAAAATCCCACTGTCTCTGTGCCTCGGGGTCAGCTTGAAACTGACACACTTACCCACGTGATGTGCTGGAGTCACATCTCCATCTCATTGTGACGGACCAGCTGCCTGATCACAGCTGTTTTGAATACCATGAATTATCTTGCCCAACCTCCAGTGATCACTGTAGAGTGGACCATTTTGCTTCCAATTTCCAGCCCCATACACACCTTTTGTCACTGGTGGTAACATGAAGCAGCAGATCTGTCTCAGCTGGGGCCAGGCACCAATGTGGGGACAATTTAACCAAGCCAAGCCAGGAGATGTCCATAATATGACAGGGAGAATCTCATGCTGGTCTCCCCCTTGGCAGGGTTACTTTTTTCCCATTTGACAGCCAGGACACCTTGGAAATTTTGGGGGTTTTTGTTCACTTTTTAGAAATTTTGTTTCTCAGGACAGCTCTAACCCTATTTTTGCCACCACAGTTGTCCCCTCGGGAATACTGATTTACAGCCAGGCTACTCCAGTCTTGGCCACTGTGCTACAGGCAGGTTGATGAGAATGCTGAAGGTATTGGACGTAAGCTGTGTTTGGATATTCACATCAATAATGTGCATGGAGCATCTTTGCATTTTTAGCATGGTAAATGACAAAGCCATCTGGAGGCCCACTCTGCAGACACTGCCAAATTTCTGAAAGGTAGAAAATTCCTGCTCAAAAAAAAATGCTTTCCAGAATTTCCCTGACAGCAAAATATTTTTATTCCCCTGCATTATCTTGAGATAAAAGCAATTTCTTCTTCGGTTGCCTTGCACTGACCTCCACAGCAGTGATCTCTGTCAGTGTGTCTTCTGTCTTTGTGTACATGCCCAGATTACCCAGAAAAACTGGGATCAGAAAATGTAATAAAATAAAACTGCTGTTGGAGAGAAGCAGTTAAATATTTTCAAATTTTAGGTGAAAAACATGGTTGTTTGGGGAAAAGGAAATACTATATTTATGCAATTTCTTTTGGCCAGTTGCCTTCCTGTTTTGTCTTGCCAATAGCAGACAGTGCAGGGCGCACTGTTAGTGGCGGAGTGGATTATCTCCTTTTGTAATTATTATTTAATTACTGCAAATGAGATTTTATTTTTTGTTTTCTTAAAGCAATTCGGGGATATTTTGTGAGAGGAAAATGAAAAGCTCAGCAGTAGGGTAGAATAGAGGTGTTCATGCTTTGGTAAATGCAGAGCTCAAAGCAAGAACAAGGAAGAGTCTTGGATTCCACATTAGGATTTGGGAGGCAACAACACAACCCCTCGTTCACACAGCGATCCCATTTTGCCTGAAGTTTATATACCCTTAGTCTGCTTTTGAAGGAACCTCTTGCTCTGCAATACTAATTTCTCAGTTCTTTAAGCTTAGGAGTAGCCCAGAGGATGTTCACTTTTTCCTAAGGCAGAGGCTGTATTTGGTAATTAAGCTGTAGCTTTGAAAGACAGAGTTTAGCCTTCCTCTGCTAAGTTAAACAGGGACTCAGAGGAAGTGAAAAACAGCAGCAATGACAGCTCTTCCATGTTCCTTACTGGTTTTAATTTAGTCTAGAGGCAGCCAGTAATTTACAAAGGTTACTGCAGTGCAAGGATGATTTCTTCTGTGGATTTTTTTCTAATCCTCCTTTATTGGATAATAATCAAATCCACCTAATGTCTACAGATAATATATAGACATTTTGTCTTGTTGAAGGTTTTTTTTCCTAACCACTTACTATAGTGGCTTGCTTTTGAAAGGTGTATGGATATCTCAATATTAAAAATTAAGGAATGTTTTGTAGTCCTTTTTCACTATGTAAATAAATTCTCACAGCAGTGTATGTAAGAGAAGAACATAAGGATGACCAAGGGTAGGAAGACTAAGAGAACTACTGGACAAAGTGCATTATTTTTATTTGAGGGCAGTAGCTGATATGGGAGTCATTCTAATGCCTGGATATATATATATTGGGTTTTTTTCCATTGAAGAAAAGGAAGAGAGAAACAGAGATTTTAAAATGTCAAGAAAATTAATTTTTGGGGGAAGAAAAGTAGTTATTTATAGAGGAGGAAACATGTCATTAGTTGATATGAGTTAGTTGATCATTAGTTTTTACTGTCAAAATTGTTGAAAATGAAAAATGGGGAAAAGAGAACAGCAGCTGGAACTATCAAATGTTCAGGAGCCATCAATCTGTTCCTCTCTAGGACAAAAGGTGATCTGCATGTCTAACATTAACAGAAACTGATGACATGATATATATTTGAGGCAAAAGTCACCTAAAAAGAAAATTTTATGTCGCTGAGGAAGACATGAGTTTTAAAAAGTTTTACCATAAATTATCCTTAAAATGCATATTTCAAAAATCATATGAGTATAGCTCAATATTCATATTGGATGCTAAATCACTAAATAGTTGAATATATGGCAAATTTTGCAGTAGTTATGCCTATAGTAATGCTAACAAAGAACCCTTGTGTTAGGAGAGTTGTGGATCATTAGTAATGATCAGGGGAGAAAAGCCATTAGGATAACATATTTCTTGTGGAAAAATTAATTGAATTTCATCCATTATTTCCCAGCTACAGCTACTATATTTAAAATTAAATTATATTGGATGTAACCTATTTTTGTGGCTTTCTGTAAGCAAATATCCACTTTTTTGGTTTGGGAAAATAAAACTTGAGTGGAAAATAAAACTGGATTGGAAAGTCATAACAGATACTGGCTGTGTATTTTAGGTTTTCAGTATTGAATTAGAGAAATGGAAAGAAGTAAATCCAGAGTAATATTTTCTCTCCCTCATTCTCCCTTATTCTTAAATATTTTCACCACCTTCTGGCTGACTTTAGAAGAAAATAACATTTCCAAAGTAAATTCCTTTTTTTAACATAAATACAGACAATTGTAACTGAGTTCCTTAAAAATCATCTGTCATTATCAAGGTCAAGTAGGCTGGTCATTCTCTGAGAAAATAGTTCAATCACCACTTGGTTGTACTTGAAAGAAAATACAGTCAGTTTCTAAAATCAATTTGAGCCAACTTCTAAATTCAGATTTTTTACTGGTAGATCAATATCACTGGGGAATTTTGTGGGTTTTTTGTCCCTAAGCATATCAAGAGAACCTATGGCATTTTTGTTGGGAGCTTGGTTTTATACCTTTACAGCTTTACAGATTTTTTTATTGCTTGGATTTATTTGCAAGCAAACACAATAAAAGATTTAAGATAGTAGTTTAAATAGGGAGTAACTTCTTCTGAAGGAAGTAAAAATCCTTTCTTTTTGGGTTAATGAAATGACTACGGAATTAAACACAAATAGAATTCAATTTAAAACTTTAGGCTTTTTCTGATTGTTTGATCACAAGTGCATTCAAGCTGTAAAGGTTTTGCAGAGTAAAGTGCAAAGTGGCTTTCCCAAGGCACCCTTTGATTTTCCTTCTGGCCTGGACTATGGACATAAATCAGTGAGGTTTTTTATTCCTTTAATAAGAACAAAGAGGGGGTTTGCTGGATTTCAGAACTACTCATGAGCCTGTTAGAAATCTTACTCTGTTTCTATAATGAACTCACCAGAACAGATACTCTTTGGTGCAAAGAGAAATTCCACCTGAATATGAGGAAGTATTTCTTTACTGTGTGGGTGACCATATATAGGAACAGATTGCCCAGAGAGGGTGTGGAGAATCCCTCACTGGAGATATTCCAGAACCATCTGGATGCAATGCAGTGCCATGTGCTCTGGGATGACCCTGCTGGAGCAGGGAGGTGGGGCCAGATGACCACTGTGGGCACTTCCAGCCTGACTCCATCTGGGATTCTGTAGTTTGGGGCAGGTATTCCTCATGTTTACCTAAATTTATAAATAAGGCAGTGCAGTCTGAGTTAGAAGTGATCACTAAATGTAATATTGTAATATGACAGAAGTATTAATCCTTAGTAGGAAAAATATTTCTGATGTTTCTTCCATTTTTCCTTTATTCTCCATTCTCTTTTATTTCAGTGCTCAACTCAGAAACCCTGGGAAAGAATTAGTTTGCCCAAAACTTGGGATTTTTTTGCCTGCTAGTTGTCTTAATAAAACAGTTTACTTCAAATTCCACCTACTTCTGATTTAAAAAGAGATTTTTGCCACGTCAATCCCTGTCTTATTTTTGCGCTATTGCAGTCAAACTGCCACTATCACTCCTCATTCCTGCTAGGAAGTGTCTAGCCAAGTACAACTCTTCCCATTGCAAGCCTTGCCTCAAAAAATCCTATGGTTAAGCAGGCTCTTCACAAGAAAAGAAATTCAGCTTTAGTTCCAATCAAAAGAGAAACCATCATAAACTCATCATACGAGCTCCCCATACTCTGCTCTTGGAAGGCTGGGGACTGGTTTATACCTGCTCTTAATCTGCAGTTTTGAATTATTAGCGCAAGATGGGACAGAGTATTTTTAACAGCTGGAGTCCTTCATTAGATGGATTGTGTCATGTCAGGAGTCAGCGGAGGGCAGCTGAGAAGTGGAACATGTGGTCTGGCTGGAAGAGTGCTCAGCTGAAGATTTTTGATTGTTGGATGGCATAACAGTGCCACTGCAGATGGGGATTTGGGACAATAGTGGGATTTGGAGTGGCCTCTTTGCCTTTCCTCAGGAAGAGAAGAGGAAGGGGGGAAATGTCACCTGTAAAGTTGGGGAGAAAAAAACAACAATCAGAACTATGTTGGCTACTTGGAATTCAGGTGGCTGCACATCAAATTGCCTCTAACAGTCTGACTGCTGATTGCTACTATTCATGAAAAGTGGCTTTATTTTAGTTCTAAAATATCCCAAAGCAACAGCTCTCCCTTTGAGTTTTCCCATCTGAATGGCTAAAATGTTCTCTTTTTTAATTTTCTCTCCTGACCCTCTCCTCCCACTCACCTCTTTCAACACATATTTAGCTATGTTCAAAGGGATAGTGAGGAAGTAGTTTTCAGTTCATCTCATACAGCCGAAACACTGCTGCAAAGTACCTTCCTTAAATTTTGGGAGGAATCAGCTGACAGAGGAAGGTTAGTTGGCTGAAGGCAAGGTAACATGACAAAGAGCAGCTCAAAGGCATAGTGACAGTTTTACCTGACTTCTTTTCAGTTAACCACATGCGCTTCTGGACCCCCAGGTCCTGTTAAACCATGTTACCTTTGGAGCCTGTCACCTCAGCCTGCTTCCTTTCTTTGTCTGAAACAACTAAAATCAGCTGACCTTCAAGATACAGTCAGGTTCACCTATTCACTGAGAAGTGAAGAGCTTGATTACACTTAGGATCCTTGTTGCTTGGACTGGTACTTAAGGCTGCATTTCATTCTCCCTCCTGATTTTTAAGAGATTCTCAATTTACTGTTATTTGTAATCATCAATTGAAGTTTTAGTACTGTCCTAGATCAACAGAGATGGGCTTTCAAGTAGGCAGTGTAAATTATAAACCCTGCATTAACAATGTGGCAACACTGGAAAATACCCTTTAGTTCCATTGCCCTTTAATGGCTCTCTTATGTTGGCCATCTAAATCCCATGGGTATTTTAAATCAGATGTGCTGTGAAGAACTTAGCAATAGTAATATTAATGACTCCCATAGTGCTGACAATATTTAATGGTGTGAGTGGGGCATCCTTTGATGCTGTATGGTGTTAATGATAGCAATAATGAGCTTTGCAGTCGACCACATCATTTGCCTTGAAGAATCATTTCAGATAACAAAAATCAGAGATTTGTTGTGCAAGAACTGGTTGTTCACACACACACAAGCACTGCTTTCCTTCCCAATAGAGAAGTTATTTATTGCTAGGAGACAGCATTTTCTTCTATCCCAGGGATATGCTGATAATGCTGTAGAAGACCCCATATTTCCAGACACATACTGTGAATAATCGAAATCTGAGAAATTACTTCATTCTGAGCCAGGTGTAAAATTACAACAGGAGATATAAATGCAAGGGCCTATATAATCCTCTGAGTTCATTGGTTCTGAATGTTTTAAGTTCTCTTCTTTTTTGCCTGTATTCTTATTTGCATTCTGTCACTGGATTGCCTGGGAGCTGACAGGTAAACTTCCTGTCTAAAATGCTGATTATAAGATTAAAATTATTGATATTTTGATACACCCCATTCTGTGCTTTCTGACTGTGTGCTGCGTAACCAACCCAAGGGTTTGTACTTAATTATAAGCCAAGCATTAAGTGACACATGCTGTCAAGATGCCTGCTCCATAGCTTTTCATTTTTATGTTTCTCGTGTGTTCTTTCAAAGCCTCAAGTAATACAACGTGTTTTCCGAGTAATTGTAATGCTGCTTTAGGAATAACTTTACAGCTCCTCAGAAGTTATCACAAAATTCTCCACCCACCAGCACTGGTTGATGACTGAGCCTGGTTAATAGATTGTCTCTCATCTCAAGCTGCTACCATATAAGATGGAATATCTGGAATATCATTCAGTAACCTGAACTGGAAAATTAAAGAGAGATTTCAGCTGTGTGATGGGCGAGATCGGAAAGGCTGTTTTAAGAATCCTGTTCTGCTCATATTGCTGCAGGAAATGCTCCTGGCTCTTCTAAAGTAATACGTTTTATGAAACACCCTTAGAAACTCCCCAATATCAGCACTGACGTTTAGGGGTTAAAATCAATTGGAGCTTACTGTCTAAAATCCAGTTTCTATGCCTTGCTCTGGAAAGTGGAAGGGCCAGACTTTGTATCAGATTAAGATGAATTAGAGTAGATTGAGGCTTAAGTGTTTTTCCATCAGAATGTAAATATTAAAGATAGACAATTTTACCTTGTCTTTGTATTATTTAATTTTTATTTTCCTGATCCCATTTTAAGCTGAATTCTAATAATTCTTGTTATTCCACTAGCATTCCAATCTAGCCCAGAGAATACTGAGAATGTAACATGTTTCTGTGTCTACTAAAAGCCCATATTTCATTTGGTACTTTTTATTTACTTTCTTTGCTAGAACATGGACATTCATATTTATGACTTTCTTGTTTTCCAGTGCCTCCCAGATGGCTCTGCCCCAAGTGCACATGCTGAATTTTATCTTCTGCCAGATCCTTATGAGGTCAGTCGAAGGAAAACAAGAACAGCTCCAAAAGGCTCTGACCCTACTTACAATGAACTTGTGAGTACTGTTCATTTTCTTCCACCCTTTCTTGTTTCACAGAATCATGGAATGGGAGGAACCACAATGATCATGTGGTCCCACCTCCCAGCTCCAGCAGGGCCATCCCAGAGCATAGGGCACAGCATTCTGTCCAGATGGCTCTGGGATATCACCAGTGAGGGAGACTCCTCACCTTCTCTGGACAATCTGCTCCAGTGCTCAATCACTGCACAGGGAAGTTCTTCCTCACATTCAGTTGAAACTTCCTGAGTGTCGGTATCTCCTGTCGCCTCTTGTCCCATTTCTGGGCCCCACAGAGCAGAGCCTGGTACATCCCCTGACCTCTTCCTGCAGACACTGACAGACATGGATGAGGTCCCCTCTCAGCTGTCTCTTTTCCAGGGTTAACAGGCCCAGCTCACTCAGCTTTTTCTCATGATAGAGATGCTCCAGTCCTGTCACCATGTCCACAGCCCTTCACTAGACTCACTCCAGTGGTCCCCTGCTTTTCTTGCTCTGTTGAGCCCAGAACTGAACACGGCACTCCAGAAGTGCCTGAGTAGAGAGGCAGGATCACCCCACTCAAGGTGCTTGCAGTGCTTTTCCTAATGCACCCCAGGATCCCTTCTTGGCCATGAGGGCACACTGCTGGCCCAGGGACAGCCTGTTGTCCACCAGGACCCCCAGGTCCCTCTCTGCAGAGCTGCTTCCCAGCAGGTCACCCACAACCCACACAGGTGCAACTTGTTTTATTTGCTTTGCCTACTCTTGAAATAAAACAACAATAACAGAATTTTTAGAGCTGTTGCAATGAGGATGACCAAAAAGAAGGACTGTATCATAAGCTGAACCACAAATGGGGACAACTGTCTGGTTTGCATCTTAGAAGTGAAACAGTGTGTTTTATGGCTCTCTCTTCAGGAAAGCAGTTGGATTCTTCACAATGCTCTGTCTTACTCCATAACCACAGTTACACGCTAGCCAAATGAGGCCAAGCACCATTGCACCATAACCCAGCAGTTCTGAATGCAGATATGCACAGTAGCATGAAAAGTATTAATTTAATGGATGCTGTTATTCAAATTAATATTTGCAAATTGGTTATCACTGTCCTAAATGATAACACAAGAATAAATAGCAAGGTTCTTTTCATGTAAAAATGCCATCAGTTCACAGCTATATATGATTATTTCACACACCACTGAAGTGCTCATGCCTCTGGGGTGAAAGGAAACATTTGTATGGAGAAACATTTATGGCAGAATGGGAAGTGGTATAAACTGTGTTTTTTTGTAAGGGCAGATGAGATTGAAACAGTAGGTGGGATTGGAGATTACAATTATTACATGTAACAAATCTCCTAAAGATCTCAAAGCAATTTACAAATGTTCTTTCAGCAGACTATAAAGTAGAAGGAATGGAAAATATTACCTCTCCACCCTGTTTCATAGATAAGATATGATGAAGCTTAGGTTAGTCAGCAGAGTCTGAGTGCTTATCTCTTAGTTTCTCAGTCCTGGTGTTCTAATGTTTCTCTTTTCCCACACGTGTTAATTACAAAAGTTTGTACCTGCTTACACTGATGACTTCCAGCGTTTTGTAAGAAGGCTCCCTGAGTAGTATTGCTGCTCACAGCTGAGACAAACTTCCCTCCCTACAGTACTGCAGTGGAATACAAAGGAACTAGGTTTTATTTTTTTGTTCTTTCCTTCTTTTTTTGCTATCAGAGTGGAATGAATCTAATTAATCTGTCTAAAGAAATTTCTTTATATTTGGAAGATATTGAAAGCAGAGGTACATAATACAATTATATCATAACATTCATTGTAAGGTATCCAAAATGGACAACAGATAAGAGCCAGCCAGCAACACTGGAAGACAATTATCTTTCAAATTGTTCTTAGATCCCTTTGAATGCAAGGAAATCCAAAACCCTGCCTGCAGTTAGTCACTGGGAGGAGATTTAATTGTGGTTCGCGAGTGTTCCACTGCTGTTAAAAGAAATTCCGTGAAAACTTTAATGTCCTTAATCAAAACAGAGAGCCTTCTTCCCAGATGCTCAATCTTTTTCACTGGGAAGTGCTAATCACAGTGGGGACATATGGTTCCAATGAACTTGGCCATTTCCAACCCGATGCCTGTGCTCTAGCAGCTCTGCTCCTCCATATGTGATGTCGTTCTGGATGCATTTTTTGTCCAAGGCTGGTAGACTGAGGCAGAAGCCGCCCCAGGGAAGAAAAACTACTAAAAATATAAGTCAGCTGTCTCTTAAGTTAGTTACTGTCCAAAACACTGTGTACAGAAATGTAGTAGCCTTTTTTATGAGTTCATAAGTTTTTATTAAAGCCAAATGCTGGAAGGAAGCTGTGTATTAATTTCCTTCTTTGTTCCAGACTGAGAAAAATCTGAAATGAGCTTCTCTCGGGTATTTTTGATTTTAGTTTTGTGCTTCTATTGCTTATGACTGCCTACAGCAAATTATCAACCTTGCAAAACTGCTTTTTATGTTTGATTTTCACTCGTGTGTGAGAGTGAAGATGTGAAAGTCCAGGAGGGCTGACAATAAAATAAGTTATAGCAAATGTTTTGGAGTTGCTTTTAGCAAACAAATCCTTCTTTTCTCTTGTGCCTGTATTTGGATTTTGGAATTTGTGGCGTTCACAGCAGTTAATGTTGTATTGCATTAAGAAGTGGCGGTAGAAAAGGAGTAACACAGAAAAACGGAATACAAAGAGAAAATGAAGGCAGAGCAGCCCCAGCCAGTCTGATGGAAGGGGAGGAGGGGAACTGCACCAGGAGCCACGGCCACTCCCTCCAGCACCATGCATCAAAACTACCTTGGATTAATTACCAAATCTAGGAACTGTGCCATAGCTACCTAAGGAGAAGCAACTGTCCCTCATTTGTGATTAAAATGTCATTAGACTCCTGTAGGTCAACAGTGTTTCTCTTTTCGGAGCCAGGAATAGTTGAATTCCAGCCCTAACTGTCCCACTGATTTTCTGCATGGCCACATATAACTCACCTCCATCTGATCTCTGTAAAAGGCAGGCAAATATTCTCACTGCACAATCATTTCAAGATTTAACTGTTCCTAAATTTTGGCAGGTGGCATTTGTTTTATCCACATCCTAATTCAGCCTTTTCACTCCCTACATCCTGATGACAATGTATACCTTAGTCCAGCTGAATTTGCAATACCATTTTAGAAACAGTTTACTGGGATCATTTGAAAACCACCCACCCTGCACTGCAAAGGCCTGTCGTTGCTCAAAGATTAAAGCCTCTTTTTGGCCAAAGATTGAAAGTTGTTCATTATCCCAGTCCAGTTTCTTAGCATTTACAGCTGATATGTGTAGTTTCTGGTGATTTAAAGCAACAGCTGGTACCTTTAATATGTTGGCAAAGAAACAAGGCAGCTTTCTTTGGTAACATTAACATTGCCTCGGTGTCAGATCAGAGATTTATTCTAAATTGTATTATGCTTACTGTGCCTGTCCTTACTTTTCAGATTTTCTTTATCATCTCACTTTTATTTTGGTGAGGGAAAGAGAAGCTGGGGAATTTGTAATTCACAGACAATTTGGCAAAATAGGCACAGTAAACATAAAACCCAAAAAGCACCAGGTGCAAATTTCATGACAGCCGTCCCAAACTATTAGTTCCAAAGGTTTCTAAATGGAAAAGGAAACGTCAAGCCCCTGGTAAGACCTTTCTTGGTGTCCTGTTGGTGCTTCCTGTGAGGGTTGCCTAGTGTTCTGTCCATTCCATGCTCCTTCTGAAATTCCTGCAGTTGCAAGTGGAAGTACAGAGAGGGCTCATCAGTCCAACACACAGACATCCAAACTAGAGGGGCTCAGTCTGCCTCTCCTTTTCCTCAGCAGTGCCATAGGTGCAGCCTGCATTCAGATTCCATGGAAAATCCAAGCAGGTAAATGCCTTTTAGGCAGTTTCAGTTTCCCATTCTCTGGAAGTGAGAGAATAGCACCACTTTCGCTTTTTAAACAGGATAGAGAGATTAAAATATAAAGTGTTTTTCCACTGCAACTAAAATAGCAAAACCAGCCATACAAATTTTAGATTAAATGTACTTCTCTTAAGCGAGATTACCTTTTAGGTCTGCACTATCTGAGAGCATTCCTCCACATTTTATCAGCCCACATGCAGTTCACTCGGCAGGTTTTGATTAATGCAGAGACTGAAGCATGGGAATCTGTTCTGAGTGCAGCTTATTTTTGCTAGGCTATTGATCCAGATTGTTTGGGGTTTTTTTAAAAAATTCAGAAAATACACTATTATTATTTCATAATTAATCCCTATGTGTTCTCACAGTATTAAGGTAATTTAAAAGCTATTTTAAAAACTACAGGCATTAGTTATTTTTTAAGAGATGCTAAACTACTGTCTCATTTATTTTGAGAAGTATCAACAGCAATGAACATCTAAATTTAGTAAGTTCCACTTGCTAAACTGGGTCTAATCTTTTCCACTTTTCACAGGGAAAATTATGAATATCAATTTTTTTTCTCTCAAGCATTGTTCAAGACAGGTTTCAAATTTATTTAAGAATGGTAATCAGATCTTATGAGCCGAAGCTCATGATTCTAAGGTAGAATCTCTTTATATAAACTAGATAAGGTCAAATGTATTTCTGAGGTAAATTCACTAAGTTAATTTGGCTCATGGTTAATAGCTTACTATTCAGGATGGAAGTTTAAAGCAATTATCACAAAGTTGGATTAATCATCATCCTGAATGCTGCATTGAAATGCTTTGCCTGTCAAATAGATTAACAAACTTGTATGTTTTTTGTTTCACTAAATATTATTTCAGATCGTATATGACAGAGTCACAGAGCTCCAAGGCCGTGTACTGAAGCTGGTTGTGAAAAGCAAAGCAACATTCGTGGGAGCTGTTAACATCCAACTGAGCAGTGTCCAGTTCAATGAAGAAAAGTGGTACCCACTGGGAGACAGTGTAATTTAAATGTTCTCCAAGATGACTCAATTATTTGCCTACTAATGTTTCTTTATCCCATTTCCCTCAGTACATTTTGTCTCAGTTGCCCCTGAGAATAGGCAGTCATATGCTGAGCACATATCCTAACATTTCTAACCATAAGGCTATTGTCTTAAAAGTGCTACCATCTTCCTGCCCCAGATTCCTGACCGTGTGAGTTTAGGGAATCACATGCTAAGGACTTGCAGCAACATGCAGAAAGTTCTTATGACAGCAATGAAGGGCTTGGTTTTGTTGATATCAGGTAGTACTGTAAAACAACTGAATTCTGTACACATCAGTGTGTGGGGCCTCATTCTTTGCCCATTAATTCCACTGACTGTGTTGAAACAATGCTGATAATGATGTAATTTATCATCACTGTGTGTGATGAGTTCACCAGAAAACCATGGGATGGTTCCCTGCCAATGTATTTCTGATGTCCAGCAAATTTCACATTAAATCTTACCCAATCGATACTTTGGTTTTTTAAGAAGTTTAAAAGTTTTGATACAATGTGACATTTAATCCAGGATATTATTTTGTCAATAATATAATTTGTCAATTATATAATAATATAATTTCTCATTGTTTCTTTTATTCTGACATCCAAGAGGCAAATATAACTGGTCATTTGTGTGAAGAAAGAAGGAGGGAGAAGCTAATGTTCATGAATGAAGAGAATATATTGAATGTGAGCCTTCAGTGGGGGATTTGTTTAAGCTCATGATACCACAGATATTTGTTCAGCAGTCTTCCCACATTGCACTCCTATGCTGCATAGGGGATTCAAGTCAATACATGCATTGAATAGACCTCAGGACTCTAAAATACATGTTTTTATATTAATTAATGAACAAGAGTAGTTCCTTTAAGTTCACAGGTGCTAATTATGGGCTCTGTTTTTCTCTAATTTGAGGAAGCACTTAAGCACATCTTTAAGCATTTGGCACATGAGCAGCCAAAGTGAACTGCCCATTATTGCCAGACTCTTGCACACACCCACTGACCATGTAAATAAAACTTTCCAGGGCCAGGGACACATTTTTAAGGCAAGGAGACATGTTGATTTATGACGTGATCTGCTGTAAAATTTAAATTACCATATACTGGCCAGATCTGACATTTGTTCTACCAGGTGGAAAAGTGGTCATCAGAGAGATAATAATCCCAGAAGTGAAGACAATTGCCTTCTTCTCTCAGGACGCTCATATCAGTCTTCAGAATATAAAGTGGTATAAAGCTCCTGAAGTGGGACTTCTCAGCATCAAACCAATGGACTTGATCAGGTTTTATCTGAAAACACTTTCCCCAGTCAAACTGGTGTACTAAGCTCCTCCTCCTCAGTAAGGGGAGGTGAGGGGAAGTCTGTTTGAATATTAATATTATTATTCTATTCAGAGCTGTAAGAAACTGTAAAATATTTACCACATGCAAGGGATATTGGCTGGCACACAGAATATCATCACTACAAAGATCAAGACACCAAACATTTTATATTATTGGCTCTCCTGGGAAACAAATCAAGTGTCTTGTCATTCAAGCACAGAAAACACTGAGACCAGCTTACAAAGTTATCAAATTACCTGATCTTACAGTTCAGTATTGATTTCAGATTCCTTTTAGTCTACTATCTCAGTTTCCTTATTAAAATTATAATGCAATTTTCTAACAGTGTTTTTTCTTGTGACATTTTCTAACCCTTGTTTACCACACGCCCTGATTTTTCCATCTTAGAACAACATTAAATAAAACAGCATTAGAATAGCAATAAATAAACAGAGCATTACAATATATTATCAGAACTGTCTGCAAATTTAAGCAATATTGTTTGATATTAAAGGAATTTGTCAACATAACATCCTTTTTAAAAAAGATCATATTTGAGTAACAAATCTGCCATTAATTGTGTAATTTTAGTCCTGTGGAAGGTCAACAATACTTCAGTTCTGAAAGGAAAATGGGAAAATTGTGTCTTATGAGCAAGATCTACACTGATAGCTCTGTTAGGAAAGAAGTTGTTCTCATAGATCACACACATAATCAACCCTTGCTTTTTCTAAAATTCTCTAGTTCTCCTCAGAGTACCGTGTTTCTGATTTCCTGAGTTCCCAATAAGATGTATCCTGAGCTCCCTGCTCCTGTGAGGAACATGGTTCTTTACAAATCAGTCCACTAATTTTTTATCTTGCTTTAGCAGCCAAAGGTTCAAGACTAAGCTAAGAAAAGGCAACAGTACTAGCATATGACTTTTTATGATTTTAAGAAATACTTTTTCTCTCGAAAGTATTTTTCAGGCAAGAAAATGACAGTAGGCACTAAAGAGGAATAGCCCAATCAGAATCCACATTTTACAAATTTAAAGGGAACACTGTATATGTAGTTTTTCCTGTTTCCTTGAAAAGGTACATTGGTAGGAAATTTTGTTCAATATAAATAAAAATATCAATTTCACATGCTCATGTCCTAAAAATTAGCATGATCTTTCATATATAGTGGACTATTATTCTCATTCAATAATTAATCATAAATTCAAAATCAGCTCCAAGTGACATTAACTGAATTTTAAAAATATCTAAAAATGTTCAGTATTAATGAATTGTTTCTAATTAATCTTAGAACAATAGAATCACAGAAAGGCTTGGGTTGGAAGGAATTTCAAAGATCATCTCATTCCAGCCCCCTGCCATGGCTTTGTAGGTTGCTCAGAGCCCCATCCAACTTGCCTTGAACACTTCCAGGGATGAGGAATCCAGAACTTCTCTGGAAACTTGTGCCGGTGCCTCACCACCCTCACAGTAAAGAATTTCTTTCTAATACCCAATTAAACTTACCTTCTTTCAGTTTAAAGCCATCCACCCTAGTCCAATCACTACATGCCTTTCTACTGGAAGGTTCTATAAAGTCTCCCTGGAGCCTTTTCTTCTCTAGTCTGAACAGATCCAATTCTTTCAGCCTGTCCTCAGAGCAGAGGTGTTCCACACCTCTGACCATTTTCATGACCCTCCTCTGGACTCACTCCTAAAGATCAACATCTTTCTTGTGCTGGGGGCCCCAGAGCTGAATGCAACTTTCCAGGCAGGATCTCCTGAGAGCAGAGTAGGAGGGTAAAATCACCTCCCTTGATGCTGCTTTTGATAGAAAGTGTGGGCTGCGTTTCCCCTTTTTCAATCAGTGGGAACTTCACCAGCCTGTTCATCAGGTCCCATCGACTTGTGCACTTCAAGGCTCCTTAGGTTTTCTCAAACCCAGTCTTCTCCTACAGAAAAAGACCAGTAAGGCCAAGGACAGTAACCTTTATTCAGGATACTCCTTCCATAAAAGTCCCACTGGCTTCATAAAAACATTGAGAATATGCCTCTCTGGGTATCAGTCCTTTGGGCTGTTGCAAAGCCAGAAATGCTACTTTATTGAAGCAGGGGACAATCCCCCAGAACAATTTCTTCTGCAGGACATCACTAATAGTACCAGACGTGGGCAAACAGTGATGCACATTCCAGCTTGATGCCATCTTTGGACATTAGTGGAATTTTACGGTAACCTGTAAATATAATAACACCTCTATTAGTGTATTAACCACAAGCACAAATACTATGATGAGGTGTTTGTATGATCATCTATGCACACAAGGAATAATTTATGAATCTGTAAATAGCTGTTTAAAATAAAATGAAATGATTCAGGACCAAAACACAATTACGCTGTTTTTTCTTGTCTCTCTATATTTCTGTAGTATTTCAGTTCTGGTATTTTTGGTGACACAGTGAAAAACTTCAGGGTTTTTCAGGATGTGGTACTTTTTCAAATGGAAGACTTTTAGCCCATTGATATTTAAACATGGGCAAAGCTTACAATGCAACATCCAAGGTTATGTGCTGCACACATTATTCTGATAGCAAAAGAAATAACTTGTGAATCAGCAGTGATAGTGCTGACAGAATGGTGCTGCAGCAGCTGTGCACTGTCCAGCTGTGGCAAAAAAAAGTGAAGTGTAAGATCTTCTGCCATGGCATCTTAAAAAGTTGATTTCATATGAGTAATTCACTTTATTGGAGATAAGTCATGCCATCAGAACCTATGTGTTCATCTGGTCATTGAACCATTTGGAAAATCCATAGTTTTCAACTTCAAACATAATTCACTTACCTGCTTAGAAAACAAAACAATCTCTTCTTCAAAATCCCAACCTGTATTGCTTTATATGACTAAATGTCCATCATTTCATAATAATAAACAATGTCACTTTTGATTAAATTTTTTTCTGTATTTTCTCTATGTATATATAACTCCAGCTATTGAAGTAAGTCTATGTTTTGTGTAAGTATCTATGTTTTGAACTGCAGTTTTCAAAATCCCTTTTTAGGTGTGTCTTGATGCCTGTGGGGTATTTGTACCCACATTTACCTGGGTTTTGAATTTCTTGCTTCTTTTATACAGAATTACAGAATCGTTTAGATTGAAAAAGATCTCTAAGATCATCAAGCCTTTGACTGATCACCACCTTGTGAACCAGGCATTAAGTTCCATGTCCAATTGTTTCTTGAACACCTTCAGGGATGGTAATTCCACCCCCTCTCTGAGCAGCCCTTTCTAATGCTGGACAACCCTTCCAGTGACAAAATTTTCCCTGATGTCAGCTGAACCTTCCCTGGAACACCTTGAGGCCATTTCCCCTTGTTCTGTCATATTACACAGAAGTTCCTCCAGTATTTAAGGTTCAGATTCTGGGCAGCAGATACTAAAGCTGGTTTCAGGCAATTTACATTTGAGATCAGTTTTTAAGGCATGCACATAATATGTGGAAGGCTTGGTTGATCTCCTATTCAAAGATACACTTCAAGGACTAAGATTAATTTCTGAAGGCTTGTTTCTAGCCCCTACCTACAGAATATTCTACGAAGTGTCCTGAGAGAAGTAAAACATTTTTAGTTCTTGAAATTGCTCCAATTTACCTTAAATAACTAACTACTCGTGGATCCCATGACAATAGAGGTAATAATTGAGTTCTTGTCCTGTATTAGTATTCTCCATGGCAGATTCATTGGCACAGGGACTATAACAGAGAAACCCCCCTCTTATTTTCCTATAACCACCCAGGTAGAGAATTTTTCTCAGTTTCAGCCCCTCTGAGTATAGCTACATAATCACTACATGGAAAATCAAATTCTGCTACAGCTGGACAGCAAGCATTCCTTCCCAGTGGAGTCTACAAGCAGTTGGGAGTCTGCTGCTGGGGAAAGGAGGGCAGTGTGGATATAGATTTGAATCCTTTCAAAAGAAAATGCAGAGGAGGGAGGAAATGGCACAGCTTTTTCCCACTGTCTGTCAAAGAAAATAAAAAGATGTAAGCACTGCTCAGCTTTTGGAAGCAACTTGCCCTCAGGGACACCTCAGGGATATGAATCCTAGGAACTGAGGGACAGTCCTGTAGTACAGATTAAAGCAACTGGAGTGCTGAAGACTAAGACTGAAATCCTAGCTCACCCTTTGGCATTTTAGGCAATTCTTCCCTTTTCTTCGTCTTGTGACTCCCTCTGCAAGAATACTATTATCCCATTTCCCTGTTAGAGAGCTTGGGTACCTAAAGCAAAACCATCATTCCAGACCTGTGTTCAGAGATCTCAATGTTAAGCACTACAACAAATGCTTGCAATAAATTTTGAAATTATTTATCACTTCACCTCTTAGAAGCATTTTATTTATGGCCTGTGGGCATCCCGATGGCAAATTACTTTTTTTATGTTGTTTTAAGTGGGGATTTGGGCAATTTGTTTGGCATAATTTCTAGCTTTTGTACGTAGACTCATTCCCTAGCATTGAAATAACTCCATTTTTGAACAAGTCCATTGAAAATATTTCCTCAAAAATTTTCTGCTCTGACTTTTCCAAAATATGAATCCCTCATTTGTGACCTAAATTAATCCTGTAGAGACATTAAGCCACACTGATAATTTGTATCTAAAAAGCCTCAATCAATAATTTTGCAAGCACTTGTAAGCAGCAGTGCCTGATATTTGAATTTGTCTCAGACATTGTGAGTTGCTGTGTTGAGTTTTCTTTCATTATCAAGAAGTATACAAATGAAAGGAAAGTAAAAGGTTATCAGTGTAAAAATTTATGTTGTAGAAAAACAACTGAGCTCTAAGAGTAATGTTTTTGTTCTTGTATAACTCCTCAACCTCAACTAAGAATCACAAGCAGCTTTATGACTTCCAAACACGAGGGGGGAAAAAAGCCATTTAAAATCCTGTTAAGCTTAATAAAAAAGGAGCAGTGCCTGTTGCCAGCTCCAGTGTTTTTCCTTCCCATCTTTATTCACTAATAAAAGCTGTTTGTTTTGTCAGAAATAGCTTTGGAAAGCCAGGGTAGTAAACAGCCATTTTACATAAGCCTTTCTCCTTGGCCTATTGACTTCTGTGTCTGCTCTCTATGTGCAGCCTATTCACTACGAAGGTTCCAGGAACTCTACTGATTTAACAAAAGAAACCACCAAGAAAAATGCCATAAATATTTTGCCAAATTTATAACCATTGTTCTCCACTCTGAAAAGTTGCAGATAGGTTACCTTAGGGAGTTTTGGTGGTTTGTTTTGTTTTAATTTAGTATGGGGTTTTGAACATATCTGAGTAGGAAGTGCACAAAACCATTGCCTTTGTAGCCGTTCTGACTAGTCTCACTTCTTGCAATGAATTAAAATACCACCTGAGCAGTTTCCATCTAGAACAGAATACTGCAGTGGGAATAATCACCTGTCATTCATATTGTTTTGATTTCAACATCATGGATTTGCATTCAGAGAACACAATTATTTCAAAAAACAGAGAGTGCCATTTATTCATTTAGCTACAAAATTGTCCTCTAGAAAACAGGCATGATGCTGTACTCTCTCTATGCTACAGTTACAATAAAAGCCTGGAATGTTGCAGAGTTTTTTGAGCTGTTATAGGTGCTTCACATAAAAGTATTACCTGTATTCAGGCTCATCACAGGTAAAGTGTATTGGGCGAGGAATTCATTGTTAACCAGAGAGACCTCATCCTCCACACAGAAGCGGATCATTGCCAGTTCTGGAACTTGGATGTTAAAAGAGAATGTTTCATTCCATTTAGGGCACAAAGCTAATGAAAAGAGAAAAGAAACAGGATTAAAATATGATTTTTTTTTTTCTACTCAATAACCGAATTACTGTGCCTGCTAGTCTGAACTGGTAAAGTCTCATTCTTTTTCCCTAGATATGTGTGCCCATTTAAATAAAAAACGAGACTCCCACTGACTGTAGTGGTGCAAAAGCCTAAGACAGTTGGTGTCATGCCTTAAAAGAGGGCAAAGTGGGACAATGATAGCCAGGTTAAGAACTTCTGCTTAACCTAAATTTTCCTATAGCCATACCAGTTTCATGCTTTTGTTGAAGTTTCTCCTTTCACAGTGTTGGAAATAAATAAATTCAGGCAGTAAAACATTCACTTGACTAGAAATATAAAAAAAGTGAATGTGGAACAGAGGGGGTTACTTTGTCTTTAGCAATGTTCATACAGAGAAAAGAAAATCAGGGGCTGATTTAAAACAGCAGTTATCTATAAGAAAGAAACAGAATAGAAGACAGAGGTACAGACAAAAGGAGATCACAGAGAGCTTGTAGTCTGAGACATCAAGAAGATCTATACGATAAAGATAAGGGAGTACTCAAAGACAGCTACAAAGAGTACACACTTCACCTGCCAAGCAATTAAGGGATTACTCCTACTAGAAACTTCAAATGAGACAAATGATGAAGTTACAGCAATTGCTTTAGAAAAAAAGTCTAAATTTCCCAATTTGGGCATTGGTTTGGGCTGGGATAGGATTAATTTTCTTCCTATCCATCCCTATGGTGCTGGACTGTGGATTTTTTGACCCAAACAGTGCTGATTACACATCAGTGTTTGAGCTGTTGCCGAGCAGGGCCTGCATAGTGTGGGGGTTTCTGTCTTTGTCACTCTGCAAAGCAGCCTCCCCACGCCAGTGAGGGGGCTGGGGGTACCCAGGAAGATGGGAGGAGACACAAGTGGGACAGCTGACCCCAGCTGACCAAAGGGATGTTCCTTAGCCATGGTGTCATGCTTACAGCTGGGGGAATAGAGTAAGGGAGGGCATTCAGAGTTACAGTGCCTGTCTCCCCAAGTAACAGCAAAACTCAATAATGAAGCCTTGTTTCCCTGGGAATGGCTCTACACCCTGCCCATGGGAAGTGGTAAATTAATTCCTTATTTTGCTTTGCTTGTGTGCGCAGCTTTTGTTTTACCTATTAAACTAATTAAAGAATTATCTCCTCAACCCAAGGGTTTTCTCATTTTGGCCCTTCCAGCCCTCTTCCCATCCAGCTAGGGGAGAGCAGGCAAGCTGCTCTGTGGGGATGAGCTGCTTTCCAGGATGAGCCTACAGCAGTGTGCAAAAAAAAGTTCCATCTTCCTTTAGAAAGGGAGAGCACTCCCAACTAGGAGCTTGTGCTTCCTTAATCTACCAGTCTAGAAAAATGGCACACAGCATGAACTTCTGCTATGGATTTTGTGCCAGGAGATCCTAGTCTAGAGACAAGTTCCTGCATTTTCTGTAACAACTCCTTGGAATGCAAAGTTGGTGATTCCTTATAAAATGTTTTTGTGCTTTGCTCACAGTCAAGAGAATCAGACTGATGCTCACCATTGCTTTTTATAACACTAGATTTCTTTCTTGCTTGATCCTCTGGCACACCGTAGATTTCTATCTGCACCATGGGGTCAGCTTTGTTGGTCTTCGACATGCTGCTGGGTGGTAACTGATGGCCACTGATCAGCTGGAAAATTAAAGTTGTATTGAAATACCTGTAAGAATGAACTATTCACCACAGCCATATAGTAGCCATAATAGAGATAACTTTCATAAGAAATTACTTTAAGTATATATCAGCCATAAACTGGTGTATTAAACACAATGGAATAAAGAATATGGTGCTTCCCATCTAATTTATTTTTTTGATAATTTTTTAGAAATATTGTGGTTTAGGAACATTTTCAACTAGATGAGATTGCTCCAAGCCCAGTCCCAACCAACCTGGAATGGTTACAGGGATGGGACACATATAGTCTCTTTGTGCCTGTGCCAGTGTTTCACCACTCTATAAATGTAAATATATATAAAAAACATACATAGTAATATACATATATAACTGATACCATATTTTAAACAATAATTTTCAGGGTTTTTTTTATTCAATAGATGCACGTAAAAATTATATTTTGTTACCACGCAAAATAATAATGTTGGAGGAATCAGTCTGTGGTGATTTTTACATTTTCTACTATCAAGCTCACAAATTCCAATTTGTGTGGAGTGGATCAGCATCAAAACCCACCATGACATCAGCATTGTGCTACAGGGTATATAGCAGACTGCCTCACCTGCACCTCATCTCTTGCACAGTAAGAGAAAAACTTCATTTAGAGAACTTCCTGTTGTGTTTCTCCTTAATTTAGTTAGCTACCTGGAAATTTTGTCTCAGACTGCCCTGTAATCTGGCACCCAGCCTAAGAAAGGATTTATGAAAGTCACAACTTTGTCTGCTTTCTATCTATATTTCAGGACATCTAGGAAAGAGTAAACATCTGTGCAGTAATCAGCTTTTTGGAAATCAGTGTATGAAAAGTATTGAGAGAGATATACAAGCCTGAAAGCACAGGTGGAAGATATGACTCCTGATCCCAGTCTCAGGACTAAGCATCATAAGAGGTTCTTATTCCCCTGTCAACCACCCAAAAAATCAAAACCCACAGATTCCACCTATTTCTTAGGTATTTTCTGTAACACCTTGCTCCAAGAGAAGTTCTAGCCTGAAATATTTAAGAGCAGTTGCTTGGCAAACACTGATGCCCTTTCTTCCCGGGAAATAGCTACTGCCTTCACCAAGAAAGCCTTGCAATCACTGATGGGCTGCCTGCTAAGAACCTGCAAGATTCCTTGCCATGTCCTAAATGCCATTGCCAAGGCCTGCATGACCCATTGCTACACCCAGTCTAAGTCTCCCCTGGACTGGGAAAAGAGTGAACTCTTTTAAGCACACTATGACCCAAATCTATAAATCCAATCAATTTTTGAGATCCAAGGTGAAGCAGACATACAGAGGGATGTAAAACTTGTTATGCTGAGAAGACTCTTTATGAAGCACCTTGAATATCTCTATTTCTGCCTCAAAGGCTCTATGTCTCTTGTTGAGGGGAATGGTGGCACATCAAGTTAAGAATAATGAATCCTGAAAAATCAGGCCCTATGTGATTTTTCTGTTCATTCATTTATTCATTCTGAAAGATTTTCCCCCTTGATGTTTTATCTTTGCTTTCTGTTAAGTCATTTCTCCATTCATCCGGTTAGTAACTTTTTCAGCAGAAGCTGCTTTTCCTTTGACTCCTGCTCCCAATTCCTTTTGTCTTCAACCACCATTTCCTGGTTTTTGCTGCTGACTATGAATGGGGCTCTCTGTGCCCTTCAGTCCCTCAGCCAGTGGGATGCCATTGCCTCTCTGCAGCCTGCACTACTCAGCCTGTAGTCTCAAAGTCCTCAGTTTAAACACTGCCTTTCTCTTCTCCAGCTCCTTCCAAACTCAGACACTTCCTTTGCATTGACAATGATTTTGTCTGTCTCCTGCATTACAATTTGGGGATTCTCATCCTCTTAATTCCAACTTCATACAAATTAGGGCTAAAATAACTGATCTATTTGCCTGGCTGCCTGAAATCATTCAGCAATGTCTATTCACAATTGGTATGCTCACTGTCAGGACACTAAAATGATCCTGATTAGGTGCATGCATTATGTAAGTATTTTATAATTGTCACTAACTATTGCTTTATCTCCACTATTTATTACTCTGAAAGAAACAAAATAGCAATTACTCACTAATTCTATGCTAATTAAATAGCATTTATGCAAGTGGCATTCTGTGTAATCAGAAATATTACATTTTCATTGGGAAAAAGGAGTTTTCTAATTAGTGAACAATTATAACAAATCTACTTGACCTCAAAAAAAATGGCTTTTCTAACCATTTCTTTGTAAATGACATGTATTTCTAGTATTTTTGGGAAGTAAATCACATTATAATTTGGGAGAAGTAGAAATAATTCAAAGACTTATTTATTCATCCATCCTTTCACACTTATTTATACCATTTTAGGATTATAAATGGTCTTTTATATATGCATAGGAAGATAATGAGACTTAAAAGAAGCGTAAAACTTCCTATCTTATCTTTTAAAATTTCCATTTGTCAATTAATATTATAATAGTACACATGGTATTATTGATATTGAAAGAAATAACACCCAAAGTGCACATTTGATTTCTGTGTTTACAGTTCCGTTTCCACAAGCACAATTCACTGGTCCCTTTGTCAGCTACATTATTTCTATTTCTTTATACAGCATCATGAAAATCATGTATTTTTACAGACTTTTAGAGGCTCTGAACCCCTACATATTTTTAGCAAACATACGTGAACTACAGATGGGAAAGCACCCAAGCAGCAGTTGATACTATATGAGAGTTTTACCATCTTGTTGAAAACATTAATTCCCAACAAACAGGAAATGGGAATAAAATGGAAAAAAAAATTATATAACAATTACATTACATTACATTACATTATATAGCATTTGTTTTTCCATTTTTGTGGAATAAAGCAACACTTCAGGAATCTTACCCTTATTGACAGAGACATCGGCTTGCTGTATCCTCCCACATTTCGGGGTGTAAAAGTGGTATTGCGATCCCTCAAAAATTTAGGTTTCAGCACATAGCCACAGCCGCCATTGTCCAGAAATTTTCCATCTTGCAATTCCATTTGTGTTCCCGGTGTCTGGAAGTTTAAGGCCACTGTAAAATCATGTCAATATTGATTTTGGTGAATTAGGTTTGATAACATTTTATAAAACAAGTATTTAAAAAAAGCAGATGAGCTTAAGGTATCAATATCTCTCAATCCATATGTAAGATCATGTTATTTCCCTTAAATTAAGTGGTACTCAATAATGAATTATTTGTGCACAAAAGCAATGCACTGTGTAGAACTGCACCCCATTTTAAGAATTACCCTATAGAATTTTTTATGTGGCTATATCTGGTTTTTTCCCCTTTTCTTTCTAAATTAGATCTTGGAGAATAGGAAATGAGAGATTCTTTTTCTCCATAAACACTGAATTCACATCCTAGTTTCTCTACAGCAGCAAGACCCTGCACTCCAAGCCTGCTAACAAAGTTCTGGTGCAAAAGTAAAAACCATAGGATTGTATCAAACCTTGGTTATGGAGCAGAATTCATCACAAAAAACTCCTCACACAGAAGGTCAGGAAGCTTTATTTTACAGATGGAATACTCAGTGAAAATACATATAAGTTTATAG
Organism: Chamaea fasciata; assembly: GCF_029207755.1. NCBI lineage: Eukaryota > Metazoa > Chordata > Aves > Passeriformes > Sylviidae > Chamaea > Chamaea fasciata. The sequence continues at coordinate 72,344,225 of NW_027094090.1, read as the reverse complement.
AATGAGAAGCAATTTAAAAAGTGTTCTTAAATTTATGTGAGCACACACTGTCTTGGAATTTAATCCTCCAATACTGGTGATTATTTCAAGAATACACCTGGCAGATTTTCCTTTCCTTGCAGTTCAAAACATTTTTGATTTTCTGCAGCAACAGTAATAAAATATCACACTTCTAATCAACAGGATATTGTAATTCATGAGATAAAGCCAACATTGAAATAGAGCTGTTTAATGAAATTTCCCCCTATTCCGGCATATTGGAGCTTTCTGTCACATTCTAAAATAGAAAATGCAGGAGTCAAATCAGCAATGAATCATGACATTATGAACCTATAACATGAGTTATGCAGAGAATGATAAGAAGTCATTTACTTAAAACGGTGGTTAGGTAGGAATGAAAAAAAGATGACTTTAAGGAGTTCAAGTGATTCCTCATAAGAATTCATGAAGAGGATTTTATTACATGTTCCTATGAGATAATACGAATGTATTGAATGAACATTTGACATAGTGCAAAAATCCTTATCACAAGTGGAAAACACACAAAATTGTTTTCAGTGCAAAAAATATTTATTCCTTCACTGCTTCGATGATCATTTTAAAACGTTTTGTAGCAAATAACACAAATAGGAATGAAGCAGCTGGTACAATGGACCTGATATTTGCACTACACATGTTTTTGGTGGGGTTGCTTCTGAAGAGCTCAAGCCTGGTTCCATAGTCTCAAAACCAATTAATGTGTGGAATACATAAAGTGCTCCCAGAGTGCATCATCTGTTTAATCTGAAAGGAATCCCATCTGTTCTAGCTAAGATTGCTCTGCATCATGAACTAACATGCAGCAAGTAGGAACAACTGGAAACCTTGTCTAGAAAAACCCCAAACAAACAAAGAAAAATCCAAACAGCAAAACACAACATGCACTCCTGCTTTGAACTAGGTGTTAACATAGATGCAGACATGATTTTATATACATATACACAGGAAATTTACCTTTAACAACAGAAATCAAACTTCAGAGTGTTCATATTGCCCATTGCACACCATTGCCTTTTCTATACAGGATAAGTATTTTCTTGGTATGGTTTGGCACTGGCTCACAATTAGCTTTTTATGACTCAGCTCATCCAGAAACAACCCCAAATTTGGTGCTATATGATGCTTGTCATATTTTAATACACTGAATCAAGCTGTTCAGAGGATGCTACAAGAGCTGCAGCCCTGAGGTCCCTGGAAGTCTGAACTACAGATAATCCAGCATCTCTCAGACCTCAGGTGATTCCTAGGCCACACTTTCAGAATATGTGGGTCTAAAAGTGCAACTGAAATTAGGCACATCGAACAACCAGCTTCAAATAGCAGCTTCCACATGATGAACCAAATTACATGATTGCACATAATGAGACTATTGCTAAATTTACCAAGCTTTCTAGGCGACTAAGCAGGAAAATCTGATGTAACAAGAGCAACAAGCAAACGAGAATACTTTATATTTTATCATATTAGGAAAATTACTTTTGCAGCACAAGTGAAGGGCAATGTTATTATGGGTTCATATCTTCAAACATCAGCACTGTGTTTTCACTTAATTTAATTTGACCTTAGAATAAGTTAAAAACACATGGCACAGTAGTTTTAATTTACCTACTGGTTCCTTTGTGTTGCAAGTTTTAACGTGATTAAGCAAATGTGAAATTTTGTGTCGTATTCTCCGAGATGCAAACCTCTACTAAAACTGTTTACAGGGTTCACAGCTGCTTGGGGCCTCCCAGGGCACTGCTTTATGGTGCATTGATGCACAGTTTTTCTTTTTAATCAGGTGCAGTTATAGCCCTAACACTTCTTGAGAAATGGCAAGGATCATAAACTAAAAGCTATGCCTAGAAGCATGGGCTGAGCAATCTTTCTGCAAACAACCCTGAATTTCTACCAGGTGTTTCATTTCAGCTTTGGTGAATTCAAGAGCAGAACTGTCAATAACATCCTTTGTACTGTTGTTTTATGAAACAGTATAAATTTAATGCGTGTATGAAGAGAGATTTAAACTGACAGTTTCTTCTGGAAAGAAGCCCAAATGAGCTTGCAATGAAACCACCTGAGCAGTACATAATCTTAATGTATGGTTTTCGTGGGGAAGTAAAGGCATCTGAAGTTTAACACTGTGTACATTAAACTTTCTCCTCAGTCCTTTCATTAAGCACCAAAAGCCTTTTAATATTGATATCAAAATCAAAGCAGCACAGCAAAACTTGGGCTTGGGGAACAACCTGAGCAAAGGAATTCCTCAGTGTGATTCCTGCATCTGAAATGGAATTAAGTATTCCTAGAACCATGAGGTTAAATCCCCTTCAGATCAGAGTATTTAATACTCATTTTGCAAAGTACCAAAGCTGCCATGGCTGTCCCAGTAAGCCCCAAATGTAAATAACCTCATAGCAAATGGAAGTTAAGAAATAGCTTAGCTCCACAAAGATGAGCCAATCCATAATACACAGAGGCATATTATTTTTGCCCCCAAATCGCTGCATCACAAGCAGTTAACTGAATTCAGTCCCACCACTAATTGCAGAACAGAAGATATTCTAGATATTCATATACAGCACCTTCCATAAGCACCACCATTCAAGACATAATTGATTTATAGACTAAAAGCAAAAGCTTTTTTACAACTAAAATGAGCACTGTGACTATGGTTTGAAGGCAGTTGAGGCAAACTGCACATCTCTTGTCTGTGATCCTGCCTTTCATTAATATTCCCAGTGGGACTTTTAAATTGTAATTTTTTATTTTTTGCTCTTTGCTTCCTGGTTCTATTAGCTGTATTACAACCATAAGGTTTAATGTATTTTCCCATTTAAATGGGAAGATTTTAAAATGGATAAGGACACACATGTCACCAATTTTTCTTAAAATGTGTTACTTAATTGCATTTTATGCCATTTAAAATGCATCTCAAAATGTATGAATTTAATGCCATTTCAAAAAATAACATATGCAAAAAACACTCAGTGCCAATGTTCCTATCACCATGATTTACCTCGCTCGTTTGAATCTAAAGAGATATAATAGATCACACTTTTATCAGCCTTGTTGCCTTCCTCTCAGCTCTTTCCAGTTTTCTGTGTTCTTAAAGTGGCCGCTCACAATGACTGTCACAAAAATCTCTGCCTTAGATATTCAAAATCTGAACTGAATTCCACACAGCCTGAGAAATACTGTTGAAAACAGGACTGCATCCTAATGCTCTGGAATGTTGCCACTGGTTGTGAGATGATCAATGTGACTGGATTTGAGGACACTGCTTTCATTCCACATCAGCACTCCAAGCTGGGCATGCACTATCTAGGCTTTCTTCTCACATGCAGGTCACAGCTGCAATCAATCCATCACTGCCCAAATTTACAGAAATATTTCAGAAGTCTAAGAAAGATGGAGTGAGACAATTTACATGGGCATGACAGGACAAGGGGGAAGGGCTTCAAAGTGAAAGAGGGTCAACCTGTGAATAGGTGAGACCCCACACAAACTTTGTGAACCAGGACTTTGGTCTACCAGACCAAAAGTAAAGAATTTTTTTTTTTTTTTTTTTTTTTTTTTACAAAGCCTCACCTCTCTTTCCTGGCAAAAAATAATCAGTCAACCTGGATTTTTCCCTCCCCTAATAGACTCCAAATTTTGTTAAGCTTAATGATAATTTTTGGCTTTATTTTTCACCTACGGATTTTGAAGTGCTTTTTTTATTCTATAGAAACATGGTTTATTGAAACTCTGCCATGGGAAGAGGGACTGCTCCTCTGAGGACTGAGTGAATGCATAACTGTGTGACATAACATGCTTAGAATGTGCAGTCAGTCTTTTTTTGTATTGTCTTTGGGCCAATTTAATACTAATACTCTAAAGACACTGTCATTAGAAAGAAACTCAGTCATACAGTTCATAATTGCTGACATTGTTCCTACTTAATTACAAGTAGTTCTAGTGGAAAAAAGATGTCAGGTGATTAAAAGTCATCCACTATCCAAGTATATCTGTAAAGGGCTTAAGTAGGGAACCTCTCTTGTGAGGTTCTCATGGGAAATGTACCTAAAGCATTTCTGATAAATTATCAGATCTAAAAATCTAAATTGATTTTTTTTCTATCTGATTAATGTGTCAGTCTGAAAGTTACACTTCAGTGTAAGTCTGAGCATCTTTTGGTTGCCATTTGACCAATTTTAGACTTGAATTTTTTCCAAAATAATTTTTAAAATTTGTTTAAATTGTGATTCTTGGGAGTAGAGTGAATATTATCGACTTCCCTTTCCTGTTTTAGTCTGAGTCATTGACGGGTTTTAGAACAAGATCAGCAAGGCCCTCACAAACAATTGTATTTCTGCAATTTTTTCCCATCTTCCTTTAAAATTTTTTAGACTTCACATAAATTATTTACTATGCTATTGGTTGTCTGCAGTGAAGACAGCTGGAAAAACTGATAAAGTGGAATTTCAATGTTTCTTTGCTTTTAAGTGAAATTCCTGTATCTATTACACACACACCAAAAGACGCCTAAAAAGAAGCAGCCTACGGAGTAGCCCAAGAGCTTTTTCATAAACCTGGCAGCAGACACATTTCTGCAGAAGAAACGTGAAACCTTCATTCGAAACAACTCCCAGCCTCTGGAGTCATTTCAAAGGAAAGCTGACAGCATTTGGGGAGCTTCATATCATTGAATCGTACTGTCCCACCTATCTTGTAGATGTCTATACATGAATCAGCTGTGCAACTTCACTCTTTGTGAAGATCAAATCAGTGAAGTTCAAGAGATAACATTAAAAAACAAAATCACTCCTCTAGTTTTCACTTCCAAAGAAGGCATTTTTGGACTGTTAAGGCCAGTAAAAGACAGCAATAAAATAGTTATTGACAAAGAACACAAGCAGGGTCAGATTTGAGTCATTTTGATTTGCACAGGTGAGTTATACTAAGATCAAAATTATTTGGTTTCTTTTCCCTTGGTTGCTTCACAGGTTAAAATCAGAACTATTTAGAAAGCTCTTTATCACCACTCTTTTTATGCATTATTTTTTACTATATTGTGTCATATTATTGCACACAGTATTGAGCAGCAAAACAGATGGGACAAAACTGCCAAGCTGCATTTCAGTGTCACAGGCCAAAACAAAACCTACAGTGAGAAAAAGACCCATCATAATAGTACAACTTTCACAGCAGCATATAAATATATTTTATATTTACATAAAATACAAATTTTATGCACACTCCAAAAAGCACATGTGGGATCTTCTGAAACAAAATTCTGTACCTGCCACACCATGGCTTTCTCCTGTAACTTATGGCATGTTTTGGTTATTCCTGTAGAGTGCTTTCAAACATGTATAACATTTCCTACTGAATGGAAATGCCATATTCAAAAGAATATATAAGTCTTCCTAATTTTATTTTCACCAAGGCTTTCTTTTGTTTTGGATTTTTTGTTGTTTTTCTCAGTCAATATGAAACAACCGATATCAGTTTATTTAAATAACTGTCCTGAATTTTCTTTCCCTGCATAAATCTTTTCATTTCATTTTATTTACTAAATAAAAAGAAAACATGGATACACCAAACCAGTTCTTTCCAGTGCCTCACTGCAGTTGTATGCAGAAGGCATACTAATTTTCACAGACTATGAAAAGTGGAGGTTTTTCTCATGTTTCTCCAGAACCTCCTGTTCTTACAAGTCTCAATTTTCAGAGAATGGACAGGGAGTGCACAGAGATCTCCAAAAGCTATTTTGTGGAAACTCTGTACTTTTTACTGAGGTTTCTTAACTTGACTTCCTCTGAAAATTAGATTTACACAATTACATGTCTCGTCCTCAGCCCCAACAAATCTTGAGCCTGTTGGACCATTTCATCCTGCTTTAGCTGAGTGCCAGGCTGCTCCAAGTTAATATGTTCCAAGCAATTTAGAGAAAATTGCTGGCAAGGTACAGAAGAGAGCACTGGTTTGGGTCTATCACTAAAGGAAGCGAAGGAATAACTCAGTTCTTGTAATTACAAGATGCAGAGGCCTGGCAGGCAGTGTTATATGTAGGTTTGAACAAAACATAATATATTTTCTTTGCCCAGCCAGAAAAGTTATGGATGTTAAAGGGACTTAAAGGCAACCTTGCAGGTGTGGGGAGGAGAAGGGAGTTAAAAAGGGGAATAGGTGGCATACGAGAAACCTGAGAGTCCTTTGAAGAGTTTTAGGGAAGTGGTAGAAGGGATCTGGAGAAATCACTTCTGTGCATGGGGTGTAAAGTACTAAGGCAGGGAGACAGGAAGGATGTGTGAATTATACAGACATGGGACGGACATAAAAAACATCAAAAATCTGTGTTAAATCAGTGAAAGGGCATCAGCAGAATATTCACTGAGATACATTCACTTTGGGAGTTGCATTGGGAAGAGCAGGTATACTTCTGCCAAACAGTCATCTAAAGCAGATTAGGGAATTAAGAATAGATGTAACATAGCTTGGAAATAATGTATGTGGAGAATTGTTTTCAATCAGCCTATTCCCATGTGAAAAATGGAAGGGTTTTTAAGAGAAGATGCAAATGAAGTGACCAAGAGGGCAGATCCAACCACTTCCTGCATATTTTTAATTCTTCCAGGAAGGGGCCCAAACCCCCTATGCACCAGAAGTCATATGTTTTGCATACTGATGTTTAGAATGACTTCTCATTAAAGTATACTCTGAGTAAACAGTCAGTGTAGTAATCTTGAAAGACTTCAGCCTTGTCTGTAATCCAACAAATGGATATTCTTTGCAGAGATAAGTGTAGAGATTTACAGGCTAAAAAGAAAACTAGTAAACTGCAGTATGATAAGACTGGGATATTAATTCAATTTTCAATTAAGAACCTCTGGCGAGTACTTCCTCTAAGCATGAAACAAATTTACAAGTTGTTAATGGTAATATATAGTGCAGATAGCAATGATAGCATACAGAGAGTGCAGCACTCCAGGAAAATAATCCAGACATCGCACTAAGTGTGGATGAACCACAAGGACAGAACCTCATCAAACCAATTTCACACAGCGTGGTAATGAGAAGATACTTGGATAGTCAAGCCCAAGTCCAAATCTGTACCATAAATAAGCATTTATAAGGACACAGAAACAAGTAAAATTTATACTAAGCAGTAATTTTTTGTACTCATTGTGTAGTTATGTAAAACTTTACCCCAATATAATAGTCAGAATGGAGAAGGTAACTTGTCACAAAAGATATATGGGGAGCTAAGAACAGAAAGAAGTGGAACAAGGGTGACAGAAGCTCCAGGGCCCTAAAGGCAGAGTGAAATCTGTGCCTGTCCTTGGAGTGTGTATTTTAACATCACAAGGTGAATCCATACCATTCACCTCTCCAAACCAGGAGCCTACGGCTATGTGCCCTGCTCACCCTGCAGTCTCCCTCAGGTGGCCTTGGCAAAGACTCAAAGACAGAATATTTATGTGGGTACAAAAAATGTTCTGCCCTACTTTACCGAGGGCCAAAGAAGATACAGCAGCCAGACACAGACAAACATTCAGTCACTGAGAATCTTTTAAACTGAAGAACAAACAGATGAAGGCAAAATTGTCTCTAAAGCCATTAAAAAGGAGAAAATGCTTACAGGTGAGAGGTTTTTCAAAGCCTGCTGGGTACAGAGGTCATGCCATGCTTATTTTTAACAAATTCAAATAAATAACTTTCAATGAAGAGAAGCAGAAGTTGTTGCTCAGGAAACTAACATTTTTGCACTGAAAATTAAGATGCTAAATGTATGTTGAATCTATATAAAAACTGGAGGCTCCCAGCTGTACCTGGGTGTTACGCTGACCAGGAATGTTTGAGTGCTTCCTTGTGTAGCACATCCTGTTCTGGGAATTTTTGGCACTGCTATCAATTGTAGTGCTCACATCTCCTACACCTGTGCCAAAGTCACAGAGAGCCACTGAAAACCCACAGACCCTTCAGAAGATTCTTCCCTTGCTGAGTAATGGAAGCTTAAAAATGCTGAATTGCTATTAGTGTTTTTCTTAATATCCAATTCAAAAAGGAAGTTTAGAGAAATTAATAAAATAAAATAAATTGAATATCTGAGATAAGAAAACAGTTACTTAACACACAGTGATATTTACAATTACTAGGGATGAAAAACTGATAGGATATGTGGGTTGAAGGAAAATTTTATATAACAAAAAATTTAAATAATGCCACTGGGGGGAAAGATGTAACCTACATAACACCAAAATACTATAGGAAGCAAGAAACTCTTATACCTGTAAAGCCTAGAATGCAATAGTCTCTGCAAGGATACATACCCATTTGACACCCTACATTCCAGAACTCTTGAGGATTATAATTTGAAGAGCTCATTCTTGTTCCTTTGGGGTAAATTCTTGTAATAAATCTTGTAGTATGTGCAATAAACTCTTTAGCTGATAAACAGAAGGATAAAATCTTGGTAAGAAAACCTTTGTCATTAAAGAGGTCCTATTTGAATAAACAATAAAAATCCAGTCATTTTATCCAGAAATTTTTTTACACAATATTATATCAATGTATTCTATTTTAACATTAATACATGGGCCACTCAGAACTATGCCTAAAATCCTATTTTGAAACCTTAATATTTTGTGTGTATTTGAATCTGACAGTATTTCTGTATATAGTGGAGAAATTTCTTTTGTAAGAAATTCACTTGGCAAAAATCATTCCTTCATTGAAATATTCTGTTTCTTCACTATTTTGCAGGGTAAACATATGATTTCTACACTAAAGCCCACTGTGTTCTCATGGGAAACTAAGACACAGAACAGGAAACTGCACAAAAGTTTCTTCACTCTATAATAGCTCAAAATGAAAAACAAAAAAAATCATCTATAGATGATCTTGGCTTGTTTGCAGGGTGGAGGTTTACATAAAATGACTAAATATTATTGAGTCCAGGCAAAAGCATATCTTTAAAAGCCACTTAAATTATTTTTATATAAGCCTCAGAAAATGTTAACTATTCATATACATTGTTTTGCCTTCTGCTGGCAGTGTTCCCTCCATTCTCATATGCAGGCACAGACTACATGGACGTGGGAAGCTTCAGATGACTTCTATCTACACAATTCCTTTTTAGTAATTAAACAAAAAAACTACATTTCCAGGGTCATCTCTCTGATCTATTCTATTCTCATCTCATGTTTGTTTGTTTGTTTGTTTGCTTGTTTGTTATGGGGTTTTGTTTGATTTTGGTTTGGTTTGTTGTTTGGGGGTGGTTTTTTAAAGGGGGAGGGGGAGGAGGGGTTATAGAAATATTTTTATATTCCCTGGAGTGCTCAAGGAACCAGAGAGGACTCTCTGTGGATGGCTGAAAAATCCTACTTTTTGATGCTGTTCAGCATCATTCACCTCACCAGCCACTGAATCACCTCCACAAAGTGGATGGGTGGCAGCTGGGCTGGCCCCGAGTGAATGGGCATGAGGCAGACTTCATTGTCATTGTCATGGTCGGTGATCTCTGCTCTTAACCCTCCCTCAGGGCTCTGGGCAGGCAGCTGGAGCTCAAGCAGCAGAGGCTGCACTGTGCTGGCTGCACCAAATGGAGTTGCTCCAACACAGAATGAGTTTGGAATAATCCAACTTGGCTGGGATGAAAGGTCTGGTCCAGTGGAGCAAACTGCCTGCTCTGGGGTTTATCCATCCCATTAATGAGGACTGTCTTATCTGCACTTCTCACCAAAGCCAGGGGACTGCCAAGCCAACTCCACTGAGTTCTCAGCCCAGATATTGGGAAGGGGCGGGGGGGGGTGGGGGGGAGTGAAATTTATTCCACACTTTTGCAAGCACTGACTGTAACTCCTAAATTATTTGATGCAGAAAACAATGAATCAAAGGGCAGACATACATTTTGTACCCTGTGTTAATATTTGTTCTTATAAAAATACACAGAATTAAAACAAAGTTGAATTTCAATTTTCCTCACAAAACAAACAGCAATAAAAATATGCTTTTCAAAGGACATTTGTAAAACAGTGTTATACAAAGAACCAAATAAAAGCAGACAACAGGTGTTTCATAAAATTTTAACCCTTCCAATGCCTAAGCAGTGAACCATAGCAACAATGTATCTTTTAACCAATTAACTCAAATTACCTGAACTTCTTAAAAGTTTTCGTGCATAACTCTCTCCAATCGAATTATTTTCAAAGCACTGCTGATGCTGCAGGGAATGGTCAAAGCTCACAAACTTCTGAGATTTGGTATAAACCACAAGGTCTGACAGTGCAAGGGCAATCTTTGTCTTCCTCATCTAATAATCATCAGATGAACAATGGAATAAAAAAGTCACAATAATGCATATTTCATTATTATTAATATTAATAATTCAGATCAACAATCATTTTGGATGCATAAATCATAAGAAAATATGTCACAGTTAATGAATTTAATAAATATAACCTTTAATAGTGAGATTTGACCCACTGAGAGAAAATTGAAGTTATTGGTCCTTGTTTATCATAACAATCATAGGGTGAGTGGAGAGATGCATCCTAGCAGAATGTTCTTCTGGATAGCTTTACAATTTTCCTGGTTCTAAGACTGGTTTGCAAATTACATCATTTTTGCATGGCTTTTAATCTTACTCCTTAAAAACATACCTCCAATTTTCCATTCATAAATATATCATAAATATATAAAGTACTAGAAAAGACCAACAACATAAGTCATCTATAAAATGCAGACTAATTGGAAAATATTACACTGTGCCAAGCAAGTTAGTCAAAGTCAAAGGCACATTCCTCTAAACATTGCTCTGAAGTTAGGAAAACTCTTTTCTTCTTAAGGTCGAAAGTCCTCTCACCAAAATCTTAATTTAGTCTTGCTCCATTACCAAAACAAGCAAAAATGACTGAAATTTTTCCAGGGTCTTCCCTCTTGCAGTGAGGCACAACATGACCACTTCATTTGCCTTAGCAGAACTTGTGAGCTAATTGGGGGCAGTAGCCAGCAGAAAGCTGCTGATGCTAATCATGTTTACATTCCATTAAAGCTTTTGAAGGCAAATGCTCATCTGACAAAATAATAGAGATTGCCTGCTCATGGCTCTTAAACTATGCAAAGTTCACAAGCATTAATTATTCTGGGGCTATGTCCCATGAGGAGCAATAAGAGTCTACTGCATGGAAATCCTGAAATTTCTGGATTTCTGGAAATCCTGAAAAATACAACTCTTTGCAGGCAGGCATTGGCACAAGCAAAGCCAGCAGCATCACTGGGATGTCTTGGCTGTGGATTCAAATGGTCTCCCACCCTTCCATAAAGCAATACAGTGGGACATCAAGACAAATACTCAAAGAGTGGGACCCTGGAAAACACTTCCTCTTCTGCCTGTGAAACGTAAGCTGATATTTTTTGTTGCTGCTGTTTAAGAGTATGTGGAATACATTCTCATCGGTAAAAGGGTCCTACAAATGTACTTGAAACCTGTTTTCTAGAAAGTTGGCCTTTCGTATTCAAAGAAGATTCCATCCCTTCCTCAGAATTTTTCCTTTCTATCTCTCCATGTTGGGTGGAATGAGAAAAAAGCAAAAACTTTCACCATCAAATCATATTTTAAAAAGAGACACTGCCTCTCAGCAAGAATGCTGGGCTCTGAGGAGCGTTGCCAATTTAGCCATATTCAGGTAATCAGAGCATGAGGTGCAAGAGTGACTGCATACATCAGGTGTTGCCTCACATCTTAAAAGAGTTGTACAAAGCAGTTTCAACCCCAATGAAGCAACAGATTTTCCATGGTAGAGAATTATACTTGGTTAAAAAAAATAAGTTCAATTTGACTTTAAAAAAGGAGATTACACCAAATTTTTACACTTCTTTCAGAAATGGTACTTAATGTTAAGTCTCTACGTGATGAAGGTAAAAATACCTTTTCAATTCCAGGTGTTGAAAAATGTTTCAGCACAACCAGGAATGTACACCTAATTTAATGCAAAAAAACCCAGAACAGAAAAAAATAGGGGAATCTGTGTATCTAAAAAATAGACTGGTATTGGGCAAGAAATAGTTAACTCTGTTGTCATCAGGAACTGCTGTAAGAGCTCTCTATGCATAGTTCCAGGAGGGCCATGGCACCAATATTTGGGCAACTTCATCTTAAATCTGCTGTAGTATTGAGCACCTGGGACAAGCACAAGACTTGAAAGAGGAATATGTGGTTGAAGTTCAAGATGGGAGCACAGGAAGGGGTTGCTTTTTAGTTGGATGCTAAAATGTGGTCCAGTCTGACTTTTCTCGTAAGAATAGGAAAACTCTGAAACCTTGAGCTTTAACATGTAATTTCCAAATGCACTGATCTCAGTAATTTTAAAGTTTTCCTTTAAAATTTAGTCTCCATTTTAAGATAATATAGTTCTTCTTTAAAAGAATATATTCTTTCTATATATGTTCTATTCTTTCTACATATATTCTATATGTGTTCTCTATATTCAATTGAAGCAAAAGTTACCTTAGTTTTTTTGGGGGGAACGAGTGAAGATTTACGTTCTCCTTTTCTTTTGGCAGGACTCCTCAGTGTCCGAAGAGGTAATGTGTCTTCTGAGTCTTCATCGTCAGAATCAGAGTCAGACAGTTCCTCTGTCTCACCATGATAGTCATCGTCCATCCTGAGCAGGCTCTGCTCAAGTGTTCCAACTTTTTTATTTTTTATCAGAACTTTGAATTTTAATGCCTATAGAAAAAAGGTTTAACAACAGTAACTAGAATTATCTAGGGTTTTATCTCTTGGGATTATTTAACCCATCTTCAAAGTTGTTTATTAAGTATAATGAAGTGAGCTTACAAAATGAAGTAAAATAGACATGACTGAGGCAGAAACCAAAGCCAAACAAACCAAACAGATTTTGGGAGCCAAAGCACACAACAGAATGTGACTATCTAACCCCACGACAGGGAAAAAGGCTCTCCACCACCAGATGGTGAAACTATGAAAATATAAGAGTAGGAAGTTAAATAAGAGCCAAAGGTGATAGCTAGGCAAGACATAGAAGGTATATTTTTTTACTATGCCTATGTTTATATATATATATATATATATATATATATATATATATATATATATACACACTTAAAGATCTGTCTGATATTAATTTGGAATGTTTTGATCTATTATTGAGGCTGCAGGAAACTTGTCATTCGATTAGTGCCTTTGAGCGTATCTGTCGTGTGTACAAAATTAAAATTTTGTTCATAACTTATGTTATTTTAGAGTAGATTCTTATACTGATCTTGCCTGGCCAGGGAAACAACAGATTGGTGATTTTGCCTAAGCAGTTTCTCTATTTTTAAATGGACATATATCAACTTCCATAATATATAATGTAGAGGGGGAAAAACATCATTGGATTATACTGATTCTAATAACATGGCTTTCATCTCTGCAACAGAATCCGATAAGTATATATTTTACCTAGACTTATTAAATTATATTAATAGTAAAAATGCTATTATGTGGCAGACTTCAACTCTACATCTGCACACAGGAGCTGCCAGTGAGTAACAGGACTTACTATCACTCTTGAATAAAGTGATCCACAAAAATATTCCTTAAATTTCCAATGCTCTAGTGAAAAGGAAGATTACACTACTGGGAGTGTGGCAGGAATAGGGGAAAAAAATAGTTTCACAATAAATGAAAGGTAACTGAAACGCTGTATTTTAAGGTATCCATTAAGTAAACATGAAACATCTGGATGATGGAAACATATAAACCCAAAAATTTATGATGGAAACCAGAGCCATAGGCAGGGATAGAGACATTTCATTTATTTCCATTGCAAGCTCCACTGCTCATAATCCCCTTATCACTTCAGATCTCGTGTTGGTAGTTGCCAGGGTGCCAGTGGAATGAGATATCCTATGCCCAATATCTACCAATGCCACGCTGTTGGAAGGTTTGATTAGTCTCTCTGCACAGGTGACTCAGAATAAGGATTGCCCTCTAACATTTCCTTCATTTCTTACTGATGCACTCTTTTGTTTTTTTTTTTCCCTGTGATATTTTTAGAAGAGTTTTAATATGATTAAGGCTATTTATATTTTTTAAGAGTTCTGAACTTTCCTTTACATGTTCAGATTTCCCGATATTTAAAAGCAATTCTATCCACTTTTGGTCTTGAAGACTTAATTCTAATTACAAAAGAAAAAAACAGACCTGTCATACAAGGGAAGAAAAAACTTTCTATGGTTACATTACTGCCTCCTATATGCAAACTTCTTCAAGTAAAAAAGGACCATAGTGTATGTGTGTAATGATATAAAAATGGGTCATGATGTTTTAAATCAGTCTCTAAAATTCTGTTTACAAGCTGTTAGCAAAAATGTAAACATGAGGTAGGAGAAGTTTTTTAAGATTTTGTTTTGCTTTGCTTTGTTTTCTACAAAGACAACATTTTAAAATCACAGCTCTTTTTAGAAACAGTTACAAAAAATACTCCAGGGATATGAAAATTTGCTATTTTTTGGCCAGAAGCAAATTCCAATAATAGTTACCCCAAATCATAGAAAGTGAAACACAGAGCGAAAAAAAATGGCATACCAAGGATTTTGTCTGAACTTCAAACATCTTCAAAAAAATCTTACAGCAAATGTATGGTTACAAAATCAGTGACTCCGTGAAATCTGAGTTCTTTAATTGGTAATCAGCACTGCTAACCATGTGACACCTTTTTCTCTACATGTCCAAATCTTCTAAGAGAGCTGAAAAGCCTTTTAATGAGCTGAAAGTCTGAGCATTCGCTATAACTTCTCCTTTCTAGTTTTATTATGAAAGGCAAAATAAGTTAAAAATACATTTGGTATTTACTTCTTTATAAACTGTAGGCATACTAAAAAATTTAAATGTGTAAAACATAATAGGTCTTCCCTAGAGCATAGTGGGACTTCAAGGCTGGCATAAGCAAAAGCCTCGAAGTACAATCAACTGGAACAAATATTTACATAATTAAATGAACGAAACTTTTTTTCTTGTACATTCTGGTTAATGTGATGTACAACACAAATCAGCTGATGTAATGCTAAGTTTCCAAGACAAAAATCACAAGTACTTTGGATCAGGCAAACCCACCTATTGACCACTGCAATTAATGTAAGAATTCAGACCCCAGAAATGTAAAGAATAAACCCTGAATTTGAGACATAAGTATTATAAAAAAATAGTTTCTCCTGTTTAAATTTCGCTTGTTGTTCTTCCTTCACCTCTCCTGACCAGCTGTAGGTGCTTAGTTAGAGGAATATCAAGTCCTGAAAATCTTGCTGAGTAACAAGGTTAGAATCTCTTCTGAGTTTTACATAATATTCTATTTCAAGAATTATAGTGCTGTCTTAAATACTGATATAGGATGAAGATGCAACACCTCCTGTGAAGTCTAACACAGGGAAAGGTTTGGAGACAATGACAAGATTTGTTAAGTACAACTGTTAAAAAAAACCCCAACACCAGCTATCTTTAACAATTCTAGAGAATCACACTTACTGAAGTGTGAATAGATGTCTCTGTGGCAGCCTTATAAATCACAGTTATCAAGATACTTTAAATCAATACTATCACCAATGTCTGAGCTCTAGGTAAACAGCTATTAATTATATCAGGAGCAGCATTTTAGTTACCTCATAACAAGTTTTCATGCAACACATTTACCCAGTGACAAGCACCCTACCCTGAAAATTCCACTTCTGTATTGTGCTCTGTAGTAGACTTCAGGTAAGTCTGGTCCAAGGCTAAACAGCTGTGCTATAGCTGAGATGATATTCTACAGAATCAACTCAGTCTCTGGATGGATTGGAAAGAAATCCAAAGAATGATTGCAGAGAAAGATGGTTACGGGTTGGCCAGTATTATTAGTACAGTGAGCTCAGAGCCTTCATTGCACAGATTCCTCACCAAAGTTCATTGTTCCAAGAAGATAGCTCACCAAACGAAGGACCTGATTTTTATACACCAAATAAACCATCGACCCAAAACCCATCTGGGTGATGATATAAAATATGGCAATGTCTTGTTTTTAGTTACCTCCTGAAGTTGCTTTACACTGCAGGGAAGCTATTAACAACAGATAATGACTGTCACTACATTTCTGGGAAAACCAAGTTCCCTCAAGAAGAGTGCAATGCCTAAAAATAGTGAAGGAATTTGATGAGTCTTCTGTAAGTACTCAGTACACCCTAAAGATTCCAGAAATTTTATGAGAAAAAAATATTATTTTTTTTTATTTTTGAGGTCATCACCAAGACATACCACACTCTCATTTCTTTCTTCCTATTTTTGTAAATAGATGCCATAGACTGATTGAAAGGCAAAAGAGTGACTAGAAGTGTTTTGACTTGCTAAAAAGCAAAGATATTTCTGATGCAAAGACTTGGTCAAGACATTTGCATATAAGACTTGTTGATCAAAATAAATAGGAATTAATCTCATAATTGAAGCAACAGATTTATATATGCTAAAGCAGGCTTGATCTTGATTTTCTCAGTGAAAACACTCACTGTGCAGAGAAAATTCCTTTTTATACTGAGTAGACAGAGGTGAAGAAAAGTGTGAAGAATGAGTCCTGGCTTATGTGGTTAGCTGGTTTTCCTCATAATAGCAGAATTTAAAATGTCCGTAGCCCATAAAGTTGGCTAAAGTTTGGAGACTTTCTATTGATCTTTCTCAAGGAGATCATTAAACAGATCTTTTTCTTTGGACACCACAGGTTTAACAACCACAAGGAAGTCTTGGCAATCCTGGCCAGAAATGTTTCTGAACCACCACAATACAGTAATTGGTCTTGCAGCGGTCTGGTAAACATAAAAAACAACTTGTAAAATCACAGTAGCTTCACTTTCAGTTAATCACACATCACTATCTCATTCCAAATTTGTGATTGGAAACCTGCAAATAGTAAAAAATTCCTAACTATCTGAAATATATATCCTGCAAGCAGTGAAAGACAGTTCAATGCACTACGATGCAAAATGATTAAGGAACAAACCTTCACCAAAGCATTAATGTTTACATTCTTTCCTGTATTATTTTGGATGCCTACGCATTTCTTCCAATTGCTGTCAAATTTCTTAGAGAGGAAGGACACAGCAGGGTAAGTAAAACCTCATCTCTTCTGGCATCCTGATGTTTTCTAAGTTCATCTACAAATTGCTGCACAAGACACTTCATTCCTTCACTTTCTATCAGCACATCACCAGGAGTGCTGGTGCAACCAGCAGGGATGTCTGGCACCAGTCAGTGATGTCAAATCTAATTTAATGCAGGACCTGACTCAAAGGACCTGATATTCCAGTGAATATTAGAGGAAGTTCATGA
This sequence comes from Chamaea fasciata, assembly GCF_029207755.1. NCBI lineage: Eukaryota > Metazoa > Chordata > Aves > Passeriformes > Sylviidae > Chamaea > Chamaea fasciata. Next base: position 72,326,860 of record NW_027094090.1, on the reverse strand, counting down.
ATTCTCTTTAAAAGCACCATGATGGCCAAGATTAGGAGCAGAGAATTATATCAGGTCTGTTGCTTTAGGTGGCAAAACATCTGCTCGGGAAAGAGGTAGAGTAGATAAGATAGGTGAAGCTTAAGGGCAGCCTCAGTTTCTCAGGGGATAAGGGATGTGTGAAAGAAAGAAATAGAGCAAAAGTCTTCTCTTTCCTCCACGTGTAGAGGAAGAATTGTGTGTTGAGGTGCTACAGAATGCAGGAATTGCAGGGAATTAACAATAACAATATAGTCAGCTGGAAGTGTGACTATGACTGAGGACAAAGAATTAAAAAACCTTTACCCCTGAAATTTTCTGGGGTTTGTTTTTCAGATGAAGCAAGTGTTGGGAAAAGCAGAGAGAAGTGTTCAGTGATCCTCCACATTTATTTTCTGATCTTCCATGTAAATTTGACTTGGAATTACAACAGGAGGAGACATCATTGCAAGGTGGCCCAAGGAACCACCTAAGAGCAGGTTTGTTCCTCATTTTAACCTCCTTCCACACACACACAATCATCTCAGCTGACAAAGGTATAGCTCAAGATCTACTTAAAGAAGGAAGTAGATGATTGACCTTATAAGAGAAAATAATTTCCATGGAAACCTCCAAAACTCCAAAACCTAAAAGGAACCTGTAATTGGCAAATGTTTCTCTGAAGTGTTTGGAGAAACTATGTGGTTTCCCACTTCATGTACACATAAAAGAGCCATTTAATTCTTATCTTAAAGAGCACTGATGTGGCTTTTTCCCTATTCTTGCTCATGCTCCATCTTGAAAAAAGTGGAGCAGTGAATTATATAGGTGATGGCTTTTTTTTTTTTTTTTACACTAACTGAGAACCCTTCCCACAAAGAGCATTAAATTCAGCATTTGTGGTTCTGTAACATCTCTTTCACAGAGCTTAAGTAAAGCAGTCTGAAGAAGACTAAATTCAGAATTTGGCTTTCTCAAATGACAATGAATTTACCCAGGCCTTGAAAACACACAAGGTCCCAAGCTTTAATGATGTGATGTCATTAAACTCCTTTTGAACATGGACCAAAAGTCCATCTTTTTCTTCAAAAAGATGCCAGCCAAAAGTCAAGCTTACTACTGAATTTAGAAATTCACTCATAGCTATATATTTCCATTGCTAAGTAAAATCGTGCTGATTTTTGTTACATGCTTTATCAGAGCATCTAGGAGAAATGGAGATGATCCTAATTTATGTTCATTCTCAAGATATTAATTTATTAAATTCAAAGTTTTGTGACCAGCTGAGGACAGTGGTGTCATTTAGGTAATACTTACACCTCATTCAGATGGGAATTATATCTCACAATACTTTAATATGTTAAAAGTTCAGGAGAATGAATCTCACCTGACAGCATTTCCATGCTTATAGACCCAGCAATCCATTCTCAGGCAAAACTACAGAGTTGACTCATGAAAATTCTAGGCCATGGAAATATGAAGTATGAATTCCATATATCTCAGTAACCATATGTTAAGGGATATATATCATAGAAAGTAATATTTTTAAGTGTGTCACTCAGTGATTCCATGTTCACTGATTTTGCGCTTGCTTCAGAGGACATATGAGCCTTGGACATCTCCTACACTGAATCCAGCTTTGAGAAGCTGGATTTAAAACAAGCCCTCCTGTTTGATATAGTTTAAATTTTTTCCTAATTGAAAAAGAAGTTTTCAAGGCTTCAAAATTATATTAGACACCGTGATGTAAAAGAATATAATGCTACAATTAAAAAACAATAAAAGGCAGAGAAATGTGAATATTAAATAAATTTACAACAACATTGTTATGGAAATATAAGAGTATGGTAATACTTCAGCACATCTTTTAGACAGACCACTTCAAAAATATTTTTTCCTTGACAAATACTTTAAAAATTACGATCTTTTGTGTGTTGTTTTTCCTTATGACAGTGCTTCCTCCCCACATTTTCATTTGCATTTTTTTAGTTACTGTAAAAAAAAAAAAAGTGTCAAATATAGCTATCACTAGCAACAGTGACAAGCCGAAATAAGTATCTTGTATGTCTGCACATATTTGTGCTACATGAGATTTGAAAAAAAATTTTGTCCTTGAAAGAAAATGATGTGCAAAGACAGAAACAATGGAAATTTATTTGTTTTAGTTTGCAATAAAATTTTCAACACCCATCTAATTGCCTTTTCTGACTTCATATCCCAGGGGTCTCAGGCTACCCGCTGAGAAACACTGTCTTAGGGAGAAACACACTGAGAACGAGAATGCCTTTGCAGTAGCAGAACACAGAGAAAAAGCTTCATCATCACTGTTACGGACAAAAAAATGTAGAATCACATTTCCATTTCAATAACATGTTTAAATTTCAGGAATTTCCTTCAATTCAAGCAACAAAAATAAATCAGCAGATAACAGATACACCAACATGTGGTGTCTTTTCCATGTGGCTTTTTTGTGCTGTCTAAATATTTTTGTTACTACCTGAAGTCTACTTCAGACACCAGATGTGATCCATTAATTCAGTTCCAGAGGACCAAAAACACACACACACACAAACAAAAAGAAGAATCACACAATTTTTACCATCTCTTTCACAGAGAAAAATGAAAACTTATTACCTCAGGAGAAGGCAGTCGAGTCATATCTACTTCACCACCAATAGGTGAAGAAAGAAGTTTGTCACCTAGAATAGTTTTCAAGCAGTCTGCCATTACTTCCTGCTGTTTAGGGCTGCAGTGATTCTCCAAAGACAGTATGAGTGGATAGGCAGATGACTGGAAATATAATTTTAGGAATTTATTATTAATTTTAAAAAATATGAATAATTGTTTTTTCCAAAAAATCTTACAAAAGTCCCCCTACAACAGTTGCCCCAAAGCTTGTTCAGAAGCAATTGCCTTCACATGAACAAGCTATGCATATTTTTAATTTTTCAAAATATCACAAACTTTTCTAGGGACAATCTACACTTTTCTCATCACAATACTCAAGTAAGGATAATTGAGTAAAAATTAAAGGTAAAAGGTGAAAAAGGGAAATTGAGTAAAAATTAGAGAATAACTCAAAAGAAACATATCAATTTAAAAATATAAGTAAATCTCATAAGTTGCCAGTAATACTGGTGGCTACCAAAAACATTGTCTGAATGAAATCTTTGCTCAGGCAGGACCTAAATTGTCAATAAGGAAAACACCATTTTACGATTTTCCTCTCTTTACATTTGTCCCCTGAGCACTTGCTATTGACTGTTAAGAGAAGCAAAGCTCAGCCTGCTTGGACAGCTGGTGTCAACCATTATCTTTTGTGATTTTATCATCTCATTGGCACTTGGATTTGAGAAATGATGTTTGCATTAGAGTTAAGCACAATATGTTGTGTATTAGGAAGAATAAGAGAGTTATATTCAATGGGTTTTGAAAAACAGTGGAATAAAATAATGTTTTTCAATTTAACTTTTAAAATCAGAGACTAATTAATTTTTTATAGAAAACAGAACAGAAAAAGCATAGCTTTGATTAACACTGAGAAGGCTAGAAACACATATGTATAAAAATCCACATAAATTGATGATCATGGATTTATATATTCACACATATAGGGCTGGCCTGATTCTGAGATTTATCTTAATAGTCCTTCAGCACTTCATTTGAGCAGGAGTTTTGCCAGAATCCTATACAAAAGCCTGAGACAGTGTCAAAAACTCTCCAGATTTCAGTGTTTTTCCAGAGATGGGCAGAAGGAACATTGCCCTGATGAGTCACCTGACCAAAAAAAACCAGTATCTGCTAACATTTATCAGGGTCAACATTCAAAATCAAAACAGAAGAAATAGAAAACAAAGTCTCAAACTCATCTATTTTCTAATATTTTTGTCTATTTCGTAAATTCACACATAGGATATAAGACAGACTGATGGCAGCAGAAGAATAAATGAAGCAAAAACTTTTACAAGATATAAAAAAGGGGAAAGCATCAGACCAATTCTGAATTAGTTCTGAAATTTATATTCAGTCCTTATTTAAATGATCTCAGGTGAGAATTACACCTAACAAGCCGAGTAAGATCACCTGAATCCTTTGCACTCAGTTTGGTTTATATTCATGATCAGGAAAAATTATTGCAATTTCTTTAAAAAGTTTTAAAAATGCATCAAGAACAAATAGCACAATCACTCTGTAATTAATTTTAACAATGCCCATTGCCACAGTCTCTGTTTCATATTTTTTTACCCTGGAGAATCTGTAAGAGCCATGTCCCTGGTGGTTAAAGCCACCATCACATTCTAATCAACCTATGTATACATACATATGTCTATACATACCATAAATGCATACTTGTCAATCACATGAATTACGGAACGAAATGGAATTTTGCTTGTTAAAGTGTGACCATGATACACAACAGGTTCATTGTTGTGTCCATCCCAGCAGTCAATCTCCAGGCAACGACATCCTTTTAAGAGAGCACTTCAGAAGAACAAGAGAAACAATTTTACAGCCAAAAGAAAGATACCACACTTTTTTGTACAAGCTGCTGTATTTCTGATTACAAGCACAGTGATTAATTACAGAAAAACTACCTCATTTTCATCATAAATAAAAAGAAATCCTACAGAATTATACATCTATATAAGACAGTCATACTTTCTGTTGGGTTTTTAGGTGTGTTATGTAATAAACTTTATCAGAGCATTAAAGAATACGGAATTACCTGAATTATCTTCCTTAAAAGGCTAAAAATGAGGGTCAAAGATTCCAATAGAGGATTTTTGGAAAAAAGGCAAATTGCCACTTAAAAAATAAATATTTTAAATGGTCTTTTGTGTTGCTATTCCAAACTTGCTTGCAATTTTGAGAATCACTGTATTTAAAAATCCATTGTACTTAGAGAATTAGGTTGCACTTGGTCTTCACATAAGTCAGTTCTTCTTCCCAGACCATATTGCTAAGAAGGAGTGCTAAAGTTCCTCAGGCACCTTGACTTTACGGCTTTAATTATAATATGTTAGTTGCATCCCTTAAATTCTTAGAATTCTAATATTTCACTTGCAACTAACAGAAACATTTCTTATAAACTGTTTTACTTAATTACCAATCTGTCTTTTACATGCTGCTTTTCACACATTAACAATATGTCAAATATGCCTCTAACTGATTTTATCATTTTCCTCACACAAATAGTAGATGAAAGGAAGAGAGAGGAGGTTATACCCTCTTTGCAATTACTTTCAGCACAGCAGCATTAACATAATGGAATTTTAAATACTGTTAGAAATTGGGTATTGTTTCTGATGGTTGCAAGTCACTATAGAACGTTGAGCAACAAAAAATTTAAAAAAGAGTTCATATAGATGATGTTTCCAACTGCTTTCTCTTCACTAAAGTAGTACAAATAATAGGGATTCTGGACACATCTCTTCCTAGTTCTTAATATGTCCCACCCTCTCAGTGTTGCCTTTATTACACAATCCATTTCCTTCTTGCCTGCCTAGGCAATAGGGCATCCTCCTCTTGGAGTCACACACTGCAGAGGTTCCTCTCCCTGCTGGTTACTTGAACACCCACATTTTGTTCCTTTTATTGTTTCTAAACTGCTCACTTTACAACATACACTGAACACAACTGCCCTTGACACAGACATACTCCAACACACATCCTGTACATTGAATTTACATCCTGGTATATTGAACAGATTCGAGTTTGCCCAGGAATTTTATATTTCTTTCAGGGAGTTATTTATTTTTGCACAGTGTTGAGATTAAAAACTTATTTAATTGTGTACTGTACACCATACTATAGATTTCATTTGCTGCAAGGTTGATTTTCTGAGATGCAAGTGAAAAAAAAGATTGTTTCCAGACTATGAACAGATGGCTTAGCAAATATATGGAGAAGTGTACCCAAAAATAAAATACCACTCTCACATTTTCAGCTTGTATCTTTGTTGGCTTTGTCCCTTAATGCCAATTAGGATTGGATGTGACTTAGCATTCATTTAAAAAAAAAAAGCCAAAGAATGTTTAAAATATAAAAAAAAACAACATCTAAATACCTGGTATATCCCCATAAATGACTGGGTCCCATTAGCTGGTCAGCTATCAAGTAGGTATTATGAGAAGATGAAATAAAATAATCACATAATGGGTGGTTCATATCTTGATAGATGCTCCTGTGCTGGCTTTTAAATATTGAACATTCTTCTGAGTTCATGTACCTTATAAATCCTTCAAATGACATCATCCTTTTCATCCTCACTGAAGAAAAACAAAAGGAAAAAAAGTCTCTGTTGTGAAGCCACTCTGATGGTTGTATCTATGTACTTTCTGAAATTTTTAATAGCTAATTCTGAACACTGCTAACATTTATACAGCACAAGACTTTCCTGCAATTTTAAAATTCATAACAAATGTATAAACAACACAAACATCAGATACATGTGACTCTGGAGCTGAATTGCTGTGGTTCAAACTTCTGAGAGGAAATAAATGTGTTTTGACACTTATTCTTCTATGGACAGCAGTAAGGAGAGTTTTCAGTAGTCCTAATTAAATATAAAGTAAAATATTTGTTGTTTACTTAGGAAAGTAACATGCCAGACAATGTGCTAAGAGAATCTTCTTTTTTTCTCTTTTGAGAGAACCAGGATTGTTCTCCAAAAAGTCAGTCAGAAAGTCACAATATAATCTTGCAGAAACTATGATTCCTAGCACCAAATGTCCTCCCCAGGGGTGGAAAATTCCAAATAAATATTGATCAAAAAATGTTTGGAAATATTTGAAATTAAAACAGCATCTTAACAAAAGAAATAACTGCCCACACAGATGAATTGCAAATCAAGCTTATTACACCACTACATTAATAACAAAATGAACTAATTGAGTCCATACCAGTGATAGTCATCCCATTTGTTTTGGTTTTGACTGATTTAATGGCAAACAGAGCCTTTAAAACTGCCGGCTACTGCTCCCAAACGTCATGTTTAGAATGCAGTCATTTTGCAAATGATATAATCTCAAAAGTCTGCTTTGCTTCAGAACATAGTTTGAATTAGTGAGAGATTTTGCCCAGTTATTACTCCAAAATTGCTTTATTGTCACGGTAGCAGACTAGAAGTGAACAAGCAGTAAATAATCCAAGATTATTTTATGCTAAGAACAACTTAGAAGTCGATGTATACAAACTTGGGGACTGGAAATACCTGCAGGAAAACCCCCCTTTTCTGCACTGGTAATTCTTACCACAGCTATAAGAATCAGAATATACAAGTTAGAATTGCAATTATTGATCTTTGGTGTGTGACAGACTGAAAGTTTTACACCTGAATGAGAATTTACAGAAAATAATTGTCTCTCAATTACACAGGTCTTTGAACTAGAAAACTTGCAATGTTTTACAATGATAAAGGAAAACAGAAGGCCATGCAGACATCAAACATACATTCACCCAACAACTGTTAGTCCTACCAGAAGTCTTCCTGAAGTTATTCTTCCACACTTTCATTGGTGAAGAATCCACAGACAATCTAGTAAAACTATTTCAACAGCTAAGTAACTTTACTGTGAGAAAATTTTCCATAATTAGGAAACAGAAGTTTACCCTGAAACTTCCTTGCTGTCCAAAATATTTGACCTGTTTGGTACTATGCCTCTTCTCTGTTTTCACACTTTCACTTATGAGAACTGCTCTTGCACTTCCCCTATTCCTCTGCTTTCCACAAAAACAAATCATATCCAGGGCATCTTTCTGTTTCAGATTTCTGATAATTTTCATTTTCCTGCTATCCACCAGTGCTATTAATCTTTCATAGGAAAAAACAGGAGAATATTTCTTCATGGAATGGCCTGACAAACTGCCACTCACCTTTACCATCTTAGAAGGGTTTACATATTTATTATTTGCTCCATTTTCTTTCTAGTAAGTGACAATGTCCAGTTCCTTGGATGTTCCCTTTCTAAAATAGATATTACGATTGATCTTTTCCGGTCTTTCAATTCATCATTCCTTTCCCCCCTATTTTCAAAAGTAACCTTTGACTTATATTAGTCAAGCTAGTTACAGTCAATTTTCTAAGAGCTTGGATTTGTCAACCTGTCTTCACTGACCTGATTGCATCATTTAAGAAGGTCCTACCCTGTCTCATCCATATTTTCGACTGAGATCTTACTCAGTTTAATGTTAATAATATTATAGAGCCAACTTATTGCATCAGGAATTTCTCTGGTTTTCTTTTAACTAAGAGGTTGGCAGGATGACTTCTTGCTACCCTGATGACTCTTGAAAAGTGTATCCTATTTGGTGCCTTGGCTTAGATTTATCCACATGCATGTGTTACATTGTTCTATACTTGTAACAATTGGGTTAAGTTTCTACTTGCTGGATCTTTAAAAAACATTTTGAAATTTTTTTTCAATTTTTGAATTTTTTTTCCATTTTTGAATTACACGAACTCTCTGGATTTCATTTCTGATTAATTTATTTTTCATGATCTATATACTTCTCTGAGCACTTACAAGTAGAGCTGGTAATTATGTGTGTGCGTGCGTACATTTTTTATTTTCTAACAATTCTTATCTTTTCTGCATTGATTTATTAAATTAAGCGGAAAATACTGGGTTTTAAAGTCTTCCTTTTTTTTCTGAATTATTTATGATGTTTTCTTGGCTTTTCTTGTCACTGACAAAATTAACTGCAATATTCTCAAGAGAAATTAATGTTTAGGCAAATATGCTGATGACCATAATCTCCCAAAAATGAACATCTAGTCAATACGTAAGCTCATGGACTTCAATAAAACATTCAGCTCATGTCTCCAATCAACAGACTAAAAATCTTTGTGTTTTTACAGAGCTTATTACAGGCCCTTATATTTCTGAGGAATAGTCCAGTCATACTATTTTCTGACCATTTACAGACATTTTCTGCTTCTTCTACATTAAAGGAAATGGGACTTCATCTCCATAACTATTCCACAGTGAAAAGACTTTCATCAAGGCCTTACATTTCTACCCCAGAGGAACCTCAGTCTTTTTCTCCATTAGGACCTTTTAGCAGTAGTTAGTGTGCACACACATACCCATCCATTGTAGAAAGAGAAGGCAAGAAAAGATTTCTGTCTTCTCATTTCCTCTTTTTGTTCACAAAGTTCAATGATTTTTTTTCTTGCCCTCCTCTTTTGGATGGTGTAGAATTCATTTTATTATAACAATATTCTTTTCTATTATTTGGGTTTTTTAAATATGATTTAAGAAAAAATTATTTTTCTCATTCCTCCTGTTAAGGTAAACTCCAGCTCTGCCATATATACAAATACTGTCATATTAGAGAGGAATTATGGATATAATCTGAGTATTTGAAAGACTCAGATTACATTATACATTATTTTTAGAGTTTATGACACTCCACTTTCTTGTTTATCTTGGAGCTTCTTTGAATGTATTTTTCTTCCTCTTTGGAAAGAAAAAAAATGAAAACTTTCATAAGATGTTTGCTGCCCTGAAGGCCTGTAGAGCACCCACACTGAAGCAGACAAAACAAGAAACTACTCTGCACTGGCCAGAGCCTACTGCAAGACCTGCTTCCTCCTGAAGGGGCTGAGTACAACCTGCAGCCCTGACAGGGTGCAGGGGGAGGTGTCTGGACTGAAGTAGAGGCTGGGGAGTGGGGAGGAGAAGAGCCTGAACTGAATTTGAGACTAGGAAATGGGGAGAAAGGAGTTTCCCATGTCTTTAAATGTATGTGTGTGCTCTTTGTTACCGAAGTGCTAAATTAATAATTAATGTCTATGTTCCTTGGCCCCCAGAGAGAGTGAAGTGAGTACAGATACATTTGCTGCAAATTTTAGGAATGAACTCAGGAGAAATACCTGCAATCAGAGATCAGGGTGTTACTCTGCTACACTGGAAGGAGGAATCTTTCAATCATCGTTAAAAGTCAGGCAGAAACATCATCAGATGGAATTTCACACTATGAAATTTGACTACTTTATATCAGAATGAAACATTCATGCTCTAAGGGAACAGTAAAGAGAGAAGTATTCCCTTGACTAAAGTAAGAATACAGTTATTCCTTTTCTACTCTGAGTTTATATTCTAGAGAGGCTTTTTTCTACTTTACCTACACTTATAACTGATGCATACTGGACTAAAGTATCTCTCTGAACAGCAGTTTAGTCTTCTAAGGGCTTGTAATCTCCTTCTTCTGAAAATTTTCCCTGAGACTGGATATTTACACACCCTTTCATACCTCTGAACTATTGTGTCTCACAAATCCAGCCACAGCCACTGTCTTAGTTGAGATTTTTAGGTCATCTTTCTTACTTCACATGATTTTTTATGAAATCTGCAGGAATTTGGCAGAGACGTCTACTTTATTAAGTTTGATTTACACTGGCCAGTGGGATCAAATGCTCTCTTCTGCAAATTTATGCTCTACATCCTGCTCTATCTCTCACACACATGAACAAAAAAAACCCAAAAAAACCCCTCACAACTCTGCTTGCTAGGAACAAACTGAGAATGTTTTTTTTTGCTTCACAAATACATTCTGAATTACTCAAAGTCCTTATCTCACAGATGCACCAGGCTTTTATTATTATTTACAAAGCAAGTTGGTTTTTTACGACAGGATTGCATTTTGCCCTGTTTTTGTATTGCCTATCAGGAAAATAGGCAGGAGTAGAGTCTTCGAATGGCACTACATTGCAAATAATAATGGGATGTACCTTCGTATCCTCACTGTGCTTCTAATCCTATCCATGTAAATGACAAGTATTTTTTTAAAAAATACATATATATCAAGCTTTTAAAAAATGCATTTAGTTGGCATGTTTTCTTTAATCTCATTTAATGAGTCGAGGCTTCCATTCAAAGCTAATAGTAAAATGTGCAGGTAATGGAATGTTTGGGAAGGACAAAACTGACATTTGGGTGTTAGCAAGCCACAACTGTCAGGTGTGAATCACATATTCATATTTTGTGATCAATTCCATAGAAATGGCTCTTTCTGCCAAAAATGCAAGCTTTTAGCACACAAGTGAAAAAATCTGTTAGTGCAGCATTTTGACATTGGATATTTAAATTGTGTAATAAAAATGAAAGAGTAATTCATTCCATAGTGTCCTGAACTAGCTATGGCACTCACAGAGAGTAAATTCAGAGTTATCAGGCTCAATAGCTTGGGAAATCTCTCTGCACAAATGTTAGGGATGCACAAAATGCTGTAAATGGATTTATTTAAATTATATGTAAAATGTATAATTACACACTATATGTATAATGTAAAATGTAATTGTTTTCATCCTAATCTTGACATACCAGGGCTATCACATTTATGAGAGAATGGTCATTGCTATTAGCAAACCTGTCAATCAAGTGTCAAAACCTGCCCTTTTCCCTTTCTGTGAAACACAGGGCAAGGGTGACAGATGAGTCCAACAGATCATCCTGATGAATAATGTTCTGTAGCAAATGCAGAACGACAGTTACACAAGATGGTCTATCACAATACCATATGAATCATCTCCCATGTCAATCATAACTGGAACTTTTCAATAAATAAATATGTTTGAGGGGGAGTTTGAATTCACGCAAGGGAGCATGAACAATACAGAGATTATTTTGTTCAGCAAGATAATTTCCAATTACGAGAAAAATTTATCACAGGTGAAGAAACAAACAAGAATATGGCTCAGCATCTGAAACTTAAACCAGACGTTAAATTAAACATACAGAAACTTCAGTTGATAGTAATAAAGATGTTTTCTGATAGACTGAAGATTTTTCATTGTTTAACTGTGTTATAGCTTTTAACTTTCCCATCAAAACAGGTAACACAGAACAAAAGGAACTTTTTAAATTGGTAGCTTATAAAATTAGTAAGCATTAGTTCCTCTGAAAGAGCAGAATATGTTCAATAAAATATAGTCAAATTTGAAAAGCAACCTCAGAGAGTAAAGGCATAAGGAGTCATGTGTTTTGCAGCTATTACTGGACAGTGAGTGCATCTTAATGAAACACCAAATGTTCTTCTGCTTTTCATTGAAAAAGTGGCATTTTCCATTTTCTTCTTTCACCACAGGTCAGCATAGAAAACCCCAAGTTATTACCCCAGAAAAAATATTTTCTCCTTGGTTTTTTTTTTTTTTTAACCAGTTATTAATTCCACCCATTTTCAAAGACTGGGAACCAAGGAATTGAAAGAATTAAACATATTCCACTGAATAAAGTAATAGCTTGCAACAAAATGCAGTTATATCCTTTTGATAGCTTAGTTGTAGATTTTGCCACAAAGCAGAAATCAGTGAAACTCTTAAGAAGTGTTACACCCCAAATTGAGGCACCTTTAAACAGGTGAAGAACATGTTACATATTTATGAACCCCTCCTCATCTCAGAGTTCTCATGATTCAGAAAGGGTGACCAGGCACCTATGAAAATCTTAGACGGTGCTTCTGCAAGGAAGTCAGAGGGACATAAAAGTTTTGTCCGAGGCTTTGCATTATCACTAAATGACTCAAGGGAGAAAAGACAGTGTAACAAGCCGACAAGAAAAATGGCAGAAAAGAACCTTAAGAAAAACAAATTGAAAATAGATGGAATGAGCTGAAGAACAGAATTTATAGAAGGACCAGGAAAAAAAATAAAGAAGTCAGAGAAAAAGGGAGACCAGAGAAAGGAGGGTACCATGAAAATAAATTAAAACACAGGAAGAAAAAAAAATAATAAAAATATGAAAATACATGCTTTTAAAGAAATAAAGATACTAGGTTTTGAAAAACACAGCATTAAGAGAAGCACAATAAGTAAGAGCTAAATATCAAATAGTTAAACTGCATACCTTCATCAATGGGTTCATACTTCATAATAATTTCTAAGGCAGTTGTTTCGTTAGCGTCAGTTTGAAATTGCTCTTTTACAAGAAATTTAATGAGCTGGCTATCAGGTAGAATTTTGCCATCTGTCGAGTAAGCCTTGAATAGTTCTTCATATTCAGGTCTGTGTACAAGAGTTCGATAAATTGCCCTGAAGTCATCCATGCTAATCACATCTCCTGCGTGTTTGTCAATGGTTTTCTGATGAAAAAAAAGTAACCAAAATAATAATAATTAAAAAATCAATAAAACAACATGCAAATATACAAAGTTATGCACCAAACACTCATTTATAACTGACCATAAGAGTGAGAATCAGAGGAGAATCCTCAGGCAATGGTGACTACAATCAGATTACACTCTTCAACTTTTAGATTATACTTTGTGTGCTACAAATGTTTTATATCAAGTAAAATGGACCATATGACAAAATTAGCATCTAAATAAGTGCAATAAATTTAGATTTAATGCATTTTTAATATTCAAACACATTGTAGAAAATCTCTAAAATGCTATGAATTAAAATAAATGTGCAGCGTAAAACTCATCAAGTGGAAAATATATTTAGTATAATACTTCTCCAACAGCTATTTACACCATATTGTAAATACTGTCAGTCAAACTTGCATACAAAAACAGCAACCAATAATCTTAAAAATGAAATAATAGTGACCAAATTATCAGGAGATACAAGTCTTTCAACACTTCAAATAAAAAACACTATTAAAGTTTGAAGACAAGATATTTTGTAATAACCTATGACATCATGTTCTATTCTTAAGAAGCCAGAATGTTTAACTTGGATTAATTATTCACACTTTCAGGATTCGTGAATTGTAAGCTTGTTTTCACAGAGCTTACAAAATGTTAGCATAGTAATTAATTTTTGTGTTTCAGTATAAAAGCCACTAGAAAAGTTAAAAGGGCAAAAGAATTTGAGTAGAATAATATTTTTTTACTGTTTCTGCCTTTTACATTTTTCTCAAGTTTACCAATTCTATTTTTCCTTTAAAATTTTCTACTCAAAATAAGTATACGAAATATAAATATTTCTAACATTTTAGCCTAAATTATTCTTAAAAGTTGCCAAATAAGGAGAAATCTGCTGACAAAATTGCTCACAAAAATCACAAACAAATGGCAATCCGCTGCCTCAGTGATTATTGCTGTATGCTGATGAAAATTCCTAATTGTTGGCTCCTTAAATGGACACTGCCAAAGAGGCCAAGTTCCAGCATCCACAACATGGCACTTACTATGGCTGGTTTGGCTTCCACAAAAGTGTCTATAAACAGGAAATTGCTTATTTGAGCTCTGGCTGGTCTTTGATCAAGGCTTTGGATTACAGCTAAATTAGATTGGTTTTGAAGCCATACCATAAAACCTAAAAGTTTGACGATTCATTGCCAGTTCCTTCCTACGCAAGACTGTTCCTACTGTCCTTCTGAACAAGTACAACAATAGGAGCAAAAATATATTAGATAACTGAAACAAGTACAAAATCAAATTTCATGAGGAGTTCTAGTAAAAAAATCTTACTAATCAGTACTTCAGTATTTGCTTTGAGTTTGTGAAAGAGAATAATAATAATCATTTTTAACAGAAATCACGAGCAAGAAAATATTTCTGTACAAATGCTAATTATACACATTTCATTACTGCTGAGAAATTCCCCATCTAAGGTTGATATCCTCAGTCCAATTTTTAATGTTCTTAACAATGCTGCAAATTTGCTCATAACCATTAAGCAGGAAAAGAAAATACCAAATTATTTTGGAAATAAACATTTTATCGGGACTTGGAAGATGTTCACTTAGTTACTGGCACAAAGAGAAGCTGGGCAAAAAATTAAAGTTTCTATTTTAGTTGCCTTTTGATGAAGTACAGGCAATAATACTACACAAGAGAGCTCTCTTCAAATTAAAGTGATAAAAATCATGTCACTATAAAAAGATACATATATATAGATATATATATACTCTTACAGTTTTGGGGGTTTGGTTTTTATCATTCCTATTTTTATTAAAGCACATCATATCTTTGCTGTTCAAAAAAAAAGAAGGGACAAGGAGTCTTGAGAGAAATTATGTGAAAATTTATTAATCCTTAAAACTTTAATGTTCATAATTCCGATTTTGCTCAAAAGAGTATTACAGTAAAATACTCTACAGACAAGAAAAAAGCAGATTACTCCTTAAAATTAGTTTTCTATAAAATGTATTTTGCTGTGTATAACCATTAGATTAACTGATGATGTGTAGCTACTTACAGTGATGTCAGTAAGATCCCCTTCCAGAATGTTTTGAATTTTTACATGTCATTAGACTGCTTAAATATTTGAGGCCCCCAAACTACTGAACACCTGTAAATCTTTCTCAAATAACAAAGAACACCTAACAGTACTGCTATAAATAACTAGATCAACCAACCTTGATCTAATATATAATAGGATATAATATGTTGTTAAATACAGCTAGACCAGACTTCTCTGATATTTCTCTCAAATAATTCCACTCTTCTTTACCCACAGCTGACCATCTCTCTCAAATTCCTGTCAGAAACCAAATTAGGGGGAAGATAGAGGAAACAATGAGAAGGATTTTTAAGTTCTCAAAAGATTCTTTAGGTTGACAACTATCTCTGTGCAGTGCAGGTTCAAAAACCACAGGAAGCCTCTTTAGCCAGGGCTGAGCTCATGCTGCTGGTTCTACCTTGGCTTGACAAGGCAGACAACAATGAGAAAGACAGGGTGAGGAAAATTTAGTACCTTCCTTCTCATGAAGTAAAGGGTTCTGACTTCTGACTTTCTGACAGTGTTAATTCTCTTCTGCCAAATCAGGACAGAATCAGCCAGCTGGTTGCAATATTCTCGAAAGAATCATATATATAAATGTGTGTATATATATATATATATATATATATATATATATATACACACATATATACACACACGTGTTTTCATTCCCTTAGGGAAACAGCATTACCCGACAGCTGTTTTAGGTGTAAAAGATGAGGTAAAAGAGAAAACCTTACATCTTTTGAGTCATTACATGAAGGACATGTACACCCATTATGTGCCAAGGCACTCAGTTTTGTAGTATTTGCTCACTGATACAAGATCTGTTTGGCAATACTTTGCTTACCTACACTAAATTAATTTATTAAGTCCAGTTTTTAGCTGTATCATGTAACCTTCATGGAAATCTCCTAAACGCTGCCATATCTCAAGGTGAAGCGGAGAATTGAATGAATGTGTGCTGGATCTAAAGCCTGGACACCTCAGACAAGTCCATTTTGCCCTCCTGGCAAGAAGATTTTTAGGAGGTTGCTCTCATGGCTCTGTCCAGCATCAGACAGACACGTCTGGGCTCATTAGCTTGATCACAGAAGAAGCTGATAAGATGAAATCAGATTGCTTTCAGTTTTCTCAAGTGCAGTCACACTGCAAAAAATACCTGGGAATCAAAATCGTTGTATTTTCCACCGTACACTAATTCGCTGTGGTGAAAAGACAGAGTTATGTGGATGTCACTCTCTTCTCCAAGTAACAAGCAGTAGGACAAGCAGAAGTGGACTCAAGTTGTAACAGGGATGGTTTAGATTGGCTGTTAGGAAAAAATTTCTGCACTAAAAGTGCTGTCAAGCATTGGAACAGGCTGCCCAGAGAAGTGCCTGAGTCACCATTCCTTGAGAGTACTTAAAAGATCAGTAGATGTGGTGCTTAGGGGCAAGGTTTAGAGGTGGACTTTTCAATTTATTAATGATTGGAGTCAGTGATCTTAGAGGTACTTTCCACTCTAAATAATTGCGATTTAAATGCCAGTCCTAGGTTATCTATTTTACACAGAAACAAAAGACCTGGAGGAGGAAAATTCTTTGCTGATTTTGCACACCACACTAGTGTAAAATACATTTCCCAAAAATTTAACCCAAAAAAACCAGCAAATGTATGATGTGTGTAACTGAATTTCTAAACTGTTAATTGCTTAATGTACATACACCTTACCTTGAAAATATGTTTTAAATGATCTTCATCGAAAGGTACTTGCATTTTTTCAAGCAGCCTCATGCAACCCTCAAAATCAATATTCCCAGTCCTGAAATCATTCTGAATGAGATTCCAAAACCATGTATGAGACGTGAGGTTAAGGAAGATTCTGGTCCATGAAATTGCCTTTTAAACAGGGGGGTGAGTGGGAGATTTTTAATTTTGTTAAACCTTAGAAGCTTGTGCTTTCCTTTGCTCATGCTCTAGAACATCCTTGTCTTCTGACCTCTGAGAATGCAGCATGCCCCGAGGTGTGCAGGAGGAGATTTCTGCTCTGTCCTCAAAGACTCAGAGGGCAGTGACCAGAAGGGCCGAGGGGAGGGTGTGAAGGAGATCAAGGGGTGGTCAGGGGGCAAACAGGGGCGCAGTGAGAGGAGGGAGAGGTGGGGAGGCCGAGGGGATTCTGCAGTGGCAGGGAAAGGTGGAGAGTGCCAAGAAACACCAAGGAATGAGCACTGTGCCCACCCAAACATTATCATCCAGCCCTGGCTGATGGGCCTGGCTGCCCCAGGCCTCCTTGCCACCCTCTCGGGGGTTACCTGTGTGCCCAGGCCAGGTCTAGGCCTGAGGGGGTAGAGATGTCAGGGGGAGTCCCAATGGCAGCTGTCACAGGGCAGGGAGGGGAGAGGAGGAGGAGAAGGTAGAAGAGGGAAAGGATATCTGTTCTCATCCATGGTGGCTGTGCATCGCCTGCTCCAGTCCCCTCACTGCAGCGGCAACGCCAGCTCCTTGCTTGGGCTCACAGTGGGCTCTTCATGCCACTGTGCCCTGGGGAATGGCATGGAATGCTTGCTCCCCCATCCTTCCAGTGTCGCTCTGGTGATGTCACAAACTGCAGGCGCTCAGCACAGGCCCCTTCCTGCCGCTGCTTCACCACCCTGCCACCATCTTGTGCCTTCTCCTTCCAGCACACAGCGCCTCCCAGGCCCTGCCCTGATCCACCGGCTCCCACCCTCAGGGTATCCCACACCGGCATGGGCACCAGGCAGGAGCTGTGTGAGGCAGAGTAGGCCTTTCACAGACAGCTATGCCAATGTCGTCCTGGGGAGTTCGGCCAGCTTGTGCGAGGTCTCTCTGCTCTGGCCCAAGGTGGCAGGCTGGTGAGGTATGAGGCTGTCACCACAACATCTTCCCCAAAATAGCCAGGAGCACTGTGCTACCAACCTACAGCAGCAACTTGGGGGAAACCCCTTCTTTGGGCCTCGGGGAACCAGCTGGCTCAATGGCACGGTGTGATGGTGGATGCTGGGGAACGGCAAGAGGCCACCCCAAAGTGCTGGGAGGCCCCCTGAGCTCTCACTTCTCTGCCAGGAACTGCTGTGTCCTCAAAACCAGCCTGGGCAAGAGTAGCCGTCCACATCCTGCTCTGAGTATCAGCCTTCAAATCACTGGAACAGCCTTTGGAAACCAGGCTGGACTTTCTCCCTGACTCCATCTCCCACTCATTTTACAGGGGTCCTCCTCCAAACAAACTGCTTCAAAGTTGCCAGATTCCATGTAGCTGTCAGCAAGCCTGAGTGAGACTCTAAATGTGACAGACCAAAGGCAGTTTGCCACAGATTTTATGAAATTTGTGAAAGCTGAGGACACCAAGTTTTGCACTGACATCCTGGAAAACATTCAGGTTTTGTCAGAGGATATATGGGGGGACAATCTGTCAAGGAATTCCCTGTTACTCATGCTTTTATGAACTGGAATAAACTATGGAATGATCAGCATCTGAACACCAAGGTCTCCAATGTTCAAGTGCCTCAATGCTTACTGAAATGCTATCTTTGATATGATGGCCTAAATAAAAAAAAAAAAAAAAACGGGGGGGGGGGGGGGAAGACAAAATGGAGTTGTTTAATTGATTTATTTCTGGATCACTCAGGAGACTACAAAGACTTCCATCAGTCAATCACCACTTTAAAAATACTTCAGGTCTGCAGTGACTGGAAATGATTTGCTTGGTTTTGTTGTTTTGTTGGTTTTGGGTTTTTTCATTTTCTTCATGTACTTTTCAAGTACTTTACCAGTAATGGTCAAAATGTCAAAGGCAGCACAGTGCTACAGGTGAGATAGTAAGCAAATTCTTACTTTTCTTTGTAATGCTAACCAAAACTACATTCACTCATGTAACTTCACACCAAATGAAACATTGATTATAAGGAAGCTGGTAAGGTAGATTGACGAAAATATTGGGACATTATATCTAGATTTTTTTTTTTCATTGCTACTGAAACCCTGTAAATTCAGCCTTCAGGCTTTGCTTGCTCATATATCTCTAAATCCCTTATACAGGTACACGAACAAAAAGAACATCAGGACACTGGAGGAATGAATTTCTTATGGCTAGTGCTATAGAAGATATTTCAGGACTGACCAGGGTTGTAGGCTGGGTGTTGCAGCATTAAAGAATAAAATAGTGCTACTCCCCTTCTGCCAGTATTTATTACAAAAGCAAAAGGAATGCATGTGATTTTGGTTTACTTTCAGACTATGATATTATTTCCTAACATTTATCACAAGTTATTACAAATGCCTATCATCCTTGCTGTTTTCTGTAAACATCTTTTAATTAGATTTTCAACAGAAACAAAATTTATTTTCAAGCACTACTGTAAACACTACACTTAAAAAAAATGGTGTGCACATTTAAGCATTATTCTTACAAATATAGATGTTTTTAATGTAAGCATACAATTTTTTATGTTGTTCATCACAGCTGGTGGGAATTGCAGTGCCACATGGGTTGACAAGCCCTTTTGTAACACTCATCTGGAGCTTTATAGATTCATTGCTGACTGGCCACAATTGCTTTCATTGTCTTGGTTTTAAAATGTCATAAAGAACAACACACTGCTGTGGTTTTGAGGAGAAAAACATTGTGCAAAAGTGGCATCTTCAGGTTAATCTTTTCAAGAAAAATGAAGATTTTTTATAAGTACTGGCCCCCAATTCGGTAGGTTCCTTTCTTTATGTACCTGGATATGAAAATTAATTTCCCAGAGAAAAAAATGCAGTTGAATAGGGAGAAAGATGGAGCACAGAGAGGATTTTCTGTGCTCTCTTGGTTCTTCAAAGAGAGCTGCATTACCTATGGGTCATTCTCTTTTCACCCCACAGCTGCTACTGAGATCCATCCAACACCAATCCAGCCCTTCAGTGCCTGTCTTGCTGCTGGAGACCATTCAATGAGAAAGCAGCTGTCTTTACATAGAATTTGGTTGAATATGTGATCACTTCTTTATTGAAAGTAAAAGTAATTTTATTAAAAATGTTATACAACCCAGGCTGCTGTAATGAGGATGGCCTGTTGGGAGTGTAGTTTATATTTGCAGTACCAAAAAAGAGAAGAAATTCTGCACATAGATTTAAGTCGTAACAGAAACAGATGCAACACTAGAAATTCTGGATAGGGGAAAAATCACTTTTTTTCCCAAATATTGAACAGAAACAAACAATAGGGAACAATACAGAACATTGAAAAAGACTAAACAGTTAAACAACTTTCAGTTTCAACATTTGTTCCACCAGATCAATCCCTTATGAGGTGCAAATATATAGCATTTTGCAATATACTGTTTAGTTCTGTAGAAGTCAATTCTCTCTACTTTAAAATGCTGCTTCTATATGGCAAAACTGTAGCAAGGAGGGCAATAATAAAAAGCATTTAATATTGTAGTATCAGTCTACCTTTATGAACTTTTCATTTTCTTTCAATTTCCTTTCTCTGTAAAAGAGGGAATCTGTGAAACCAGAATCTGCAACAAAAGCTGCTCAGAAGGATGGAATTTGAGCAGAGTAAATGCTCTGATCAAACTGAAAATGCTCACTCATTTTTTGCAAGGCTATGAAATTAATCTGGAAAAGGTAATTACAAAAGAGACTTTGTCAATTTTCCCTCTACATTCTCCAGGATGTGCTTGGATTTTTTTTTTCTTCTTAATTTCTTTTGGAAAGTGGAAACTTGGGGAAGAATTAACATTATGAGAAGAAACCGAAGGTGTACAACTGCATGGAAAACTTCATTGTACTTTCATGTATACACTTTTGTGGTTCTGAATGTCTTTGAGATTTAGTTGCAACTTCTTGCCTTTTTTGTCTCTAAGTGATTTTTCTTTTGTTGCATAGGGAATACATGCCAACTTTCATTATCTTTATTCCTAAAATAGCCTCCTTTTCTCTCTAATGCTTTGAAAACCATTCACATTCTTATAGTTGCTTGTGAACCCCTCTCTTTTTTTTTTCAGTTCCCTGTACTTTTACAAAAGAAATGAAGGATTGGCACATATAATATATGTATATTTATATATACGACAAAAACAAAAATTCAAGTTGTATCAGGCAGCAGTTTTCCACTGCAGTCAGGAGTACAGCACACCTGGAATTGAAGCTCTGTCCTATTTACAATCATAACTCTCTGCTGACAAAAGCTTCCTTTGTGCCTGTAAAAATACATTATCATCAGGTATCTTTTGATTCTTCTTATCTTGGGTTGCTCCAGAGTGGCCATGGTTGTTTGTCACAAGGAGATCCCCTACTCCATAAGTTCAGAGCAGCTTTACATAGAGATATAATTTTCTTTTAAAGTAAAACTGGAATTTTTTTTAAACTCTGCTCCTCCATTTTCAGTCTTTCAGACTCATTGGACTCACCAAGTCGGTACAAATGTACCTGAGCCAAATTGGCTCAATTTTTTTATTTCTGCTAATAATTTTGAATCTGTCATTAATTGTTGCTGTAAAGAAAATTATCATTTTAACTATGCCAGTAACATTAGAATTTAGCTTGGACTTCATTGTCAGCTTACAGCTGCATTAAAATGAGAAGACAGTTTTTAGACTGAATATTTAATGTTCACATTATGAAGTTTGCCTCATGTTTTGTTAGTATACAGCAGGTGGAAAACCATCAAAAGGAAAACACTTAGTGAAACAAACATAATTTCATTTTCAAATATATGTGTGGAATTAAAAGCTAATTTATTTTTTGTTTCAGAATAGATAGATAAATCTGTAACAGGCAATGAAGACTGCAGTTATCTGTTGGCAGAAAGCAAAGTCTATCAATATTCTTATTCATTGGAAGAAATTCATGTTTTCTTCTTTACATTTTCCAAAAATTCATTCTTTCTTTCATTCATGGAATGAAAAAGACAATTTTTGTAAAACAAAACACCTTGTTTGTATGTCTTTGAACTTGTAGTCTGTGCTAAAATCTCCACTGTATGCCTAATTGCCCATTCCTTTCCAAATTGTGGGAAAGAAAATATGATTTTAAAACAAAGGAAATAAAAATGAAGGAAATCCAAAGATTTCCTTCCAAAAGGAAAGAAAAGAAAATACTATTTTAACAAAGAGGAAATAAAAATGAAGGAAATCCAAAGAACCTTCTGTCAAGTGTCTCTCTCTCACTGAGCTCAAACAATCAACACATTAACGCTGCAGTTATAGTAAGACTAAATTCAAGGATTATTTTCCCTTCTACAGTAAGAATGGCTTAAAATGTTCCAATAAATCTGAAAAAGCAGATTTATTACATGCCAAGTGCAAGATATTTTCTAAGTTTGTATGTCAGTATGCCATTCCTGCCCAAATAGTGGAATTTATAGTCCTTTTTAATGAAAGCTTCAGAGTTATAAAAATGTGGAATGGTTTCAAAAACTCACTATTTCAAAAAATAACTATTTTGTGCTATTCAAAGCACAGTATTCTGGGATTCTCCAAAGTTACAAGACATGTTTGCTCTAGAAAGACTTTGGAATTGCCCCCATAGAAAACTGAGGGAATAAGAGACGATGATAGTAATAATAATAATAATAATAATAATAATAATAATAATAATAATAATAATAATAATAATAATAATAATATTTTAAACAAATTACCCATGTTATATTAGATAATTAATGTAGTCAATTATCTTTGAATGGAAAAAAAGGGAACTACTACATATCCTTAAATTAATACCCAGAAAATATCCTGAGATTTTGTTTTTAGGATCATGGGATCCTAATGATGTCTGCTGATAGTTACAGAGATTGCAGGTGAGACCTGTCTAGGGGCTGTCCCTCTAAATGTCCCCAGAACTGCATGTGAGACACATTCTTAGGGGAATGGAAGGCCAGTGTCTTGATTAGAGACAACAATAGTTGGCTCTGAAAAACTGAGGCAGGGATTAATTAATTTAATTATATGTGACCCATGTGCAAAGCAGCCATGATCCCAAATGAAATTCTCTGATGGTACATGCAGGTTTCTTTCACAAAATGAAAGAGCATTAGGAAACAAGAAAATTTTTATCCTGGTTAAAATTTAGAATTACAAACCTACATCCTAAAGCACGCTGCTGCGTTCTCATGTATGACAGCTTTCTTTTCTGCAAAGATTCAAGAGCTACCTACACAGATCACAGATCAATGCACCAGCCCCTGGCAAGCCTACAGCTATTTAGGTGTGCTCGTCTTCACTGGCAGAAAGCAAAGGATCAAGTCTTTGCTTATTCACTTATTCATTGCTTTTTCTTAAACACATTTTGTTTATTCTTAAGCACAAGAAGTTTAGAACCTTGAGGAAGACATAACATTGAGTATAGTGTTGCTCATGTAATTTTACTGTCATCTGACTTCTGAGACACAGCCTGCCCACCAAGGAGTTAGACTTTAACCCAAATACATTGATCAGGCCATACTAAATCCTACACATTCAACTAAGATGAAAATATGAATTTGTATTCACAGCCATTTTTATTCATAGCTGGAGACTGTCACAGTGGCTCCTCCTGACATAAATCCTCCAGTCATTCTACCTGGGCACATGGTGAACTGCCTGTTTCATATGGCTCATTTTTTGCCCACCTACTCACATTTCTTTCCCTTGGAAAGGAATGTTTAATTTGAGGTTCACAGGGACAGGAGGTTGGGACAGTATACTGAGGAATGTATCCCACTATGGGAATTCAATGGCTGAAAGAGTCCAAGTCCCTCTAAAGGTTAAGAAAAATAAATATCCCACAAGCCACTTCTCTTTGAGTGGGGAATTGACAGCTAAATCTCCTAGAGACTGGTTTCAGTGGAAAAAGAAAAATTTAAAAAAGCAAGCTTCAATAAATGTCTTTGGGTTTTGGTTTCAGACAGAAACACTTTGTTTCGAAAGTAAGATAATCAAAGCAAAGATGAACATATTTACTGGGGGAAGGGGGGGATATTTGTAGAGTTTGGGGGGTTTTACCATGCATTGAAGATACTGTTATTAGGATTTCCTCTAAGAATCTCAGAAATCAGGCTCACAGAGAAGTAAACACTCCTGTACATGCCTTGAACAGCTGTGTTGTCCTTTATGTACCACTGACTCCATTGATCTTGAAGCAAGTGTCATAGGTAACTTCCCTTTAGAACCAGGCATGTTCCAAGCCATCAAGTTTCCTTATGCTGTCTTTCTTGCTTCATAGCATTCAACAGATGAGAAAAAGTGAGTTTTTGTTTCCAATGCTTACAAGTTCATTAGTAAATATCTTTTACAAATCCCTGTGATTATTTCAGAGAAAAAAAAACAATTGCCAGTTCACTGAAGATATTAATTTTATTTAAGGACTATATTTCACACAAGACTTCCCATTTTCAACTTACTTTAATTACATAGTCATTAGAGACAGATATGAGAAGCACAGCTTATTTGAAGCATTTATTATTCATTCTTGTATTGTTAATGAAGTAATGCCTGAAGCGCATCTGCAGTAAGAAGTCACCTTCTTGTTCATCAGTTTTTCAAGTCCATAAAATAAATGTGATTGCTTCAGGTACTGTATTACACAGATTCAGTACCACTGCTTTCCATATTAACATCTACATGCAAATTTATTCTGTTGTTCTTTCTTCAATAATTAACAGTATCTGCTAATATATTCTTGCTCAGACCAGTTCCTTTAGTAATTATCATCCAGTGCTGTATGTATTCACTGAGCAGCTATAGTTTATTCTTTCCCTTTCCATCAAAAGGTCATTTTAAAGACACAACATGCTTTCTATGATCTGTAAGCCCTGCAAGAAGCAAGCTGTTGTTTCAGCCTCTGGGCTACAGTTCCATATGCCTAAATCCATTACAAAATATGGATTTATCTGAAGCCATTGTAAAGCATAATTAACATTTTGGTATTTTGTGTCCAATAATTTATTTTCTGTTATCAAAGTTACATAGGCTGCCAAATGTGTGATACAGATTATGGGACAAACTGTGCTTAAAATGCAGGTTCTTTCAAAACAACCTGTTATTTCCCATGAAGTATTCATGGGGAGAAAGAGAAGATTAAAATGCATAGGCTCGATTTTGCCTTCAGCTCTTTTCTGGCTCCTCTGTTTAAGTCCCAGTTCAACAAAGTACTTAATTGTTTGATTAATTACAATCATTTGGCTATTTCCACTGAGAGGAGTAGTATGATATAGGAACCATGATGCTACAGTTGGTTAACTTTGATCATACAAAATGAAGGACTTGACAAGGAAGGTACCGAGAACAACAGAAATGTTCCCTTCTTTTGACTGGGGACTTTAGACTTGCCTGGAGAAAGTTGTTACAGACCAGTTCCCAGTCCTTTGCTCAAATCTCTTTTATAACTTAATTTACATGATTCAGCTCCATTTTTTTTTCTGTCTTAAATATAATACATGTTGATTCATTTTCTTTAAATTAATAGTACTAGATCCAGAAATGTTCTTAAAAGGCAAGAAGCTTTAGTAAATTAAATGCTAAGCATTTACTCTTGCTCTAGTCAAAAGCACAACAGTCAAGTGAAACACCTTGGCCATTGAAGCTCTGAGCAAGAGTATTCAATGCCTTCTGAATTTGAGGAGATCCAACTGTGTGGTTCAACTCATTTTTCCCCTGGAGTTCCCTTACAGCTGTAAGAAAATCTTCATGTGTGCTACAGAATGAGCAATTTGTGGGCATAAAAGGAGCAAGATTAGCATCATTCCTGACATAGCTGGAAGGTAGCTGGAGAATTGCATTCTGGTCACTTCCTCTGCACCAGGAAGATACAAAATCAATATTTAAAACACTTTCTCTACTGCTTTTGTGGATTCAGAAGAGTGAAATTCTGTTTAATTTCTGTGACATGATTGACCATTGGAAGTGAGGAAGTAAATACCTGAAGCACTGTGAGCTGATGGGATTCTACAAGAGTAGGGGCTACTTATGTGTTTTCAGATAACAGGGGTGAGATTAGAAATTAGGTGCAGAATGAAGGTGAAAAAAACCTTGGATTTTTGCTTGCCATAGATCTTTAGTTTAGAAGTTTAGGTTGTCTGGTTTTTTGGGGTGTTTTTGTTTTTATTTTTTTTTAAGCAAGATTTATTATAAGAATTTCCTGTATAAAGGGAATTTCTGTCAATTCTCTGAACACATAGGACCAGACTAGAAGAGGTGAAAGCATTTGCAGATTTACCCCTGCAACAGAGTAGGTAATTGCAATGCCTAATTCTTACTGATACTGGCACAATATTTTTATAAGCAAAAAGTTGAAATAGAAACAAAAAGAACTCAATATATTTATCATAAAATTCTGCAGTCAAAAGTGACTTTGATGCTTCTGTTCCTGTTTCATTAAGTTCTTCATAGGCAGCATAATCCTGATAATTTCAATTCCCTAGAAGAATATTCTCTATTTCATTTGCTTCTAAAAGACCAAATTATTAACCATGTCATATTGCAAAATTGCCATCTAAAGGCTTCATGATGTGCTAAGTAGAAAGGAAATTGCCAGGGGCTGTAAGCTCTGGGTCAAAGGACAGTTGTTTGTAGCTCATTAGTATGATGTGGTGAAATCTGAAATTATATTAAATGTTTGTTTAAGATGTAATTAGTGAACAATTTATGCATTTTCAAGTATTCCATGCAGATCTGTAGTCTCATATCAACAGTGGCAGAAATGCTTCCTTGGGTCCGTTATGTGCCTCATCCAGAGGCAGGAAAACAATTCAGAAGCCCAAATATATTGCTCAGCATGTTTGCTTTTTTTTTTTTCTTTTTGCTATTTCTCTCTTTACACAGCTGTGCAACCCTGACTACCAATATGTGATCTTACAGGACAGCTCAATTCAGTCTGTCCTGTTCCCATCCTGCCTTTTGATGCCTGAAGAAAATTCAAATATAGCCTGAATTACTTTCATGACTTTGGGCCATGTAGGCCAGGAGTCGTCTTGCAGGCTGCTGTGACAGAAGTACTGAGTACCTCAGAGGCTCTTTCTCAGGTGCACAGGTTTAAGGATGGATGACCTCTTTGCTCAGCATGGTAAGAAGGAGAATAAAGTCTTCACACCAAGGACTCCAGCTGGACTCCTTGTTTTGATGTCAGGGAATGTGGCATGGAATAGGAGATCACACTCATCCCTTGGGAAGTTGGTCTCCATGTCCATCTCTCCCAAAGCACTCAAGTGACCTGACCTGCAAGCTCAATTTAGTGGTTCAACCACCAGCAAAGCTCCAAGCAACCCCAACTTCCTCCCTTTAAAGCAAACTCTAGGTGCATACCTGCACACCTAACAGTAGAACTTCTGTTACATGTGACAGGTGGAAAGGATTAAGATGTTGTTTGTTACCAACACACCAAAAGGAAAAAGAGCATGGCAAGTAGCCCAGTGAATGTGAGTACCCACTTCAGAAAATAAAAGAAATGGAAGGAGGCAGGAAAAAATCTAAGTGTGCTGGGTGAGGGAAATAGTGTTTGTTCTTAGAGTACAGTAGTGCCTGACAAGTTTCTGAAAAAAGGCACAGGATACAATAAATGTAGGGCTGATACATTTCTATCAGACTGTTGAAATAAGGGTTTTGGATAGCCAAGTATGAATCTCCATTTGCTTGCCATTAAATCCTTCTAAAATCTTTGCACAATTTATCTTGGTTCCAGGATATCCAAACCCTCATCAGCCTAGTTCTCGAACCAGATTCATTCCTGCTCTGCCAAAAGAGCTAAAACCCAGGCTAACAAGATTCCATGAACTATGGAGATCAGCTGATTTTGGCATTCATTCCAAATCTCTGAGAGAATCTCCAGCTGTGCTGCACAGTATAACTCACCTTGCTACCTCCAGGGTCACTGCAAACACGTTGTGGCCATGAAATGCCCTATATAGAACAGGACAGACCTGCCAAATATATTTTAGGGGAACAAAAAAAGCCTATAGATACATTTAAAATATAAAAAGTGTATGTGTGTATATGTATAGTTGGATAGATATTATAAAATATAAAGAGCATGTGTGTGCATATATACACACTTTGAGATGAAATAGAGCCAATACAATTAGCAGACATAAAACTCACGAAAGAGCTAAACTCTAACTCACATACAGGATGCAAGTTGCAGTCACTTATTCAATGTTTAACGCTGTATCGCTGAAGGTTCTGTCTATGGCGATTCCAGGTAATCCTCACAAGAAACAAGGTTGTAATGAAAGTCATATTTGAGGAATTATTGAAAAATAAATATATCTAGGCAAGATGAACCTCAGTGCACTGGGTACATCTGTATTATGCTACATATTTCAGGATATTAAAAGTTTTCCTTAGAAAGAAAATAATATAATAATTGGTTGATGGCTAAACTTTTTCCCTGGTTGCCAAATAGATTTACAAATACGCAGTTTAAAATAGTGACTTAGCTACTGTATTTAATATAATTATAGAACACTGAAGCTTTATACGTAGCATTCATTAGTATCTGCATATTTTTTAAAAAAACAGCAAATATTGTGTTTTTCAGTATAACAGCCTTGGAAAATGCAATCTGATCACTTAAAAATTGGATGCAAAACAACTTTGATTACAGATTACTATCTCTAAAAGCAGAGTTACTACGTATAAATTTATTATTGCTCAGGATAAAAATCTATCCCACATGAAATCAATCCTGCTCTCATACTTAATCTGTTTCTACAAAGAGAGTATTTATACACATCAGGATAACTTTAAAAATAATATTTAATTAAAATTTTGTTGCTTATATTAAAAGAATATTGAAATGTCTCAATTGTGTCAAATCAAGTGAAATAGCACTGAGAGTGAATATCTGTTGCTAAAAGTTTTCAGACTGAGTAAAGGCTTGTGTATTAAATGAGTTTTGTAGCTATGACAATGTCCATGTAGAAACTTAGACAAAAGGTATATGAATGTTTATTGAAGACATGTTTATTCTGCATAAAATAGTATTGCATATTGTCAAAAAATTTATGAGAAGAAGCTGCACTTTTACCGCTTCATTCCTATAGCCTGCCTCCATCCTATGGGAAGCCATGTCCTAATGAATTACTGCACTGATACAGAAACAGCTGCAATTAAATACACAGAGCAGCCAATACAACTTGGCTTCTTGAGCAAGGACAAACAGCATCAGAGGAATCAGTTTCCATCCATGCGGGGAGTGAAATTGTGTCAAGTCATAACTCAGTCTTAGGTGGAAGAGGAATGAAGCCTGCCCAGATGGACAAGGTGGAGTGTCTTGGGTTGCAATGCAGGATGTAACCAGGGGTGTGTATTCTATTAACATCTGCTAAAACCAGGTGGGGCAGTGTACTTATCTCTTCCACAACCCGTCCTCCCTCCAGGGGATATCTGCTGTTAATGGGCTATTAAGGCTCACTGCATGACTGATAAAATTACATCATCCCATTGTGAGATGCTCCTCCCAGTGGGAGGAGCCAAGCATTCCTGCCTGGATAAAACCGGAGATTCAGAACACCAGGACATCCTGTTTCCACTGGATTCCCAGAGGAAGACCAGATCCATCTCGCCACCACTGGATTCTACTACAGGATCATCTCTACTCCAACAGAACCATGTCTATCACTCCAGGAGGACTTATTTGGACTGCTCCCAACACCCTGACCAACAAGGTGTCAGGCTGTATTCTGACTCTGTCAGTGTTTCTAGGATTTTTGTTTGTTTGCTTACTTTTTTGGTATTACTACATTTGTATTTTTTTATATTCCTAGTAAAAATCTCTTATTCCTATTCCCATATCTTTGCCTGAAAGCCCCCTTAATTGCAAAATTATAATAATGTGGAGGAAGGGGGTTTACATTCTCCATTCCAAGGGAAGCTCCAGCTTTCCCTGGCAGACATTTGTCTTTCCAAACTGAGACAGTGGAGTTAAGAGTGAAGCACTCAATTGTCACAGTGCTAGAGGCTCAGTCCCACAAGTGCTGGACAGAGGGGAGGAGACAGTCCATCAAAACTGAGCAGTTTCCAGCTTTAGGAAGAATCTCCCTTGAAATTGCATCTACACTACACCAAGCAAGCAGAAAATCTCTCCTTTGTTTTTAGTACTCCTTTGATAGAAGCTGCGCAGCCTAGAGAAGCAGGAAGTAGATGAATTACAATGCACAGGAGTAAAAAGCTTCTGAAGGATAAAAGAGTGATGACTAGGGACCAGAAGTTTAAAAAGGGGAAGATGGGAAAGAACTGGAGGAAAATGGATTTTATAGCAGCAGACTTGCCCATAGCTCCTGAATAGCATTTTGCTATGGTTCAGCTTTGAATTTATTCTGCTGATTCCATATAATTCTGAAATTAAATTCGTAATAACCTCCTATTCACTATAACCTCCTATCTTATGGATATCTCCATATGTCAATACTATCTCCATATGTCAATTTGCTATGACATTTTCCTTGGTTTATCAAACTGACAGACATTGCACTGTGCTTCTAAATGATCCACTCTTGTGAATAAAGAACTATTGATATTGTTCAAGGTTTCAGAATTCATGTTTTGATCCATTTGCTCTTTAAAAGTTGTGTCTAAATTTTCTATTCAAAGAAAAATATGTTGAAAGCAAAGCAGTGAGGTGTTAACCTTTATGTATTTCTACTTTCTGATACACACTTTAACTGCTCAAGCACACATTAATTATTTTCTGCTTGCTTGGCTGGTGTGTTGGTTAGCTTAGTTTGCACAAATATTCTCTTTCTTCATTACCTTGTTTCATTCCCTTGGATAAATTTTGGATACAGTTTACACTTTCTCTTCTTTTTGACATGTTAAGAAAAAGAAAAAATAACTTTAATTTGAGGTGGGCCATTTTTAAAATAGATTAAAGATGCTATTGCTGAATAGCACAACAGAATAGGACAACATAGCATCCCTGACTTCATCAGCAGACTATCCATCCCAATTCACTATATGTGCCTGTTTATGTCTTTGTGCACTTGAATTATCACTGCAAATTTTCATTTCTGTCATCAATTAAATGGAATATTGTGGATGGAAAAGAAGTGCAGTTAAACCACTAGACTTTCAGCAGCACACAGTCTCAGTTTTTAAGTTACTGGATGTTGGTTTCCAGTCTCAAGAAGATAGAATATGTTTCAAGAAATCAATTTTGTTCTCATTTAACCCAAAGAACCTTGCTATTGCTGCATATCCTGCTCTTTCTTCAAAAAGATTTATTACAAAGTATGTAGAAATTCTGATGAGTTTCCCTGAAAATCTAGACTCTTTGAAGGCAAACTCTGTAGTGTATAACCTCACTGCTAGACTAATGTCTTGTCACAGAAATCCCTAAATGTTGCTGGAGATCTCCATCGTATTAGTGGGGTCTCTGTTAGGGCACGCAGGACTGTGGCCTAACCACACAGAGGAATCTTCTGCTGTACTGACTGCTGCTGTGGCTAAACTGGGAAAATCTATATTCCCTCTAGAGATTAAAATCTAAAACCTGTAAAGACTGAAACATCTATTTTGCACAGTGTTAAAAACCACACATAAACTTCACAGATTGTTACGTCATGGACTAGAGCAGAGAACCAATAAGTTACCTCTTCTCTTTTAAACAGGTGAGCTAAGCAAAACAAATTTTATCACCACTATGTGCCTTGCTATGCTTCCAAATATATCCACGTAGGGAAATGGAGGGAAGGAACTAGAGATGAAGTTTCACTCTTTGCACAGAATAGCACTGGGGACAAAAGTAATCACAAAGAAACCTGGGGTGCAGGCACTGGCCCCAGGCCATGCTCTATATTGCTGTGAAACTCACTCTGAACTGATCAGTAAGCTGGACATGTACACCCTGCCTCACCTCTCCTGCTTTGCCAGTTCCTAAAGGGGGAAGAAAATGCATGAACTCCAACCTCACCATCGCTTTCTGCTGCTGTTTCTCTGCCCAGAAAGCAAACAAGGAATAGTGAGTGCATCACAGAACTTGTCCATGTGATTTGATTATATGCATAAGGTACAGCTGAAAAGTCGCCACTAGTGTTTGGGGAAAGGCCAGCAGCAATCAAGGCTGAGAACTCTTAAGGTAGGAATACATTAAAAGCAATTACTCTAATCATTGCCTTCAAAAACTGGAAACCTGTGGCCTTTATTTCATCTGCTCATGTGCAATTAAGTATTCCTACTGCTTTTGTTTGTTTTGGCACACAGAAAGCCACCTTCCCCTAAAATACCAAACAAATGCTTCTAAGAGTTTGACTATCTGACATGATTCTGACATGATTAATCCTTATTCTCCTATAGGGTCAGAATATTGCAATTTGACTTACTTTGGCCTTGTGATCCAGAAAGTCCAGGGACGGGTGGAAAATCCTGAGATATCTAGAAAATCATCTCAATTTTTTCTGCTTGCTGATACCTGGGAGACAGGAATTTTCATCTTTAACAGGGCATAAATAATTAAATCAGGGTTTTAAACTAAAGGCTGAAAAGATCCTAAACATGCTCATTTTTAGGGAGCAAGAAATGTAATCATTCCAAGAGATGATATCCCAGAAGTCAATCCTTTGTAACTGAATTTCAGCCAGCCACCAAATCTTTGGAACTATAGCCTTCAAAATATTGTATGCTCACTTATTATGGACAGTCACATGCCAAATAATAACAGTAATAATATGTTTCCTGTCCTTAAGGTTACCAAAGGTCATATAAAATGTATGAATATCTTTCATCAACTTTTCAATTTGTCAGTTCCCAAAGGTTCCCATACAGAGTGTTTTTTCTAGCACCGCTGTCCAAGTGGTGAATGGGTCTCCACTATTCATAAGGCAAGTGACATCATGCTGTTCTGAATACTGAACAGGAGGTTGAAGCAGAACCTTAATCTCGTTTTTGTCTTCCCTGCCCGTTTTACAGCACCTCTGTGCTGTGAATCAAAGTAGGTTTAGTTTACGGATCTTTGCTCACCAACAATAACTCAAAGTGCAATTTCATTTCAAGATCTAAATACGGAGGAAATCCAAAAAAAAGTTAATTGAAAACCAAAATTAGTCATTTGAATAAACCCTTTTGAGATTAAATTATATTTACAACCCAGCAATTATTTGTTCACATTTGGTTTTTCTTGAAAACTTTTCCTTTACTCCTGTCTTTTTTGAGATCCCCAGAGGTGTTGCAGTGTAGTGATGTATTTACGTGTTTGAAGTCTTGTTTGTTGTGATTAGTCATCAAGAACTCACTTGTTGATAAACATGCTCTGTTTCCCTTATCATATCTCATCTTATCCGATGCATCATTTCTGCTTGAGAGAAGCTATCTCCATTTTATTCTAACATAAATCATGTTTATGTTGAACTCAGACATCTTAAAAGCATTCTACTTCTCTTCCCTGTGTCTTCCTGATTCACTCCAACTGTATCCCAGTAAATTGATTGTCTTCTCTAATTTCTTTATGGTATCTCATATTTATTTAATATGAGAATCTCTCCCATTTCCAAAGAAAATATGGCATTGATTCTCTTGTATCATCAGCCCTTGTCCCATAATACATTACACTGTACTAGATGCAATCACTGTACTGCATTCACTCTTTCATACCCCTGATTTATAGGTCATTACCCTAAAATTTATAATTAACCATATTATTCAGTCTGTTTTACATCAGAAATTGTCTGTCCCCTTTTGCCATGAACAGAAGTGCCCAGGACTCCCAAAACAGAGAGTACAGGAATGCCCTGCTGGCTGATTTCCCCAGGCAGGAAGAAAAACATGTCCAACCCAAAACATTCTCAGACATCATTTGCATTTGGACAAACATCCATCAAAAAACCACAAACAGTCCAACATCCAATAGCTGCTTTGCTGTAACCCTTCTGACAGGGCCTCCTGTAGGAGCATCCATGGACGGCAGGGAGAAGGAACTCTGCTAACCTGAGATATTCTAGAATACGTGGTTTTATTGCAAGGGTCATGGGTAAAAAGGGCCTTGCTTTCAACCACCGGCCTTGGCTGAAGGGAAGTCCCAAAGAGAGAGGGAGAAAGAACAAGAGGGTAAGAGTTAAGAGAGAAGGGAGCGAGGGAGCAAGGTGGCAGGGGTCAGAGAGCAGGGGGAAGGGGTAAGAGCAAGAGTAGGAGGCAGAGAGGCGAAGACAGCGAGGCCCTTGTTACAATACAATGTATCTCCTTTTGTGATGAATATTCTAATTTACAGTGACCAAGCAATACAAGACACAAAATCCTATAGAATCTACATATAGCCTACTACATTACCATATGTAGAACTACTACATTACCATACTATGTTATATTTTAGACTCTAAAAAGTACTCTTCAGACTTTTCTGTTTTGCTACATTGACCTTTGGATCCCTTAGCAGCAGAAAGGTATTGTTTAATCAACAGGGATTCTCCTTCAGCTGGCTGGGATATTGTTTTTAGATTATATAGTAACTAAGACTGGGTATCCTACAACTCAAAGTAAGCTTCCATTTCTATTTCGATTATAGGTTTCATATTTTCAGAATCTTTTGCTAGGCAATCATATTTATAAAGTTTCCCTGATTCATCATCCCCAACAGCCTCCCACATACAGCTTTTCTCCAACTCTACTACATCCACCCCTCCAAATGAAGCAACTTACTTTATTAAATTGATTTTTTTAATAAGTTCTGCTGTCCTTGACAGAAACTGTGCTTGATCAGATTGATAGAAAACTCTTCCATAGGGTTCAAACTTCTGTTCCTAAAACCATCTCAAAAATTGTCTGTAGACAGGAATGTTTTTCGGCAGAAAGGTGAATAGCTGTATGACAGGGTATTAAGGGTAACACATATTTTAATATTTCCTATTTCAAGTTGAAACTTTTACATAGATGAAGATGTATCTGATGTGCTTTCTCACAAACTCAATATAACACTGAGGAATGAAAAGCTATTCTGTTTTTCCTTGTTTTCTCAGCAACTTTATACAGAAATACTTTGCATTTTTTTAAAGAGCTGCTCTCAAAACAACTATTTTCCTGGAGCTAAACTTACAGTGATAACTTTCTGAGATCCAAAGAAAATTAATGTAAGCTGATGGATAAGATGGGATGTGGAACATTATGAATTTTGCCTGATGGCTACTGTCTGTAGGGCTGCTAGTAATACTTCACTGATGAAATTACTATAAATATACTGAGAATTGTCTTTGGATAGACAGAGCTATATCAGGAACTGTGAAACAAATGTTATGGGTTTTGTAATAGGTATAACTGGGTCTGACTTGGGATTGAAGAGTGCTGACAAGCCAATTTGCAAACACAGATGTGTGGGCAGACACATTATATGTATCCTGAACAATTCTGCTATGCCATTCTGTACAGAATTATTCTGGGTACAAGTATTTGATAGAGCAGCAAAGCACAGTGAAATTGGTGCCTAAAATTAGATAATCTGATTTTTTTTTTGAAGGTGGCTGGCAAAAAAAGCTGGTGTGCTGAATAGTTTGTGCCTCAAATTTGCTAGAAAATGCTTGGCAGTAGTTACCTGCTTAATGCATATGTTCACTGAAATATTCTATTCCCTTGCCAGTATAGTTTAGGGTTTTTTAAAAGACAGTATTTTCTCTGTGTTTTGTAAGACCCTCACAGTTATTTTACAATGCTGTGTATTCTTGCAGAGTAACCAAAAATTCTCCATCTAAAACCATCCTCATTCAGTTGACAGTCCTGCACAACACTCATTGTTTTTCATAATTCATGTAGGCTGTCTTCATACAGTAGAAAAAGTAAAAAATAACAAATATAGTTTGTATCCACCAAAAGTTTCCAATCAATTTTTTAGATATGAAAGTTTTAACAACGATAGCTGTTGTTAATTTGAGGTTGAGCTGCAAGGGTGAAAGGACAGATTGTGCAACTGTTTAACAAGCAGCAGATCAGATTAATTGCAATGATCTCATCAGCATTGAAAAGAAAAAAGTT
Organism: Chamaea fasciata; assembly: GCF_029207755.1. Taxonomy (NCBI): domain Eukaryota; kingdom Metazoa; phylum Chordata; class Aves; order Passeriformes; family Sylviidae; genus Chamaea; species Chamaea fasciata. The sequence continues at coordinate 72,290,779 of NW_027094090.1, read as the reverse complement.
CAGTTTTTGTCTAATTTACTATTTTAAACAGAAACATAAATCTATTGTATTATATAAGAAAAAAACCTGCCCACTTTTCTGATTGTTCTGTGTGAGTTTCCTAGGTATAAATCCACAATAATTATCAAAAGTAATCATGAAACTTTGCTAGCAATTGGTGTTTTACCAGTTCAGCTTTGGAGTCCTTATGCTTTTCATTGGTGAGAGATGCTTCAGCCTTATAACAGCAAATGAAATGAAAAAAAAGAGCTTCTTAAATTTCAGCTATGACACAAATCATTTGTTTTCAGAATAGCTGAGTGTCAAGGTTATGGTAATAGCTATCAATTCAATCTTTTCTGAAAGGTACTTATGGAGAATGATTTAAATCTCAGTTTTAAATCACACGTTGTCCTTTAATATTTGTGGGGTGGGAAACTTCCACAACTTCTCTGCAAAATACGGTACCCTGTCTGTTCTTGAATTTGACTCCTGATGAAAACTGTTCGCTGTGAAGTACTCAAGTAAAATCCCACTCTCTTCCAAATTTAACACAGAATGCATTGAGATTTTTTTAAAAATTAGTCTCCCATTATTTTTCCAGCAGTGCATTAAGCACACAAGTTTGTACTCTGAAGTGGACTGCGTAGACAACACAATAAATGAAAGATATGGATTTATAAACATTTCCTAAATCATTTGCTCATTTCTTTTCCGTGTGTTCTGCTCCACAAGTTTGATTCTTAAGTGGTTTGTAAAAAATCATGTATTACTGTTAAATTAGAAATTATTGCCTCTCTGTAATCCCTAAATATGAGTTATTGTTTAAAATACATTAATATTCAGTGTGTTCCAGAAAATACAGATAAATCTGGTACCAACAAACAGTATTTTCACTTTTTTTCCACACCACACTGACATAGAATAATGAGCTCAAAAATTTGGGTTCATGGAATTTCAGGGCAGAAAAGCAGAAAGTCGAGTGGGAGCAACCAACAATTTGTTTGGAAAAAAAAAAAAAAAAAAAAAAAAAAAAAAAAAAAAAAAAAAAAGTTGAATTCTTTATATGAAGATTAAATCTAGATAATAGATACTGATGCAGCATTTATTGCTGCATAAAACATTATAAACATTATTTATATTTTGAAAAACATTAAAAAATTCTCATTTAATCAACATGATCACAACATATAAAACTAATCAACACAAGGATGCATTATGAATCTTGCCTGGTGGATCTGCACACCATCTTACAACACCGTCATTCTGAATGATATCTGGGGAGAGTTTATCAAGTGTAAATACAGAGGGGAGTTAAGGTTTTCTCTCTTCTCTGGTTTTCCTACCTCATGCATAGTTGTTTTTTTACATTTTGTCCTTTATTGCTCTTGGCTGTGTTTCTGAAGACTGTGCCAAATCTGAGGCCTATTCAAGTTGTTTCCATTTAAGTGCGTAAAAGTAAATAATTTCTAGTTATGTAATTATTGTCACTCTAAATTGCTGTGTCTTTGTGATTTGCTTTATAAGTACTGTCACTTTGCAGTGGCTACCAGGCATTCAGGTTCTGTAGTCTAGCTGAGAGCTATCATTAGCAAATCAAAGCAGATGTATTTGTATGTGTATTTCTATTTCCCAGTCCTCAGAGTGCTCTACTGTACTGCTGCTACTTTAACTTTTGACCCCTGGCAAACCATTAGTCTGCCTTGTTGAACACATTTTTTGTCTTAATATTGAGATTTATTTTTTTTTAGCAAGCATTTTTCCTAACATTAGGGACAGAAAAAATGGTGCCTACAATGATTTTAAGTAGCCTTCAAGAAAGCCCAGTGTCACAGCTGTGATTCAGTTGAATTTGTCTGAGTCATGTTCAGGAGAGACTGGCCTCATTCCTGTCCCCTGGATTTCTCCCTGTGCCAGGGAGCCTTCCTTTCCCAGGTGCTGTCTCATCCTCAAGTGGGGTTCCACAGCAGATTTGCCCTCAGCAAACACTGAGCATAAATGCCAGAATATAAGTGCTGGCAGTTGGACTTCCTTGACCATTATACAAAATTTCCTTACAAACCTATTTTTATCTCATCTCCTAGGAATCCTCAACAAAGGAATCCTTGTGATTAAGAGGTCTTGAAGTGAGATGTATGAGATGTGATTTAATAACTGCTTCACCAGAGACTTGAGAAAATGACCTGCACATTTTGGGCCACAACTTTCTGCCTGTTGAATGAGAATGAAATAGCCTCCTGCTTTTAACCTTTTGTCATCTGTTTGGATTGGGATGTAGGTGGTGCTTTGCAAATTATAGGTCCTGCTTTCAGCTGGAGAAACTTTAGGACTGAATTCATTACAAGGGTCAGGAGGAGCAGGGACAGATATTAAACTGATTAAACACTGCAGAAGCATCAGTCACTGAAAGGGTGAAAGATTTCTAACAGGCAATTTTCCTTGAAAAAACTGGACGAAGAGCATGTTCCTGTGCAATCACACCTACTCATTAACTCAGCAATAATCATATCTTTGGCTAGTGAACTCCTTGCATTTCAGACCTGGATTATATTTAATGGAGAATACAGCCATTACAAAGGCTCACCCCTCTCTCCTCAACTGATTTTTCAGGCTCACTGTAGTGATAAACCTAAAACACCTTCATTTTTGCATCCTTCTGCAGCCTTCATGTACCAAGGTCATCAAATTCGTGTCACTACTTTATTTTCACTGTGGTGCTGACACTGGAGTGGGCAGATCACCAATGTGCTATTGAGGAACACATTTACTGCAGTGGGAGCTGCAGGTTGCTCTGGGTGCTGGGAGCCACAGGCAAGAGGCCATGAACAGGCACAGATCCTTTGCACAACAAAAAATCCCAAGAAACACTCCAACAAAGCCATGCAGATATTTTGGGAAGATGTATTAATGAAAGAAGCCCAGTTTAGAGCATGATTTACTTCAATAGAAGAGAAAAAAGATTTAAAAAACCCTCAAGGTTTGGTTTAACATTTTTTTTTCCTCATGTTCTGTTGTCCCCAGGTGCCCTCAAAAGTTAGTATCTATAAATTAAAGTGTCTTATTCTGGAACAGGGAATAAGGTTCTTTGTAGAGAGACAGAGTGGAATACTGACACTTCATTAACTGAGATGGTACTCTTTTTTTTAAGGCTAAATAAAATAATTTCAATGTGTATTTTGCGAGAGGAAAGGAAAAGAAGGTGCTAAGCAGGTAAAGAAAAAAATAATGCAGTAAGAACAAAGGTGAGGAAAATAAAGGATGAAAAAAGCCAAAGTCAGAAACAGAATAAATAAGTGATTCTGTGTAATGACAATTTTAAATCAGATTCACTGTTGTTTTGGTTACTCAAAGTCCTGGTTTTACCCAGTGTCTGATGCATTGTACCATCTTGCAAACACAAGCAGAAAAGGTGGCTCTGCTCTGTTTAAAAGCATTCAAATTCAAAATGGCTGTGATGAGCAAAATTAAAAAGTGATCTTAAAAACTATCTCTTGGCCACAAGTTTGCTTTCTAAAACTTGTTTTCGCAGGGCAGCCAAAAGTTACAAACATAAATAGCATTCAGTAGTTACTGACTTTTTCCAGCAATGAAAATAATACCTCTACTTCTGTCAGAGGACCTTTTATGGAAAGCTAATGCATTATATATGTTTGAGTCTCTTAGCCATTAAATGTGCCATTTGACAACGTAAATGCTTTGCTTCTGAGACCCACAAAAATGTCTTTTCAAAAGGAGAATAAAGCTGTAGATTAAACGTTTTTATTAGAGATTAGGGTATTGTAAAATTAAGTGCTATAACTACATTGGCAACTTAAGGGGTTTAAAAAGCACAATAAAAACACTGTGCCTGCACTAATTGCAGGCCCTGTTTTTTCTCCTATTCTACCCTATCTTATCTTTTAAGGACATAAATTAAAAGAATTAGCAATTGTACTGTGCTGGCAGAGTACAATATTTTTTTGAGCAGAGTACAAAAGAACACAAAAATAACAGTATGCAACGCTCGGTATCTAAGAAATGCTGTGTAAATAATAATTCTTGTGAACTCTTGGGGTGGAGATACGCATCTGTTTCTCTCTCGATACAAGCAGGAGACAAAGCTCAAAACCAATGGTGTAAAGATTTCAGGCTTTGGGGAAGGACAAGACAACATTTAATGCAAGTGTTCAGTAGGCAGAGCTGTGTCCTTCTGGCTGTATTAGGAGTATCCCTGCCCTGAGGAATACTTGAATTAATTTTGAGGCCCTTCAGCTACAGTAGCACACACAAGGCTTGCTGTTGTTGTTTTAGTGGTAACAAAACTGGAGCACTAAAATCATAATCCTAAACTATCCAGTGTGTCCATTAGCTTAAGCCAAGAATCCAGGACTGGTGTGTTTTCAGCTAAATCTTGGTTTGTTTTTTTTTTTTTCCGGGGACACATTTTGTCCTTGATGACAACTGCTTTGATCTTAGAGAAGCTAGAGGCAATAGCTGTTGTTTTGTTAAGGAAAAACAACAAAAAACCAAAACAACAAACAAAGCGCAACTAGTCACAGAATAGTCACACAGAAATGCTCTTTTTGATATTTGTTGCTTGGTGTTTGGCTTACTTAGTAAACTCTCCAGGAAAAAAAAAAAATTGCATGGTTCTACATCCTGTGTATCAATGCTGCATATATAAAGCTGTACAAAAATGTAGGCATGTGGGTAAAGGACCAATATTTTTAAAAAGAGGCATTATTTTCTCTCCAGTGCTGGGGAGTCTATCCACTTGTACCTAAACACTGATCCCTGACCGCTCAGGACAGCACAACACATCCCTAAGAGATTTGCTGAGCTTAACACTGAAACCGAGCTCTCGAAGCACTGGATCAGATTTACACAAAACCAGTCCCTTGCTTCCAACAAGAGTGTGGTTGCAATAACCACATTTCACACAGTAGAAGCAGCTGAGCAACTGTGAGGGTTGTGAGAACCCCATTCTCCATTCATGATGCTTGTAACTCAATTGAACTATTTTTATCTTTTGACAGAAAAATATGACAGAAAGATAAGCCATGAAATCAAGAATTAAGCAGGTAGAGGCATCAAACATTGTGTTTGTTGATGGCACTAAGCAAAGCATACAGAAGAGACCACATTCAGCAAAAAGAGCAATAAATTATATGATGTTGGGTCTTTATTCTCTCAGTTTAATAGTGATAGGACATCCTCCAGCTGTCCTGAAAAATGGGAATAGAGGAGTTTATTATATGGTGAGTGTATAATAGTGAATGTGCCATTCACACTGCCATTTGTTTCCTCTGCTCAGAGAACACCACAACATGCTTCTGGAGAGGCTAACAATACAAATAACTTGCTCTCTGTTTCCAGCTACAAGTAGTGGCTGCTGTGCATTCTTCACACAGATTTCATGCTCTGACAGAGCCTGTATTATCCTGGTTTTTGTAACAAATGAACGCTGATAGCCACAATGAATGTGCCTAATAACTTCAATGCATATTTTCAGAATAGCACCCAAGAGTGCCTTATTCGCTGCCTGATATAGAGAAGCAAGGAGTATTTCCAACTCTTATCTAGTATAAAATTGAGGCTCTGTTGTTTCACGTGCAGTTCCTTTCAAGGACAAACAAGGAAAATGCTTACTTGACACAAATACAGCACATCTTATCTAAATTACCTCCATTATTATTAAATTTATTAATAAAATGGCATTTTTGCAGTTACTTCAGTATTTTGCAGTGAATATTATGCAATTATTACAATTTGCCACTGAGAACTGACTATATGCTGATTAAGTAGGCTCAGTGGATAGGAAATGAAGGTGACTGATAGCAAATGCTGGGGGTTTGCTAGTTATCTCAAAGTAAAAGAGGAAAAATACTCATTACATAGACCAGAAAGGTTATAAAGTAAAAAATAAGTAGGAAAAAGAGAAATTATAGCAACACTTTTTGTTGGAAATGGGCATGGCTGAGCAGAAAATTAATGGGAAATTAATAAACAAATGTTCCTGAGAAAGAAAAAGTCTCATTTTGCCCTGGGTAAGTCTATTTTATCTTTATGAATAACACCCAAAAGATGTGGGTCATACATAGTAGTCTAGTTAAGATATATCTAAACCCAGGCATCTAAAATTTGGTCACATCAGAGTCTGAATTAAGAATAATGTTGAGGATTTCAGTGACTCCATCTGGGGTAGTAAGGAACAATCCGACAACAGTTCTCCTGTATCAAATTTACTTGGGTGGGAGGAATAGACCTGGGCTTTTCTTGGGTGGTTGGCCATTCTTTACCTTAAATATTCCCACTGAATAGAAATTCCAAAATCAGGTCTCCAACACAGAAAGAGAATTGATGGGGAAGGGAATTGTCCATTCTTATTTACTGTCATCAACTATGAAAAAGGGACCCCATGGCCCAGTATTGGAAATGATCTCAAGTAGTTTTTTTGAGTCATGAATAGAATAAAAGACCAAATTAATTAAATTTACTTCTCTCGGGGTGTCTTGTTCTCTTCTTTGTCCTCCCAGGTATCTCAACAAATAATTTTAGTTGGTCTTTCTATGAGCTATGGAGCAGCAGTCCAAAAACCACTTCAGTGAAGTTCAAAGGACCGATTAGGTCTTTTTCTCCATCAGACTTTGTTTTCTTCCAGAGATTGTTTTCCGAGAGATAAACAAAGTTGCCATACTGTAAATCACTGCTGTCAGTTCCCCCTCTCCCCCTCCCCAGCCCCAAATTGCTTAATTAGATTTTTAGATAACAAAGCTCAGTAAATTCTCAGTAGAGTCAACATCGATTTAAGGGAACGCTCACTATGTCGCATCAGTCGTGGTCTTTATTTTGGAGCAGTACTAATGATGGAAGTCAAGCTGCTAGCAAGCAGCTTAAGAACACAAAAACTGTCTTTTAGAAGAGGCAACAAACTTCCATCTGCTTTCAGACGATCAGTGAGCTCTCCCTAAAGGCAGAATGGCAAGTGTCCCCAGATGGCCTCTGCATGAGCAATGGCAGAAGAAATCAACCTCTCCAGGCTGTCAGATGAATGACCTACAGTTTCCCATTCAAAGGACTGAGCTGTGTTAGTGGCAGACAATATAATCCAGGGACAAGGAGACAGGTAAAAAGAGTGTCTGTCAGTGTTTTTAGAAGACTGTGTGGCTTGAATAACAGAGCACAAGTTTCATATTGTTTTACAATGATAAGAGCTTGTCACAAAATTTTTTGTAGCACAATATCTATCCATTAGTCCACACTCTGGCATTTCTGCAGAGTGGACTATACTGAAATTGTCGGTGTGAGGAGTAACTTATCCTGTGATCGTTCTGACAGCGCTCTACCAATCTGTCCTCTGCTGGTCCAGCACAACTCTCAGTGGGCTCTTAAACATTCTCTTAAAGCCCTCAGCAAAAGCCAGTGGAGAGACAGAAAGGCTGGATTGAAGGCAAGTGAAACATCTGTCAGACGAGGTATGTGCTACAGAACTGATGTTGTGATGATTTAGTTATAGGTTTCCAGTAAGATGATAAACCTCAGATTCCAGCTAACAAAAAAAAGGAATATCTTGGCAATTTCACGTCATGCATGATCCTTTTACCCAAACTTCTTTTGTTGCCTGCTAATTAATCATGTTTTGCCTGTACAAAACTAATAAAAAGTATTATCAGAAATATTTTGCATATAGAATAATAAACTCCACAGACAGTTCTGTTCTCTTCAGCTTTCTCTAGCTTTAACTGTTTTCCTGAAGTGGTGATCAGTATTCTAAGTGAGACCAACCATTAATTCCCTCACAGAAAATATGGATCAGGCCTTTCAAGGAGCAGATGAAACAAGCTGATTGTTGCCAGCTTTGATAAATTTTGCTTAATTGGACCTGGCAAACGCACAACAAACACTGTGCTGTGGACTTATTATAGCACCTACTCTTCTAAAACTTTGTAAAGCAGTTGGCGTGGCATACAAAAAATTCTGCTCTCCACATTTAAAGTGCTGCAGTAATTTATTTGAGAGAGACACAAAGAAATTCAGTGTTGGGGGTTTTGGAAGTTTTTTCTGGGTGAAAAAAAAGAAAAAAAAAAAAAAAAAAACCAACAAACAATGGAACCAAAACCTAAAACTCCAACTAAGTTTCTTTTTACCCTTTTCAGTCTGTTAACAAATAGAGTTCATAGGAACAATCTGTTCTGGAGGAATGACCCTGGATATAACCTCAATCAAGCATTAGAAACCAGATGAGCCTTTTGGGGCCTGCAGTTTTGTAAGGACTCTTAACACTTAAAAAGATGTAGATGCTGTTATTTGTTTCTTTATAAAGTTAGAGCAGTGAGGTCCATGAGCTGGTTCCATTCTATCTGGGCCCTCATGGGTGAGTAAGGTGCTGCTGAGGATGGATAATGGCTGGCTCCTTTAGCTCTTGCTTCTTGTATCCTGAGGTGTGATGGTCTTGCAAATTTTGGGTCATTTAGTTTTCCAAGTTTTATTTTTACTGAGTTTCCCCTTCATCTCTGCTTCCCAACAATGTTCTGCTTCTGTAAATCACTTTAACCCAGTGCTTGCAAATGGAAATTCACAAGCGCTCCTTACCCAGAATCCAGACAATATCACTCATATTCAGGAAGGGCTGAAATGGGAGGTTATGTTTTCTTTTTATATTATTTTCAGTAGTTTTCCAGTGAACCTGGCCATTGTTCTTGCCAGCCAGTGCTTGTCAGAAAGGTTACAGCAGTGTGCAAAAATCTGGCTACCACTTTAGTGGATGTAGATAGCTGGATTAGCAAATGTGGGATCTGCAGTACAATAAGCACCTTTGTCTGGGGCTTTTGCAAAGTCTGGAAGAGCTGGCATTGTGCCTAGTTCAATGTAGCTATTAGAGTATTTTCACTGACTTTAATTGGAGCTGGATTAGGGCCTAATCATTAAAAAAAAAATCTTCACCCTGCAGCAAGCAATGGTCACATTTGACCTCAAAATTTCAGTAAGAGGCATTGGTACAGGAAAACTAGAACATGAAAGATGGAAAAATAATATTTTCCTGTCAAAAGAGGAATGATAGATAACTATATGTAATACAGTGACCATATGCCTCAAATTTATCTTGAACTCCCCAAATTTTTTTCCACATCAGATCTGTCCAATTTTGATTTTTGGCAGCTGCCAGCACACAGTGGAAGAGAAGGCTGTTCGTCTGCCTTTAGCTGGTGTGGGATTTGCTGTTGGCAAGCACAGATGACAAACACTTCAGTTCTGTGACCAAATGTCTTTGCCATTGTTTTTATTAGACTGTGGGATGTTTTTCCTGATCTGTGGCAAGATATTTTGACAACTCACTGCAGTACAATAAATGAATAAAATATCAGAGAATAATATATTTTATGTGCATGTGTACACATCTATATTTTAACATATAGAAGTAGAATGAATTAGTAAGTGGAGTTTTTTAGAAAAGACTTTACAGTTCACAAAGCCAATGATGTATCACTGTTACAGATTTACAGTGATTGTCCATCTGTGTCTCTTGCTCTTTGCCTTCAATGTCTTCTTATTTTCCATGTACTCCATATGAGAGGTGCCACACTCCATGCCCTGTGAAAGTCCAAATGGAATATTTGAAGTGCAGTGGAAGCACAGCTGAACTGAGACAGAAAGACTAGTAATGCAGGAAACCCTAAATACTGTAATAATATTAATTCTTCTATAATTAATTTCTGTATCTTAATTTCTTATCTTTTTAGGAGATTAATTTTTTGACAATCCTATTAGGGAATTGTGTTTTGGTTTGGATTTTGTAATGTGTAACATATTATGAGTTATTACTTCTTGTTGCATTCAAAACATCTGCTATTTGGGAGGCATGAGAAGAATCATCTCTGTTAGTTTTATCATGTCGACCAATATGGGATAAGAGGTCGATGAGATATGACGAAAAAATTCATGTTAATTTATCAATTAACACGGAATGGGGAAGGTTGGAAGGAACCCATAGTGGGTCACCTGCTCACATGGTTAGGTGTCCTGTGAAATGAGCTTTTTTTCCACTCTGAAAAAACTTAAATAATATTCTGGTAACATTTTCATTACAGGAAGAAGTTTCTTTAGCACCCACTTATGTTTCTTCTCAAGCAATGAAGATCTCTCTTCCTGGCATACAAAATGCTAGCTGGGTTTTTTCCTGCTCTTTGTCATCATGAGAGCATTATTACTTACATGCACTCAAACGTGGCAGACAATTGGAGAAACTTCAGCATGGGAATAATATTGGTAAGCCTGGCAAATTGTATGAAAAACTGTTTTTCAGTACTATGATAGCAAGAAATGGAGGTTGCTCCAAAGAAAATTTTTCTTTTTCCTATCTTTGGGTGGGGTTTTTTTGTTTGTTTTGGGGGGCTTTTTTAAATGTTTTTCTTCACTGTAAGGCAAATTTTCTCATGCGAATCTGTTTGATTCCCATACTGATGGACAAATGTGTCAAAACTGCTGGAAGCAAGTGCTGTAGGGCATGTGTTTTAAGGGACTCTTGATTCATTTATATGCCTGTAAATTTTCTATTTTTATTCATGGTTAGCATACTTCACCAGGCCTGTCACACCAGCTCAGAGACTGAACTGAACTCTTTAATGGTTCTATCTTCTGAAATATCTGTGAAGTGTATTAGTTTGTTCTTTTTTAAAATCCCTGCTGGATGCATAACTACACATCCAGTTTAATTCACTATGACTACAGCACATCTTTGCCATCCTAAAAAATTGTCTCCTCCTGGTTATACCAGTTAAAACTTCTTTGTTAATTGACTAACAGAGACAAACTTTTGTCATCTCTGCTCCTCTGTTTCTTCAGTTCTGTTGAATTTTATACTGTTGTGTTTTAGGAGCAGTTAAAAAGGTTCAAAACACACCCTTGTGGTTTTCATGCCCTGGTCTCATGTGGGTTCTTTTAAATCATGTGCAATGAGACTACCTGGATGAGAAATACTTTACAATTTGGGCCATGTTTCAGTTTTTTAAAATCAGAAGTTAATGACCAAATTCCTTGTCTTTATGGGGGAAAGTAAGGTGACCTAATTGTCATATTTCTCTGAAGAATATACTAGAATATACAGGGGTTATTGCAGGATTTGACTTCTGTTTAAGGAGACAGAAATTCCTGCTGGCTTCAAGAACAGTTGGTCAAGACCCTTGCAATGAATTCTAAGCATTTAAGGCTAGGAAAATGTGAGGGTGATGAAGAGACATTTTGGGGAAACGAAGTCCCAAACACCGTTCTGGAAATGGGGGAGAAGGGTTGTTTGGAGGAGAACTAAATCACGGAAAGGAAGATTGTGGCATAAGAAAATTTGATAAACTCATTTTTCATCTTAGAGTCTAAATGTTTCTCTTAGCTACCAAAATAGCCTTGGAGAAGGAATTAAACAGTTGGGCAAATATTGTACAGTCAAGTTTGAAGCCCTGCTCAGAGCTGGGCTTTTTACAGAGCTCTCAAAGCCAAGAGTAGAAAATTAAGAAAGTGAATGCCAGGAACCATCAAGCTGTGGAAGACAGGGCTGGAAAGCACAGCTGTACAGAAAATGACTTTTCAGGGAATTGGGAACTTGCAGGCTACAGAGGGTGGAAAAAAAAAAAAAAAAAAGGAAGTGCAAGCCCACAAAAAAGCATTAGAAAAAGAGAGGAACAGAAGATCAGTCCCAAGAAGGGTTATGAATGCAAGGAAATTAATTTACATGAGTAAAAATTAATTATGCCAGATGAGAACATTGTTTTAATTGCCTTTAGCAGAAGACGAGCAGGGTAACTGCAGGACTGTTCTAGGCCTTGAAGTACTTTGAGACCCTTTTCATAAAAGCCTTACAAATTCAGAACTTATATTCAGACAAAATGAGAAGCCTGTCACACCCCACTGTCTCCTGCCCCTTGTTTTGGGCAAACCTCGATGGTTAACAGTTTCTGCTGCTTCTCTGTCCCCTTATTTCTTGGTAGCATGTTTGCCAGGCAGACACCAAGGATGGCAAAGTGGATTAATGGGGCTCCAGAGCAGTGTAATAAATGCCAACAGGAAGCATCCCTCCTGTTTGATGCACGGCTTTGACTTTCAGCTATGGATGTGGAGGATCATACATTCTGATATAAGTGCAGTTTCTTTATGGATCATTTAGTGCTATATTCATAAAGTCATTGCTAGACCTTTAACTTTCAAAGTTAGGAGATACAAGGAAATATAATAAATCTGCCCTGTATGGTTATAAGGTATTACTTCTCCTCATAGTTACCTAGCTTTCTCCAAACATAAATTTTAGCCACTTGGGCACCCATCAGGACATGGTTCAAGCTGGTCCCTCCAAGCCCACATAATGACCGTCACAGAATCAACTCCTCTGTTCCATCCACCGTTCAAAACAAAATTATGGTTTGTGCATGTAATTATTTCATGTCACAGCAGAAAATTCTTGCTTTGTTTGTTAACCAGAATGTACTAATCCTACTTTTTTTCTAGTGAAAATCTGCAGTACTATTCAATTTAATATAGAACTCTGAGAATATATGCTTATTTCTTCTCTGAAGATGTTTGAGCCTGTCATCTTTCTGCTAGTGCATAGGCAAAAAAAAATCATGTTGGCTCCAAAGAATTAGTACCCCTGCCTCTTAAAAATTTCAATAGTAGAGAAAGACAGTAAAAAATATATTGCGCTATATTTTCTAAGGAGAATTTTTAAACTAGCCTCTAGTTTTGCATAGTTTTCACATAGTCTAGCAAGCTACGTGAATAACCCAAAAGCAGTGGGTTATTCACATAACAAAAACAGAGCAGGTGTCAGCAAACTGTGAAGGAACCTACCACATCAGTGCACAGAAAATAACACCTTGAATCACGGAACCTGCTTTGTTCTTCTCCTGCAGCTCTCTATTGTAGCCCTCACAGCCACCTCTGAGCCCTTTCCAAACTTTGCTTTCTGCTTCTGGAGTTTTGTTCTATCACAAGGCCCAGAGCTAACCCTGTGTTGCACTGCTGCTGTCATCAGAGGGAAAATAAGGTGAGGGGAAAGCACAGAACTGAGATGAGGGGCAGCCTTGGGCATCAAGCCCTGCCCACCACTGCTTCCCCAGCTTTCCCCAGCAGCAGGAAGCAGGCTGGATGTGCTCAGCCATGGCACCAAGACCTTCAGAACGCCCTGCTCTTCCTCCAGATGACAAATGGGGCCAGGTGATTATTTGACATGCCCTGATGTCCAGCTGAGCAACAGAATCACAAAGTCTGGCTGGCTAATAGGTGACTTTTGGCAGCTCCTCAGCCCAGATGTCAGTGAGTTTATTTCAGGTAACTGTATCCAGGTGCTCTTTAAAGGTTTCTTATCCTTTTTAGTGTTTCTGTTCAGTTCCACTCTTGGCTCTGCTGTCAGTCCCAGTGCTGAAGGAAGTTTAGCACAAGGACTGCAGTGCTACTGTGGCAGCACTTTGTCTCTTCCAATATCCTTCTGCTTTCTGTCCTACAGGGTGGAGGGTGTGTGCTCTGAATTGCTGAGGTCAAATTCATAAATTCTTCAGGAACAGAAGAGGGTGAGACTGGTTCAGAGCTGTCAGAGGGCAGTTACTGGCACACACCACACACCACCTACAGCCCCGATGCTTCTCCTATAACTGGTGTTTGTCGCAGTAAAAGGTAAACCATATTTATTTTGAGAGTCTAATTGCAAAATGTAGATTAATATGGAGAAATCAGTGACTACAACAAAAAGTGTACAATGTGGCTGTTGCCCTCAGACCATTGTTTTTCTGCCCAGAAATGTTCCAATGCATCTTTTCCCTCATCACACCAATTTTATTCCACTCTGGTCCCTAGCTCTCTGCTAGCTGTCAATTACATGTAATTTTCCTTTTCCTCTGCCCACCACTGCCATCACACTGAATTTTTGGTGGCTATGATGTTGTACGTGTAGAGGTGAAAGGTCACGTCAGGGGAGAACAAGCAATGGTTCTACAAACCTCAGGTTAGGGTGAGACAAACTACATATAAACACTGATTTTTCCCTTTTTCCTTTTTTAAATTCTCAGGTTGTGGGTGTGTAAACACATGGAGTGATTGGAATGATATGATTCAGCATGTGCTTAAATAATAAGTTTTTATGGCTAAAAATAAGAGTCTCATATCTTTAAATGACTCTGCTCTATATTTGTTACAGAAATCCTCCAAAGGCAAGGAAGCAAGGAGCCCGATAACTGCACCTGCTGTTATCAGATCCCACTGGGAATTGATCAGGTGACCCCCATAAAGAATTAAAAAGACATTCAGGAAAGGGTTCTTTTCCTTTCTTTTCAGATGATTCTGAAACTGGGGAACTAAATGCAAGGAATTTATTAGTGCTGGATAAACTGGTGTGAATCACACAGCTGAGCCAAGGACCAGCAGGGGCAAAGCAATGAACAAAATTCCTGGTTGGTTTTGCAGCACCTGTTGGTATTTTTAACATACATTTTGTACCTCATTTCAACTGCTGATCTGGTGCAATCCATTGCTGTGGGGAAAAAAAAATTAATTAAGCTACTGCACTGAATTCTCAAAGAAGTCATTTAAATACACCAGTGCTATCTCTCTAGCTGTTAGCTATAGGTAAACATTATCTTTTTGATAGTAAATGTTGTGACAGAATGAGTCCTTGACTGATGTCCTGATTGCAGGCCACATAAAGAATAATAAATGAACACGACTCTTTTGTGGCTGTTTCCTCACAAGTGTTCAAATACCTTCAAGTGCTTTGAATCTTCCCATATTTGGGTTTTGTATAGTTGATTTCTTGGGTTTTGGAAAAGTACAATTTCTTTTTAATGATGTCATCATTTAATGTAGTGTCGTGGTATTTCTCAGGGAACTTCAGATTCCAGTCACCATGTAGCAAATATGTGTGGGTGATTTTCTGAAAGAGAGTAAGGTTTTGAAAACCAGTGCTAAGTTCTACTCATGAATTCTGCTTGTTGCAATATTTCACAAAACACAGAATCACCACCCAGGGTTTGGGCAGAGAAAACTCTAACTGGAAATTTTAACTACTGTATATCTAATTTATGAAAATCTGCTTAATCCTATTTGCTTTTTTCCTGCCTGATTTATGCCTGTTTTATGAAAAAATGTATTTCCCAGTAATTCATGTTTCCATTTTCTAATAGCTTTAGCCTGAAAATATAATGGCAGCATCTATATATTTCTTGGTTTTACTCTCACATTCTATCACAGGCTAGAAAATGCTTTAACAAATGAGAGACTTGATTGATTATACAACAGAGATTCAATCACAAAGAAATAGTGTGAGGATAAAGCTTCTTTCTGGCCAAGCTGATGGACCTTTAAACTATTGCCTAAATCCACAAAGCCAACAGTTAATTGGAATGGTACAGTTCACTTACATAAATCACCCATACACACTGTATATTTTGCAACAAACCACAGTAATAATTTGGAATTGCATCATTCTCTGCAAAATAAAACACCCTTGTGGTCTCTGAAGAAAAGGCTGCAATGCTGTGCTGGAGAGTGAGCAGCTTCAGCAGGGGATTCCAGATAGACAGGCTCTACTTGCTAAAATTTTTGCCTACAGCACATTACCTGTATTTTTATTAAAGTAGCCTGTGAATCCTCTTTGAGAAACAAACAGCTTCCTCTTCATCCTGAAAATATGGTTAGGGATGTGGAGGTGGTAGCATTGGCAAGAAGCAGCATTTATTTTTGTTGGAAATTTCCAAAATATCCTGGCAAAGGCTTGACTAAAGATACTATTTAATGGTTCAACACTAATTCACAGAATAAAAATGCTGTATTATGTGTCTTCTGGAGGTGTAGTGGGTTCTGTGAGTGGTGATCCAATCCTGTTCTCTGATATGGTATTAGGAATAAAGACAAGGGTAAGGTACAGGCTGAAGAAACCAGGATTTACAAAACCTGCTCAGAAGGACTGAGTTCTAATGAAAAGAGCAGGATTCAAGGATTATTCCTGGAGGCAGAAAGGTGAGCTACCATAAAGCACACACAGAAAAGACAGCTGGTAGCATGAGGGGTCTGGCTCACAGATGCTTTGGAGCAGGTTTTGTAAATCCTAGTCTCTTCAGCCTGTACCTTACCCTTATCTTTATTCCTAATACCAAATTAGAGAACATGATCCTCTCCTACAGCAAAATATAAAACAATACCTGCCAGCAATGGCTTCCTCCCTAATCTTACTGTTTATCTGATGTTTAACACTAAACACAGCTTCTAGGTGCTGCAGTCCTAATCCTAACACTCCTTTCAACCCTTGTCAGGCTCCAAACCCCTTCTCTGCTCTATGTTCTCCAAAGTTACTCTTAGAAACCCTAACTCTCCATGCCAAGGCCTGCCCAGACTCTCCAGGAACACTCCATCATGTGGTGATGTTTAGGTCCCTGCAGCCTTCCATTCCCCACTGCAACCAAGAGAAAAAGCCACTTGCTTTTACCTGCACCAGTTCTCAAGCTTGCCTTGCCTTCTTTAAACCCTGCACCACTTCAGTGGCTCCTTCTCTGTAACTCTGCAGGGCTCTGTTTGCTGTGGAGTGAAAATTACTCCCTGTGATGTGAATGAAACTGGAAGTAGGGGTATGTTTAGGAATTGATAGACTGAGGATTTGTGATCACTTCCCAGTGTAACTGAACCAAATATCTCTTGCAGTATGGAAACTGCAATTTCTTGTTGCCAGGAAGTCTTAAAGTTAATTTTGATGGGGTTCATGTTGGTTTATGTTGGAATGTTAGCACAAAGCTGAGTCAATCCTCTTAGTCAGCTGTATCTGAAATAGAGTTTAAAACTGGGCCATTGCATGCTAAAGAAAATAGAGCCAAATTCCAACAGATCTGTCTTTCTGAGGAGTAAAGCTGAGGGTTTCTACCACAGATTAGCCCCAGAATCACACACTGACCTTCCCAATTCACACCTGCTTGTCTTCCCTCTGGTGTCATTATAGCAGGAGAATGACTGAGGGAGGCACATTTGTAAATGTGGGATATCAAAGCAATTGAGACATGATTTGCTATTATTATTAGGCCCAAGAGACAAGTGGAAATATTTGAATCAGAGAGTAATCATGGAGCTGTTGGAGGCACCTTAATTACCAATCTCCAGCCAGTTATTTAAGTTTTTGGGTCTACTGGAGAGGAATCTTGAGGAAGACATACAATTTCCAGGTGCAATTTCTTTCACCTCTTATGCAATTTCAAGTTCAGTACAGAAGGAGCAAAAGGCTGACACAGGGAGCAGATCCTTCTTGAAGGACTGGAGGCTGGTTCCTGACAGAGGGCACTGAACCTTCCTTGTTTCCTCCTGAGTGATATTATTTGGGCAATGTTGCCTCATTCTTTGCTTTCTGGTGGAGGAAGATAATGGCAATTTAAATTCTGGATTGCTGTGGCACTCACTGAGCTGGCTGGTAAGAGGCTGACCTAGTCTTGTGTCAGTTCTACCAGCAGGTCATTTGCCTGTTTAAAAAAATAATAAAATTAATAATTCCTCTACCAAACATTCTTTGAAGGACATGTTTGCATTTAAGTTATTTCTATTGTACTCAGAGAGTTACTTGGCTTGTGTGCAGTTAACATGACTCATTTAATCCAAAAATAGGATTTGCACACACGTTTTGCAAATCTGCTAACAGCCTACATTAGTTCTGCACTCAGTGGTGTTTGCAGCAATGCCTTCTGGGTGCATATCCCAGCTTTTGGAAACACACTTTGGTCTTTCCTATTTTCCACTTGTTCATATCTCATCTTTTTCTGTTCAGCTGATTAAAGAGATGTGTTCAATCACAGACTTCAGCTTTTGTAACAAAGGAAAGGTCACTGTTTCTAGATTTTTCTGTTATATACCGATTTTTCTTCTGCAACACTTTTGTATCATGACAGGAAAATTAAATTTAAGAACACCTACAAAAGTCAGGTCCCTTGGTGTGCTAGAAAAACAGGATTTAGTAGTCCAAAATCTTCTTTGTAAAGCTGTAGGTAAATGAACCTGTGATAAATCAGTTCAGGTACAATAAGTCATGCAAAATATAACACTTGGAAGACCAAAATCCCCGCTGCATTTATATATATTGTATAATCATTAAATGAAATGCAGGAGCATTTCCCAAAAGGGTGCATTTGAAACAGGTATGGTTTTGATATCCTTATGTAATTTTAGAAGATATAACTGATTGAAACCCTGTAGACATGTATTGCAGCATATCAAATAGCATATGAAACAAAAATGATAAACTGTTGGTCCCTTAAAATGTTGTCTGGGTTTTCCTAGATGGGAAATAGAGGAAATTTCAATCATTCTCAATAGAGAAGTGATAGCTTTTTTTTACACTATTGCTTTTTTTAATATATATAAAAAATGAAAGCTTTTGTTGAAATGTTTTATTTGTGGAGCTCCATTGTGACAGCAACAAGACCTGTTCTCTTTCCACAGAAAAGCTGCACACTTGGGATCAGATGTACACAGATCAAGGAAGAGGCAGACAATTTGCTGTGCCATAAAACACGGAGAGCCTTTGGCACACATGGAAAACGTGAGCCCTGATCCATTATTGGAAACCATTAGCATAAATACTCTGCCAGGTCATTGACATCTGCATTATCAAATCCCCCTGTGGGATTAGATAGCCAGCACTTGGATCATGCTATTAGTCCATGGTATGGTAATGAAATAATCAGCAAAAACACACACGCCCGAGAAGCTCAGAGTTAACACAGATCTGGAACAAAATTAAAACTACACACAGCTCCTTTTAGTTTGCAATGTGCCACATGGAGGATTGCTTTAATGTTCTAAGCACAAAGCTTTGACTCACGTTCAGACTGATCCAGGGTTTTACGTGTAGGTTGAGCTGGTCCTGCTCAGCCCATAATGCTCTTTAAGGAGCTAAATCATGCGCAGGAGCTGTATTACAGTTACCAGAAAACAGCTTCCCTAATTGCAGGTTCTAACCTTTGTTGACTGGATTACCTCTCATCTTGGAATGATTTTTGTATGTTTCTTAGTAAGGGCAGTTCAAAGCTATTCATTTAATGTTTTGGAGTTAAATATACCTTTCCAAAGGCACAGGAGGCCAGAACCTCCTCAAGTCATCACTGATACCAAAGAATTTCCCTGAGAAGTACTTTTGGTCAAAAAATCAGAGGTGGAAGGTAATCTGTCTTGGGAGAGAAGGATTGCAGGGATAGTTGAGACATCCTTAATTTTCATCTTAAAATTCTCAAGTACTTTTCTTTTAACCCATCATCAGAAGACTACCTGTATTATTTGCATATTGTAGGAATTGTAACATTTTCCAGGTGTGGGGAATTAATCATGACTCCTGCAAGTTGTTAGTGTATATATCCTCCATATTATACAGCTGCAATACCCAGACATTGGGGAGAGGTGTCCTGGACACAAATTTCTTGTTCTTCCAGCCTAGCAAAAATAAAACCCGACATAAACTGAGCAACACATATATCTTACCTTGAAATCATATTTTGCTATATATAATTTGTAAATCATATTTACAGTCTTTGGTCTGATATGTCCGATTGACCTGATACGTCCTAGAATTAAATGGAGGAGGTATTTTAGGAGCATTAATTTTAACCTGAGTGTCCTGATTTTACAACTAAACAACTGTGGAGCAGGAGATAAGCTGTACAACTGCTTTCATCCTACTAATTCAGTCCACTATTATTAATAAGGTATGTGAGATTTACGTAAGACCATGGAGATAGATTTAAGTTTAAAATCCAGGAAAACTAAATTATATTTCCTCTAGATTCAAGGCAGAGAATGCTAGAATTCTTTAGTTTACTTATCAGTAAGCTACGTTACAAATAACACCATAAATTTCACCCTACAACTTCAATTACCACAGGCTTTAGACTTCTCAGTAAAATAATAAATTTTCATGCAGGTAAATATATACACCATTCCTTTAAAACAGAGAAATAAAATGCCTTACAGTAAATAAAAATCCAAGATCCTCCATGGGTAAAGTGTGTGTTTCATACATATTGTGAGAAATATAAACAATACAAAGAAAATGAACAAACTCATCATTCTTACCCAGGAATAAGAATGTAATCATCAACAGCATCTTACAGTTTTCAGTATTTATGATATCTATATATTACCCTTTCCCTCTGCCATTTCAAAGCAGTTGCTTTGTATTAAGCTTCACAGAAGCCTTGTGCAATCATATTTCCCTGATCTAGGTGATGGGAATGCAAAGGTACCAGTAATTGACCCCTGAAAAGTGAGTGTGACACACAAAATGCAACCAGCTCCTAACTTGCACCTGCTCTTGTCCCCATACTCACTTCTGGAAGTGCCTATTCAACCTTGGAAGTTTGTGAAGTTGTCTTTTAAATACATTCTGCTTCTGAAAAAAGCTATTGATCGCTAGTGTTAGCTCCAGCAGGCAGCAGTGTGTCTGCTCACACTTATATTAGCACACTCGTAAATGCACAGGGAAATGGTTTCCTGCCTGTCAAAGTGTGTCGGATAGATCAGTACATTCTTCATTCATGGTGGCTATAGCACGTGGCACACTCTGTGGCACAATAATTTGGGGTCTTTGAGATCTGTGCAGAGATGTCACTACCACAAGCCCAATAAGAAACTCATGTTCTGAACATTTTCTCCCAGAAAATTCACAGGGAGGTGGAGATGCTCAGCATATGGATGGTACAGCTTTATGCATCACCCACTGAGGAATGAGCATGCTCCTAAAATCCCCCGTGGCATCTGAAATTTCCTTGGAAACGTCTCCTGAAGTTACTCTGAAGATTTGCCTAAAATGACCCTGTTCAGTTTGTGAGATCACAGCTCACAAATAAACAAGCTACAGCCGCTTTAGGCATTGATCCTATTACTCCAATACTTTATAAGCAGGCACTATATAATTACTCTTAAAATTCTGGTCCAAAGTGTTCTTAGTGTTGATATATCCTGGAATGCTGGAATAATATATAAATATAAAAAATGATGGAAGTATATTAGACAGTGCAGAGCACAATTTCACTTACAAATTTGCTGATGTTTTCTGTCCTTAGATCCTCTAATTAGCAACTCATGACATCACCTGATTTAAACCACTTTGGCTGACATTTTCTGCACTCCTTGCCCCAGGCAGAAGTTGCTGTGGCTCAATTTTCCTTTGTAAATAGGAAGCCATAAAGGCCATTTAACTCACAAAAGAGGTAGGAACTAGCTCAATTATTATTGGTTAGGCACTTTGATATTGCAATGTAGGTAAAAAAGACCATGTGGGAGTGAAAAAATTTTGTTTTCAGAATGTGGTTTGAATCTATGTGAGGCCTGGGGCTGTGCACTGAACCAAATGCTGAAAAATCCTTAGGCAGCAAGCACCATCCATTCTGTGCATGACTGAGTCT
Organism: Chamaea fasciata; assembly: GCF_029207755.1. Taxonomy (NCBI): domain Eukaryota; kingdom Metazoa; phylum Chordata; class Aves; order Passeriformes; family Sylviidae; genus Chamaea; species Chamaea fasciata. Next base: position 72,269,417 of record NW_027094090.1, on the reverse strand, counting down.
GGAGTCTAGAGTAGAAATTAATATGTGATTGTGTAATTAGACTGTAGAATAATTAATATACACAAGGGAAGGAAAACTTCAAATACAGGTAATTGTAATTCCATTTTTTTCCCCTATAGTTAATTTTTCAGCCTTTATTTTCTTTGACTCTAGTTTTTTTTCTGTGTGATATCTGGTATAGAGGAGAGAAGAAGTGCAGGACTATTAGCTGATTTTTTTTTCCCCTTTATTAAATGTTAATGTGAAATCTGCAAAAAAAGAATGTGATTGCCCGTATGTTAGTCTATAAGTTTGGCTTTGCTTGGTCTTTCAAGTAAAGAAAACTTCAAAACTTCAGAGTCATTTAACCAAAAAAAAAAAAAAAAAAACACCACCTGAATCTTTCACTTTATCTGTCAGGCTTCTAACTCTCCTAAGTGTATGCCTGAACTTTGGAATTTCTAACACTGTGTGCAGTCATGAATTATTTCTAGTTCAACAGGAAGGACACGTCTCTGTTGCAAACACAGAGGCGTGAGGGGGTTGCCATACAGCATTGCCCCACCTTAGCTTGCATTCTGCAGAATTAAGATCTGTAGAGGGCTAGGAATTAGTTGTGTTGAGACTGGCGTAGAAGATAAACTTTTAGGTTTATTATTAGTTATATTATAAATACAGGTATTGGTGATTTCAGCTGCTCTCATTTTCCTGGTCACCTTTTTCTCTTCTTACAGGACTGGAAATAGGACTCCACTGAAGCTGTAATTTCAGCTTCCTTTCTTGGCTACCCCAGCTCAGAAAAAGAACAATTTGTAGTTTACTTCTCATTAAAGACATCAACAGAGCTCTTAGGAATCAACAATAAATGTCAGATTGAATTCAGTTACTCAAGATGAGGTTCTGGATTGGGAAATTCAGCAGATACCCTCCAGTAACTGAGGAAAGAATCAGACCACTGAGGCAGACAACTTTGAGGCTCTTATTTCTATTCCTCTATAGTCAAAAGTAAGCACTATGGTAGCTCATATTTCTGGTTGAGAAAGCAGTTATTTAGTAGCCTCAAAACTGTTGAAATAATAGAAGGTGTAATTTAATACCTAGAATGTACTATTACAAGAAGAGCAAGAAATAGTCTTAACAATTTTGAAGGGATTTGCTTTCAAACAAGGAAAAACTTTGATAAACCCAAAGAATATATTTTTTCAATTCCTGTTCTTTGTTTAGTAAATTCAGGAACATGTTTTTGACTTAAATTTAAGCTTTAACTATGTAGAATTCAAGGTATATTACTCATCCATGAAGTTAAATTATTGCCACAGTGTTGTTTGATATTGCATTACAGTTTGAACTGAGAAAACAAATCAGATTAACTTTTTTGTATATTTCCATGTTTTTCACATTGCAAATTCTATATGGCTGGCTACCTCTTTTTCTTGAAAGTCAGCCATTTCACAGCAGTGTGTTTTACTATTTATTCTGAGTAGGCTTTAATATTAAAGCTATTGTTTTTTACTGAACACAAAGGTTAGCTAGAATGATCTTTCATCTTCTCATCCTCAATTTTGCATGAGTTTCCTGAACTACAAACTAAAGAATTGCTATAACATGCCAGAAATGAATTCATTCAGAATGAAGCCATTCTGTAAGGATTAAGGTCAGGAAAGTATATGTGCTCGTGATATAAATGTTTATATTCTTAGTGTCTTTGTGCCTCATGATCCTCATCATTTACCTCAGTTGCTTCAGCTGATCTTTGCACTTGTGTTTTGCTGCAGACTATCATGTCAAATTAAATAAGGCCTGTGGGATCCTCAAACATAGAAATAATCATTGGGAAAATACAACTGAGAAGTCTTATGAAAAACTAGATAAATATTGGGGCATCTGCCAAGCTGTCGTTGTGCTGTAAAATCAGCATTTTGCAATGCCAAGCCAAGCAATGAGATAAATTTTCCTCTGAATGTAATACAAGCTGCACACTTCACCCAAACCTCCTTGAGGATTCTGGCTAAGAGCACAAAAATGAACATGGTCTTAAATTCAAGGTTGTAACAAGATCTGAACCCAAGTAAGTGATATATTGTTTAGGAATTTATAAGGAAAGAGTGGAACAGAACAGGATTCAACTTTTATATAGACTATGAAAGTAAAAACTTGGGCAATTTCATTTTCAGTGAAATATTTTCATATCATAGACTCGTATGTAAAAATATATGACCAGAAAAGAGACAAAAATGTCCTCAGCCTACTTTAAAATTACAAATGCTTATTGTCATTATGCATAACAAATTACTGAAAGGAACCTAATATGAAATGGCCACAGCCTGTGTTAGGACCACAGTCCATGTTAGTCCCTGGTGCTGTTGTCCCAGATCCATAGTAAGTAATGCATCTCATTGAACACACTCCATTTTTCTGGGGGAACTTCAGTTCTAAATGTGGCAGCAAATGAACATCAGACAAGTATTTAGTAGTTAGGAATAAGAATGTAATTCATGCAATAAAATGTCAGATTATTACTTCTTCATGTCACTAAGACTTTATTTAGAAAAGGTTTATTCCTGTTCTCTGCCATATGACTGGATTTGCAATTAAGATCTTTGTTTAATTTCTTTAAAACATCTTTCCTGTTTATACATCATCTGCAATTCCTTTTTTTAAATGTAATTGCCTTAAAATCTCAGAAAATATTAATAGCTGCCTGAACCGATATGTTTCAATACTAAGTACAGTGGTTTAAACTACTGAAGAAAAAAAACGAACAAAGCAAACTGCACACAATTCTAATCATGCTCTGGCAGCTGATTCTCTTCATTTCCTACCTGCACCACTTTCTTTAGTGTCTGAAATTCAGCTGTAGGTTTACAGCCCCATAAGACCACACTGCCTGTTTTTAGAGGGATGATGTGAAAACTCAAGTCATCCCTGCCTTGGAAACCACCATTCTTTCACCATAGCTTAGGGTGAAGACACTAGCTTTTGACCTATACTATTGGAGACTGGATTGTTTCTTCCTGGTCACATCTCATACTCTGCCAGGGTGCTATCCTGACTGGGAAAGCTGTCACTGAGTTTGTACCTTATATCTGCAAACAGCCCTATTTAATAACAATTTCAGCAATAATTTTTTAATGTCTGATGTTAAAGGACACATCTCTTGAGCAGATACCCTTAAAAGCCAGTGGAGAGGTCTTTCCTCCTTCACTGAGAAGTCCAGTTTTCTGTCTTCTTCACAGATAGATGGTGGAAATGACACTCTAACTTCAGGAATACCTGCAGAAACCGACTAGAACAATTTCTTATTACAGAGAAACCAAGAAATTGCATCCTCTCCAGGTTTTCCCTCACCCCTCCCATTTTCTTGCTGGATGAATGACTGTCAGCCAGGCAGGAATGAGCCTCCTCCATTTAGTGTGCCTTATTGTCTCCAACTGCAGCCTTTCTTAGAGCACAGCTCCTGCCCTATTTGATGACATCCATGACATGGTTTATTTATACGGATGCACTGGGATAATCTTCATGGAATGAATTTTGATACAGGCAAAGATATATCATTGATGCTGCTTTAATAGCAGCATAATCCTACCAATCTTTTCCACACCCTAGCTACTGAAACTTCTGGAGTATGAGGAGTTTTAGCAGTGTTCTGTATCACAACCTCCCCTCAGCGCCTTGCAGTCAGTAAGCACAAAATTCTGGAGGTTTAGGTCTCACAGAGAGTCCTGATCTTTCTGGATTTTCTTTTTCCCTCCTTTTACTGACCCACACAAAATACTGTTTGTCGTTCTCACAATTACATATGAGTGACATTTTTTTAACAAACCTGTTCTTCAAATTTCTACTGAAGTGTTCTGGCACCAGTAACATTCACTGTACAGTAAGAGATTTCTACAGCATTTTGCAAATTGGTTCCACCTGTTCAGCCATGAAGATCTTGCTGGTGTCTTAATGATCAGATGAAAAGGCACTTCTGTGTATTCTGCCTTAACCTACTTTCCTTAAACAGTAGATCCATTTTTTCTCTCTTCTAGAGAGCACCTTATGCTCACAGAGGAATACATCTATGCCAAAAAAAAAAAAAAAAAAAAAAAAAAAAAAAAAAAAAAAAAAAAGAGCTGTATGTAGACCAGCTCAAAAGAATGTGGAGAGGGAGCAATAAACTGTCCAAACACTTCTTGGTCACAGATTAGAGCAGACTCAGTTACCTCTAAGGATGTGTAGCTACCTGAACAAGACATTTCAGCAACCAAGGATCAGCACTGGAGTACTTCACCTGCTGCCTTTTCCGTGAGAAAATACTGGCTTTCAGATTAAAAAAAAAATCCTGCCCAGAATGGTTTTATCACTTGTCCAGCATGTGCAAGTTTAGGCAAAGGGTTTGTGCAATGGCAAAGTCACAGTCACAAGTTCTACTCTTTTTTTCAATATGTTGGGGTGTTAATTTTAGAATTCTTTCTTTTGCAGTCTACAGCAACTTTCAGTTTCATATCTGTCCTGTCACTGTCTCTTCACTTGTCATCTAAGTTCTTGTCCATGGCATTGCATTTTTATGTTTCCTGCTCGTTCACAAACACATACAGCCCCTGAGAGAGCTGTCTTTTCCACTTCCATCATGTCAACCTCTTCACTTCCTTTTTCCTTGAGTGATGCTTTTCTTCTGCATGGTCATTTTCTGATCCACTCTGCCTTCCTGGCTGTGCTTTTAGAATACAAATGCATTTCCTTCATAGCACTCTTCCTTTTCGTGTCATTTTTCCACATCATCGTTCAGAGTTTTCCACTCTTGGGACCTGACTCAGTGATTCACATCACACACCTATTGTCCAGCAGTCCCTCTAATTACGCCTCACTAGGAACTGAGCTGTGAAGGCTGGACTAATTAACAAAGTTTTGTAAGATGTGTCTGTGCAGGCAAAGTGGAGCTGCTCCAGTGGAACTTCCCAGGGTGGAGTCACTGTCGCCTCCTTCGCACAGGAGCTCGGGCACAGAACTCCCTGTCGAGATGCTTCATTAGCCACACAGGGATGCATCAGGACATTCCAGTTTTTCCTTTGATTATGTCTGCCGTGCAGATTCTGCCCAGGCCAGCTGTAAAGAGTTGTCTCAGGAATAGAAAGAGCCTAGCTGTGACAGGTTGGAGTTTCATTTAGGCTGATTTCCCACTTGCTGTTCACAGCTAGGCAGGGTGTTATCCGTCAGCAGTGTAAACACAGCACTTTCCTTCCCAGCACTGATAATCAAGATAGCAACGAAAAAAAGAGTTCTAAATCCTGAGCAGGTACAACATCCCAGGCTAAACAGCCACCTCCCTTTTACACACACCGCTTGCTTTCTCCACTGAAGGTCACTGAGCTGCTGTAGCCAGCCTCACTGGATGAGTTAGACATGGGAATTAGCAAGACTTGCATAAGGACAGGCTTATGAGACAAATTCAGGTTTGCAAAACTGCTGATATATTACATACAACTAGCATGTAACCATGATAACAGTTCTGAAAACCTGCAGCATCTTATGAAATATTCTAAATTTAGTGTAATCAGTTCAGTGGAATTTGTGCAGTTGATTTGGGGATTATGGTTGCAGAAGTCTGATTTCCCAATAGGAGTAACATTTTGGGTGTAAGAGAAAGATATATTTTAAACAAGAAATATCCTTTCCTGTTATAATAGCCACAATAATAAGGTTTGGGGGTTTCTGTATGATTTATTTGCATCAAAAAATTTACCTCCAGTAGGATCATGTCTTAACTTTATATTAGATACCCTAAATAGATCTCAGCATGACAGCAAATGAAAATGAAATGAAGTGTGGGGGAAAAGGGCAAATTAGAAAGTAGTCCAGTGGTTTTGAACATCATTCTGAATGAGGAAAAAAAAAAAAAAAAAAAAAAAAGGAACAACCAACATTCAGTGTTTCTGATCATATTCATCAATATCCTTTGGGGTTCATGAGTTGTTATATCTTGAATATTCAGTGATCCTTTTGGTCTGGACAAAATTCCTGAGCAATTACCAGGAAAACCAAGATTCCCTCAGCAATTTAGGTAATTCTTTTTCTGTCTTCTTCCTTTTCTCCCTTCACCCCTGACTCACTTTTTAGTGTATCTTTTTTTTTTTTTCCTTACAGACTAGTGAAGAATTACGTGGAAATTGTAGCAAGGAAACACTTCTGCAGTTCTCTTTCCTTCTGAGTAATGTAGTGCTAGGAGTGACGGCCAAGGCATCATTTACATACAGGACAGCTGACCCAGGTGTTGCAGGTCGGGGGAAAAAATCACACATCAAAACAAAGAGGCAAAATTGTGACAAACAAAAAATCAGAGGAACAGAAAATATTATAAAACCATATAGGTTACCTAAATGCTAAATATATCTTTGATATACCACTTCACTCCAAACCTGTCGAATTTTTTCCTTTCTTCACGGTTTTTTTGTTTTGTTGTGGGTTTTTTTGTTGTTGTTTTTTGTTTGTTTGTTTGTTTTCTCTATTTGGAAACCGTTCTGTAAATGGACATTACTATTTTCTGAGTCCTTTCAGACAGAAAACACACTCCAACCTTCAGTCAAGTTATTCTGTGGAATCTGTCTTACTTCAAGTGTTCTACTTCAGCCAGTATAAACTAACGGGAAGTGAGAAGAAAATCAAAACCATGAACATTTTCATTCTCTCAACCCTCCTAACTTCAGCTGGGTTTGTTCACAGAATTAATTTAGAATGATTTAAGTGCATTTGAGGTCTTCAGACAGAATTCACATTTGTTACAATCTCAGGAGCTGGAAAGTGTATTTTTTTTTTCTTTTCCTATAAGCTCAAGACTTCATTGGCAAAAGCTGTTTCTTCCTGTACTGTCCAAATCTGTCCGGTTTGAACAATCTTCAGTCTCTCTGTGCCATATCTGCAGCCTCTCCCCAAAGCTATAATGTTGATACTTCTCCTTCCAATGACATTTTCCTCCTGGGGCAGTTCCTTCTTCATGAGAGTGGTCAGAGCACGAACATTAGCTTGGGACTTTCTGATGAAAAGATGTCATGTTTTCTGGGATGATTGCCCCAGAGGGATCTACACTTCCTATGTGACTTTTCATCTGATAGGGAGTGAAACCACTCTGTCCCTCCTCTCCCAGCTGAGCCCTGTGTGACACATCATGGGTACCAGAGGTACCATTTTCAGGCTAATTCTGAGCATTTTCTGGCCATACTCTGGAAAAGGGATTCAGACAGAAAAAAAACAGGAAGCTGGAGCAGTGGGACATGAGCTGTATGCAGGGACACAATGCTTGTTTGCAACATCTCAGTCATATCTTAGAATTGAGTACCTTCAATTTTGCCTTCCTTCTCTCCCCCTTCTCTGACCCACACATCCTCTAATTGTTTGTTAGGGGATCATCTTTTGGCCACATGGCTTCTTCTTTGTTTCCCTCACATGACCTCCAGAGGGATCTGCCAGATAGGAATTCTTATCTTCAGCCCATAATCTCATTAAAATCTTTCCCAGCTCATGGCACTCCATTTAAAAGAACCTAAAGAACCTAAATGGCTGTATTAGGTTAGTTGGCTTTGTTATTTTTATATGGTTATTTCTTACTTTCAGACGAGATTTTTAAAAACATCTTGGGGACAAAAATTCTAAGACCCTCATAAGAAATTACACATAAATGCTGTTCTATGTAGGTCGAATTCTGGCCTATAAGATATGTCTATAATAATAAGTTTTAAGTTGATATCAAAGACAAAGCCATGAACAGTTCTGTATTCCAGAGTTCAACTGTAATTCTGAAATTGCGAACTACTGTATCACTGTTATTCTAGATAAGCATCTTCAGAATTACCCGAATATGTATCTACAGCCAGTTGAGGGTCAACTTCACTTGAGATCATTAATAATGATGATTTTTAGCTTTATAAGGATTTGGAAATCAGGTCAACATTTAAATGTCGGAGGAGAGGCTGTCCCGTATGACTGGATTCTGCAATGATATGCTCTATCTGTGAGATCCTTGTTATACTTCTGTTTTGCAAGATAGTGCTCTTTCTCAAGAATATTTATGTCTATTCATATCTAATTATGTCTAAATTATGCTAAAGCTGTAACAATCTTTGCCAACTGAGTCCCCTTGCAAAGGGGGGAAATTCCACTTCTGGCAGTCAGTCATTGGAGTACTTTAGCCTGCCTTGATATAACTACACAGACAGAGAAGATTTCATCTTTATTGCTGCATTAAGCTTGCAAAGATGAGCCAGGAAAAACAATAAAAATCAAATGTAGATGTTAGTTGATGCTGCTATTGTGACTGCCCAGTTCAACAGATCCAAATATTCCATAACTTATAAACAGAATTTTAGATAGCTGCTAGGTTGATCAGCAAACCCAATTGTGGCAAAATATCATAATCCAGGGAAGACTGCCAAATGCTGTTTGGACACTGACCATAGTCCATGCAGTTGTTCTGACATTTTTTTTGTTCAATGAGAACTGACATACAGTTATTAAAAACAATCAAACATTTTCCAGGCAACAAGCAGAACAGGGGCATCATCATCTTTTTTGGCACCAGAGGATAATCAAACACAGTCCTAAAGAACTCCGTGTCTCTCTCAAACTGTGCTGAAATACATGTTTTCTTTGTTGTGCAATTTTTTAGAACATTTTTTTCACAGGGCACAGCCTTGTGTCAGTGGACGTGGGTACCACAGAGACTGTGACTCCTGATGGGCATCTTTTGAGGACAGGTTTCCAAATGAAACTTCCAGCTCCAGAGAGCTATACAGGGAAATAGAGCCCAGAAATTAATTCATTTTTGCACCAGAATTGTGAAGCAATGACAAGAGCAACACACTGCCATGTCACCGTAATGATGCACATGCACATGAAAAGACACAGTACCTTCAGCTTTATTGGGCTCTTCACCTTTCATTCTTTTAAGAGTGGGTGAAAAAATGAGAGGTTTGGAGTAGTTTGTTCCAGTAAAGCAATTCTCTGCTGCATCAAACCATATTAATGAAAATTTAAAAACCCTTACATCTCTCCAATAAATAAGCAAATGCTGTGTATATAATGGTACAGTAATAAAAACGCTAATTATTTAATATTGGAAAAGAATAGATCTGCTCGCAGTAGCCCCATGTTAATTAGTAGGCTTTTTTTCCTCAATGCAGTTTTATTTTAATGAATAACACTCTGCTGTTTCAACACAGAAGGCTTCCTCTTTTGGATTTCATAACTCTCCAGGGCACACTAGACAGTGAATCACTTATGCCCAACATGCAAACGCTGAGAAAGCAGGAGACTCATTCAAGTTATTTTGGTATCTTCTCTTTGATTTACGTGGAGTAATTTCAGCAAAATGTCCTACAGGAAGAGCTCAAAACTTTTCTACACATTGCCTGCTAAATTAGACTTACTCTGGGAAAACATCTATGTCATGCTCAGTATTACAGTGCAATATTAATTTGGTTTTGGAAACTATGTAAGAGATTTTATGACCAAGAATGTCTGAAGAAAAGAAAGGGAACTCATTATGGCATTTGGTATTATATTCTCTAAGGCTTTGGTTACACATTAGTAAAGCTGGATAATACCAGTGTTATGAAGATATTTTTGCCAACCTTCTGGGTAAACTAAAGATTTAAAAAAAAAATTCCTGTATTACACTACTGGTATTGAAGTTGTTGTTATTTCCCTTCCAGTAATCTAAGCAATGAGGTAATGATAATGTAAACACAGCCTCTGGATTCCTGCTCTCTTCTGGGAAACTCTCTCCTAAGCTGAAAGAAATATTAAAAGGTATTACCTCCACTGAAATCATGGATTGCACATTAATATTTTTCTGGTCAGTCCCCCAGAAACCTAGAGCCAGAAGCCACCTATATATAATGTCAGTAATGGGTGCTGTATACAGTTGTGTTTTTTTCAAGTTTTGCATTCAGTCTTTGCTTTTTTTTTTCTCTAAAATGGTGAAGAACGGTTGGGAACTGTTTTCTTCTACAATTACCTGTTTGATTTAGAAAGCACGGGGACAGAGAGAGGAGATGCTGGCTGAAACAGAAGAACACAGAAGAATGAAATTAGCATCTTTAAACAGAGGTATGGTATAAGTCCCTCGATGATAGACCAAATCTCATTGTGTCACTGTAGTCTTGCTGACCCTGAAAGACAAATTACACCACGTGGTCTTTTCTACTGGGGAGAGTCTGTCCCATTGTGTGATCTGAATAAAAGCAGCTTTTAAAAAATGTAAGGTTATGGTGTTGTTCTCAAATGATAAATTGTAGTGTCAATTATCATTTATTCATAGGGAGGAAAGATAACATAATTTCAAAAGAATATTACAGGGAAATCTTCCATAACAATCAAGGAAAACACATATATTATGAGTGACTGATGGTGGCATTATTGTTATTAAAGTTATTATGGTTATTATTAAGATTGCCAGGCACTATCTGTTCCAATACCAGGTTTTTAATCTGACAACCTTTTACTGAAAATGCTAAAATTTGCCATGCTAGATAGAAATCTCCCTTGCTCTAAATGATAAGTACAGCCTGAGCTACATGACCCAACTATATTAGTGAATAAGGATAATGACAAATATTTTTTTTTCCCAGTTATGCTGACTGGGAAAGTGAAATGGACAGTGTGCTTGTGAAGGGTGGTTCTGCCATGAGGAAAGAGTCATGGGATGAGGAGGCTGAAAAGTGGTGCAAGGAGAGGAGCTGCAGTGAGTTATCTTGACCTGATGCAGCATAGGATCCCAGAGAAGTTTTAGCAGGAACAGGAGGGAAGGAATAAGGCAGGGAATAAGGAAGGAGGGTGCCCAGCAAGCCCTAAGAGTCTCTGTGGCTGGGAGCACGCAGTGCGGAGGGCATGGAAACAAGGGAAGAAGAAGCTGGACACAAAGATATGGAGGCAATGGTCTGAAGCTTGGCTGGGCAAGGGGCCAAGAGGAAGAGTGGGGAAAGAGCTGGGCCCAGCTGGGGCTGTTTCTGAGTCCTCCCATTTTCCTACCCTCAGCAGATGAAAACTAAAGACAAAGTGACCCATTCTTCTGCAGAGCAGATCTGTGGAAACTGCTGGAGTGCATCGCTCCTCATTGACTGCAATATCAGCCCTCAATTAAATGGAATTCCTTTTTACAGTTTATTTAAATTTTAAAAAGAAAAATAAAAAAAAGAGGGGAGAGGGCAAATTTCATAGAGTTTCTTTCACCTCCTTGACACTCCAGTAGCGTTTCTCAATCACATGGTTTGGTCCTTTGTAGTCTTTTTGGTTTTTTATTCAGCACTCATAAATCTCATAAATACCATGGCATCCCCAGCTCTAAAACTGTGCTTCCTGTCAGTAAGGAAAACTAACTTCCCTCCAAAGGAGTCTGACAAACTCCATACACAAATACAAGCAGAAATAAAGAAATTAAAAAATAAAAATGATGGAAAGCAGGTTGCCTAATAAGAGTCAGAGAGGTTGGAGACAGGGAGGGTCAGACAAGGATACAAAGTGGCTCAGAAGAGCAGAGAAACCACGGAGTTGAAAGGCCAGAGCATCAAAGGAAAAGGCAGGCAAGAGGATAACCAGTTATGTGCATGAGTCATCAGAAATGGCATTTGACAGTCCATGATCAGCATGGCCAGAAGGGGTATTAGTATAAAAATGACATCATTGTGCTATTTTCTAAATCTAGTAACTAGAAAATATAAACAGCTCCTTGTGTCTCCTTAAAGCAATGGTACTAAAGAAACATTAATTATATGAAAGGAAGAGATTTACTACGGTGATGTGGTGGGTTGGTTCGGGCTGGATGACAGATGCCCACCAAAACCGCTCCATCACTGCTCTGCTCAGCTGGGCAGGGGAGAGAAAACATAACGAAAGGTCCATGAGACGAGGTGAGGGCAGGGAGAGACCACTCACCATATTAAAGTCACGGCCAGACTCAGCTTGGGGTAATTAGCTTAATTTATTACCAACCAAATCACAGTAGGATAATGAGAAACAAAAAAATAAATCTCAAAACACCTTCTTCCCACCATTCTTTCCTTGACTTCACTCACGATTTCTCTACCTCCTGTCCCAGTGCTGCAGGGAGACAGGAATAGGGGTCAGGTCATCACACACTGTCTCTGTTTCCAAAGCAAAGAACAATCTGCAGCTTTGGCAATGGATATCTGCATTATACCTCCACATTTTCAGGCCCAAAAGCCAGTTAAAGGAGTATTTGTGGCATTTCAGTTGCCTAGATATTTTTAGATGAAATTATTTTCACAATGGGAATGTAAACGATTTGCACAAAAGCCTCTGAATGGTTCCTTTAGAAACATTTTAGCCTATTGAACAGAAGTGTACCTTTTTCAAAGTGAAATTTTAGCACAATGGCTTTCAGCAGCTGCTCTCAAGCCTCTCTTTGTACAAACTCTGCCTGCAGTACTTCATGCCTCATTTCCCCTAACTTGACATTCTCTATATTTGTTGAATAATTGGTGAAAACATATCATCGTTAAAAATGTTTACTGCTCTGTTCTAACGGGAATAACAATAAAAGGGGAAGGGCAAAAATATGTCATATTACACAAAAAGTAGCAAAACTGCAACCTTCAGAGAGGCCTCGCAACGAACTATGAAATTCATTCTGTTGAGAAACTATTTGGCTTCTTTCAGATATTTTTACTGCTTCTTTCTTTTTTTCATGTGGTGGATGTTTGCATGAAAACAAGAGGTCAAGTTCTGCTCTCGTTTCAGCATAAATTTGAAATTCAACAGTTAGAGTAAACAAATAGCAGTGTAAGCAAAAGAAATCCCACACTGGCTTTCTGAGTGCGTTTTATGGCCAATGACCTAGATGCTGGAATGAATTTTTACCCAAACTGCATTGCACTCAGACCTCTGGAATTACTGTGCTTTAGCCTGACTTTGAATGGAAAAGATCCTAATTTTTATCTTTTCCTTTCTTTTTTGCCTCCTTTTTCTTTAACTTAAGATCTAAAGGACACCTCATTGCTTAGTTGATGACCAGTGAGTGTTTTGCCTGGAAGTGTAGAAAATATGTTCTGGTGCCTCTTTCTGCCCAGAAATTCCATCTGACACCAGACAAGCCAGTTCATGTGCTTTAATTGTGCTTTAATTTCCTCTAATGCATGGGAATGATGCAGAGTGGCCTTAACAAAAGTTTTGGGGGACGTTTAGCGGCATATGAGAAGTGCTTTGTTTGGAAGGGGCTACTTAACTCCAGCAACAGCCAAATAGGTGCAGTCCTGTTGTTATCCAAAGCATCAGAGTAAACAATAGGAGTTGGAACATTGTGCTGTTTCCAGAGTGTGACTTTAAAGAACGAGTTATGAGATGATGATGTTGTTGCTATGGTTACAGGTCCATTTAAAGAAGTGAATGCACTAAACACTACTATGAAAATTAAGTCAGTATTAAGCAGCAGTTTCAAACACAGGTGTGTAGGAGTCAATGTTATCGTTTTTGTGATTTTAATTACTCCTAATATTTGTGAAAGTGGCAGGATTAAAGAGCTGTCCAAAAAAGGGTGTGATGCCTGGTTAGTGCTTGGAAGGCAGATCTCTGATGCTTATAGCATCTTTTCAGAGCCCCAGTACTCCACCAGTTCTCTCCTTTTCCTCCTGAATTTAACTAATATGCAACGGATAATCATACGACAGGAAGGAAAGAGATGAAAATGTCCTTCCAAAAGAATTGTTGTATTAAACCCAGGATCTTACACAGACGGTGACAAAAAGCTTGCTCTTTACAACTTCCACATGAGGATAAGAAACTCTGCAAGCTCCTATAGTCATGGAAACTGTGATGTGGGTGATATTTTATTATCTATTCCACCATAGAAGCACTTACAGCCTGTTGGAACCCTGGAGGCTGAAAATTTCAGGATTTCTGAGCTGAGGGGTGCTGACCCTCAGGCAAGCACCACATTGGACTTGAGGCCTTGGAACAAGCTCCCGAGATTGAGTGACAGCAAGGGGATTGTGGGCGTGTAGTTTGAATAGTATTGTGTGATCTCACAGCGTGAAAAATAAATTTAAAATTTTAGTATGTGTGTGAGTCAAGATGGAGGATTTAAGGCGTTCTCTAAGTCCTTCTTCTTCACCTTCTTCCTTCTTCTTCATGGGTTTGGGTGGTTTCCTGTAATTGGGTGAAAAGGTCCGCATTGCAGGCCTTGGGTGGTCATTATTAGGTCAAAAGTATAAATAATACAGGTGTCACCTCGTTATTGGGTAATTATCACTTAAATAGTCTTGGTAAGAGTTAGAAGCACTCCATTTTACCTTTGTTTTCTAACTTGCTAGTTGGAGCTCACACCTGGTGAGATTGTACATAGATAAGAAACAATAGGCATCCAAGTCCAAGCTTGACATCTACATTTCCCATGTATTGTTTATCCTGACCTTGGCAGAGAAAAAGAAACCAGAGCTGTAACAACAGCCCTGAGTCTATAGGAAGACCACGTTGCATCTCTCCTAAGGGGCCCCTGTGCTGCCCAGCCTAAGTGCTGGATATTCCTAGTGCAGCTATTCAGGGCTTCCCAGGCTCCTTGCTGATTGAATACGCTCGTTTTGCTCCAGGAGGAAGCCAAGGGACAGCTGGAAAGCTAATTTGCTCCAGGGTTCACTCCAGGCAGAAAACATGAAATAGATGGTGCCAAAACGGGCTCCTTTAGCCCAGGACAGACTCCTGACGTGATGCCAGCAGGCCCTGTGCCCACAAAGACAAGCACATACCCTGAGGACAAGGCTGCAGGGCAAGCAATGCATGCTTTTGGCATCCTGCTCTGGGAGCACTCCTCCAGGTGGCTGCAGTACAGATTTCACCTTTTTCTTTCAGATTATCTCACTTGGAAAACACAAAATAGTCTAGTTGTGTCCCAAGCCCACAGAACCAGGAATCGTTACCTGGCACAGATGAGTTTGGTGATGCGGATGCAGGAAATTCCAGGAAAAGTTGGAACTACAGATTATTAGCAAACCTTGCAAGTTTCATTTAAATGCTCACTTTCTATAATCATAGAAGGGGCATGCAATTTATAAAGAATACATTCAAATACATGACAGGTGGTTGTCTGTCAGAAACTTAAATGTTCTCTAAGTGTTTGTACCTAAAAGACTTGAGCTTTGGGAGATATTCAGCATATGGTAGTTAAGGAAAAGTTAAGGAAAAGCTCTTTTTAAAATTGTACTGCCACTATATCTAAATATAGTCCTAAAGAGAGAGAGAGAGAGAGAGAGAAATATCAAAATCCAGGACCATAATTATGCTTACCAACCTACTTCATTTATCAAAGTACATTAGAAAATGAGCAGAGAATTTAACTCAGGGAACCTGTACCACTTTCAATTATCAGCCCTATAAATTACACCAGCAGTGAAATGCAATGAGATCAAAGACTCTGAACCATTTGATTTTCTTACACATGAGTGAGTGGCTACTGGGCACACTGATTACTCCCCAGTGCTGAATAACTAGGGCAGTATTGAACCCCATTCATGTGGCACCACTGACAAAGGCAGAGAAATGAACCAGGGGATACTCTGGAGATTTGTTCAGCAACACAAGGCTGGTGTATAGATAAGCAAATGTCTTATGAATGTGCTAATGAGTTTGCCTTCTAACCCCATCAGCTAAAAATGCTGGGGCTAATTTATTTTTCTTTGTCTCTTTAGAATATGTATCATCTCTATAAATTGATATGCAGTCTCCTGAGTGTATTGAGAACAATTTCTAATTTTGATCCATTCAAGGCATCCTCCAAAATTTGGATTATACCACTATCAGCAGCCTGACATTATTTCAGGAAATATTCGTTACAGACTAATCAACTTCACGCATACGTCATCTATCTGGACAGAGACAGTAGATGATTTGACAATATTTAGGAAATTAATTTGATAGAAATCTTAAAAGAAATGACAGAAAAAAAATGTCTTGAGCTATGACTGGGATCCAAGCCTATTAGCCTTCCTGTTTCCTTCCAATAGGTTTTACTCAGGTGTTGTACAATTCTGCCTTTTCATATACGCTCCTGAATGAATTCTGTATGTACAGGGGGAAACGAGGCTGGGAGAAGGGAAGCAGGAAAAAAAGTCCATGTGAAGGCTTTATGTCTCTTGACCCTCTGAAGGGTTTTGACACATAGCTCATACACTGAATAACCTGCAACTATTTCCTGCAATAATGGTAAATTATTACTGTAAATATTTCCTCCTTCTTCCTGTGCAAGGATGGGCTGTGCATCACTGACTTGGCTGCTGGGGTTTCAGCTGGTACCAACCCAGCAGACAAATCCTAATAATCCCCCTCCTCCTCCTCCTCCTCCTCCACCTCCTCCTCCTCCTCCTCCTCATCGCAGTAATAAGAACAGTAACTGAGAAATCTGAAGTCCACCTTTGGCTTGTCACTACTGTGCCTCATTCCAAATTTATGCCGGACTGTAAATTTACAAGCCAGCCTTGTGTTTTCACCTCAGACTTTAACCTTGTTTCTTTTTGCCCGTAAAGATGGAGATTTTGCAGGTCACAAAACCAGGCTGTGTAAAAATCTGTGTGTGCCAAACCAAGTTTTTGACTAAAGAGAATTTTAAGGCAAAGAGCAGAGGAGAAGAGGCAGTTCAACTTAATTAATGTCAGAGTTTGTATAATCCACTGAATGTGTAGAGGACTATATAATTGCTAGGTGTTATTACTAGTCTTGACTGAGTAATTCATGTTGAATTATGTGTTTGCCAGATGTCAACTCTCTGTTTGTGAACTGTCATTGAAGGAGCACAATTATTTTTTTCCCCAGGATTTCTACAAAACTCCTCTCAGAATAGCTTCTGTCAGTAATTCTTAGCCTGCTGCTTATTCATGAGCAATTAATCATAAGTGTCTGATAGTTGCAATTTGAGCTGTTTTGATTGCCCAGTTAGATATTGGATCTGCTTCCTTTCAAATGTTTGATGACTGTAACTTTGAACTCTGTAGTGCAGGTACTCACCCAAGACAGAATTAAATTTGGGTTCCGTGAATATTGGCTAACGTGTGCCTTAGTATGGAATGCAGCACCATTTTAACATTCATACTGTGGTACTGACTAAAAGTCAATCAATTTGAGGATACATTATTTTGAAAGTGATACAAATATTGAGTAAATTATAGTCCCTGTTCCAAATTATTTACTGTCTAGACAAAACAACTGATCTCTCTAGCATTCTTGACTGTAGGAGAATAAATCGAGTGCCAGTAAGATGATCTGAAATTGGAAATGGAAATTAAATGTTTTCACAAGAAACCCTCCAGACCTATTTATCAAATAGCTGCAGATTGCTGTATTTCAGGGAAAAAATGTCTGTGCACATGAAATAAACCTTAACCCCTTATGTTAGCTGGACAAAAACACATTGAACATTTTCTGAGGGGAAGGGAAATTAAGATGCAAATCTGAAATACCAAAGGGATGGGCACTAATTTCTAGAGCATTTCCCTAATCCTATCTCAGTGCTGCTCCATGCTGAATGCCCCCTATGTTTTACCCACTGCTATTGTCTGCAAAGCAAAAGTAATTTAAAACTGTGTACACTCTAATTTTTAAAATTATTTAATCTCTGGAGTCCCTAAAAACTCAAAAGTAATGCCCCTGTGAAGGTTACATTTTTTTATTAAACTAAGCTGTTTCTTTTCAAGAAAATAAAATATTTGCTACTTGCTGGTGTCTAAGCAAATAACAGACAAGGATATTATGAGAAATCTGAAAGACCTGGATGCACTAGATTCCCCTCACTCTGGTTAAGCTACAGTTGGTGTAATTAAAAGAAAACCATAAATTCTCTGTAGGAATAAAAGGAAAAAAATCCCCAAAATTAAAGCGAGGATTAAAGTCTCTTGGTCAATATATTACAGCATGTCTATGGAACAGAACAGTCCCATCAGTCTTAGTGTAATTGAGATTGTTTTCACCTAATGTTTTTCAAAATACTGCACATCCTTCATTATGTTCTTAATGAATCACTCCCTTTGAAAAATTTCATTTTTCTCTTTCTTGAAGTAACAGAACATTTTGGAAAATTGGTGTGTTTACCTTTGTCAGACAAGGAGAGCTTCTCCAGGGAAGATAGAGAGAATATCCTGGTTTAAGTTATCCCTGAAATTACCATGCATCGTCTTTACTAAGAATACAAGTACTCTTTCACTGCAGTTCTTTGTACAAAAGAGGAGGCAGAAAACTCTTACTGTATATGGTGATGAAAAAAACCCCAGGTTTTAGTAGGAATAAGGAAAAAGTTACTGCTTTAATTCTACTGAGAAAGATTTTTTGCATGAGCGGCGATTTGAATGGAAGGACTGGAAGGACTTTGTACGTTGGCAGAACTTCCAGATTATGGGGGAACTCCATCTGAGTAAATTTTACTCATATGTAGTAGAATTTAAAGATTTCTGGAGTACTTGTGAACCTAAAATAGAGATAGGCAGGACTGATACAAATTCCAGTTTCAACCTAATCTTGCACTCTTGGAAATGAGTGGCAAAGCACCTCCTGACTCCAGTGGGAATAAAACCACAAACCATTGAAAACACTTACTGATCCATATTCTACCCTGCTGGATAGCTCATTTTATTCCTTTTTGAATAAAAATGTAGAGAAAGAATTGGTAAGTATTATGCCATCTTCTTAGAAAAATGAATAGATTTTTCATTTTAAAAAATCCATTTGTCTTTAAGTATCTGAAGTTTCAAGAGAGTGAAATAACATAAAATACCGAACTAAAAGAGTTCATGGCCTTATTCTGTCATGATTTATATCCAGTGCATGTTATTTGACTTTGCTGGGGTTGCCCAGACATATGTTAGGATAATTATAGGGGAAAGGATCTAATTGTACTGTACAGTGCTGGTTTAAGCTGACAGATAACAGGTTGTTATGTATAAAACATGTGCGTACATAGAGTAACAACATGTTAAATATCTCATTACATCCTGATAGATAGATAGTGTTGGGAGGATGTAAATTAGAGTACCAATTATTCTGTTGCAGTGGTAATGAAGCATTAGAGTCTTTATTCACATGCATCTCTATTTGTGCAGCTCACAATGGCTCTCCTCGGGGAAGCACACTGAATGGTTTGATGTTGACCTCCAAGCTATTGCTCCCACTTTCAAAATTTTGTGTGTTAAAGATGCATCTGTGTGAGAGGGAGGACTCTGGTGACAGGGAAGGAAAAACAGAACAGAACAGAGTAAGCAGAATAATTCCGAGTGAGGGATAACTAGGGGAGAGGGGACTTGAGGTAAAGGAAAACAAGCTATGGGACATGACATAAAGAACAGTGTCTGAGACAGGAGAAATACCGTAGAGAGCCAGGGAGTTGTCATCATATGCAACATCAGTCTCAAGCACTGATTCATTGCTCCCTTTAAAAAGGTTTCCTTATGCATCTGCATTCCACAGTTATTTGTCAGTCCAACAAATACATGAACAAAGATGAAATGTCAGCAAATACATCAAGCTCTCCTTCTGTATATTGTGCGTTCCCAAAGTGCCAATCCAGGCTCCAAGCTCCCCCGTCTGAAAGACGGAACTTCTTTCAGGTGGCGTAGGAGCAGATACAGGAGTACAGAAGGGCTTGCACTATGGCAAAACCATGTCCAGGTTGGACAGAAGGACTAGATTCACTCATTCTAAATTTTCCTTTGCAAGTTGACTGGTTTCCCCTAGATTTTAAAGGTTTTCTTTTACCTCTTATCTAAAGGACTTATTAATCACGCCAAGCAATCCCCCCTCATGTTGTAATAAATATAAATAAACACCAACATTTTGGTACAGCAGAAAATAATTTGCACCCTCAGAGACATCAGGAGACACAGTGTCACAGGCAACAAAGCTGGAATGCCATGTCCGTTCTCAGATGCCCAGGACAAGACAAAGTGACACGGGTCCAGTGGAGAGATTGCCACAATGGATCAGGGCTGGAGACCCTGCCTTGCAGGAAGAGTCTGAGAGCTTGGAGAAGAGATGGTGTTGGAATTCTGGAAGCTGAGAATCTTAGGCTTTCTGTGCTAACAAGCACTGACCCTCGAGCAAGCACTGCATTTGACCTGAGGCCATGGAACAGGTTTCCAAAATTGAGTGATAGCACTGGACTTGTGGGTGTGTAGTTTGAATAGAAGTGTGTGATACCACCGGGTGCAAAACTTAGGATTTAAGGTTTTAGTCTATAGTAATACACAGAGAGCAAGATGGAGGATTTTGGGTGTTGGCTAAGTTCTTCTTTCACCTTTTTCTTCATGGGTTTGGGTGGTGTTTTCTAATTGGGTGAAAGGGTCTGCATTGCAGGCCACAGATGGTTGGTTATTGGGTTAAAAATATAAATAATTTAGGTGTCATCTCATTATTGGACAAATTGTGCTTAAAAGACCTTGGGAAAGAGTTAGAGACTAAGACATTTTCTACCTTGTTAGTTAGAGCTGACAACTCATGAGACTGTACCTTAGATAAGAATTAATAAACACTGAGTCTGAACACGAAGAACTGCATCTCCCTTGCATCCCTGACTCTAACAGGAGTAAAAGAAGATAAAAACCTCACAAGATGGATCCAGGGGTTCCTCAGCACCCGCCCAGTCCTGCAGGGAAGAAGGTATCAAGAAAATGAAATCACAGTGGTGTGAGTAAAAGAGACAACAGGATTAAACTGAAACATGAGAGGATCAGACTGGCCACAAGGAAAGTCTTTTATTCCATGAGGAAGACAGGAAGCAGAGCAACTTTCTAAGTCATATAGGTAGAGAATTCATGTCTCAATTATACTGAGCTGCACAGGTTCAAGGACCTAGAAATGACTTGCTGCAGTGGCATTGTTCTCTGAACAAGAGAAGAGATTAGGGAGAGTTTGAGGTGCTCTGGAGTAGGGTTTCTGCAGGAATTGAGTCCCATTCCAGACAGACTTTTTGCATCTCCTCTAAATCCAGTCTCCTTGCAGCCCACCCACTGCTTATGGATCACAAGGAATCTGGCAGCTCTCAACTTTGCCATAATTCCATTCAGGAAGTGCAAAACTTTCAAGCCCAGTTTTAACATACGCAGAGGATCTTTCTGAGGGATGAAAGTCTGATTTGCTATTGTGGAACTCACCATCATATAGAACAAGAGGCAGGAGATAATTCTCAGATATATGGTGAATTCTGACATTGATAAGGAAGCCAACACCTTGAAAGTCTCTGTAGGATATGCTGAGAATCTCAATGAAACTGAGGAAATAACTGGGATTTCAGGGAAAGTAGAGCACTCAGATTCCTGCCTCGCTTTTTCAATTCTTTTGAAAATCTGACCTGGAGAGTATATCAATCAAAGAGATGAGCACTGGGAAAGGAGGCATGCATCCTAGATATATCTCTCTTCCTTTAAATAACATTTTAACCCCCCCAAATATTCAATATTTCAAATACCTCCAGCAATATTTAGGAATTACACCACAAAATTGTAATAATACCATTTTACACCAATTGGTGTCCCAGGGTTTTTGCATGACATTCAAAGAAGGAAGGTTATAATAAACAGTGAGTATAATATTATAGATACAATGAGTGTTTGCTCCCTTAAACTTGTGGGGTTTTATATTCTTTTTCTTCATTTTATCTATAATAATCAGATGGGAGACTTCAAAGAGATCAGTGTATTACAGTGGATTTGTCTGCTCTTCTTTGGTTATTAAAAGACAGAAAATAAGGGAAATCATAGACAGATCATTAAATGCAACACCAAAGCATTGGAAAAGATAAAGGGAAGACATCTGTTTCATGCAGGATTTATATTTAGTGCTGAACAGTGGGAATTTTTCCCCTGTAGTTCTGCAGATCAGGTCATTGGAAGAGGAAAAGATTAGAGAAGCATTTGCAGTGGGGTACAGTATTATTTAGGTTTGAAACTGATGAATTGTGAAGCATCGATGAAAATGGAGAGTGGTACAAATCACTGCAGTTGAACCCTTTTAGATCATAGGGAGTAGCTAACAATTGAAAAGAAACTGGCTACTCTCTGGAAATATATTGCTACAGTTTGCCTTGAAAGCTCTTTTTGTGAGTCACTCCATCTCTTCTGTAAATAGTCATTATTGGAATGATTTGAACCATTGCTGGTTCTGACAACACTGAACTTTGTGAAAGTCCTTTTCTGAAATCAAAACTTTTTTTGACAATTGGGATTGTTAAAAAAAAATAATAAAGATTCCTTTATGTGTTGATGTTTTACAAATTGAGCCTTAAATTAATCAAAAGCTAGCATGGTTATATGTAGGCTTGTGGAGAAAACCAGAAGACTCAGGGAGTTTATTTCAGGGTAGTGGATGAAACTACTCCAGAGTAGTTTCATCTCTGGCTAGGAACAAAGCAGAAAACATTACTGAATATTTAAGAATATCACCATCACTCTTCACTCTCTATGTACATCAAAATTTGCTACGGATTTTAGCTTTATTTTGATTAATGATTAAATGTGTATTTGGTAAAACTGGCTTGCATCTGCTCATATGCTGCATGGATTTTACAGGGAGCTTTTGGATCTACTACATTTACTAACATCTCCTTCAGTAATGCAAACATCCAGCTTTTTTCAGTCATATTGGTGAATTAAATGCTAATAAGATTGATATTGGCAAGGATATCAAAAAGAATGTATATATGGAGCTCAGAAGTAATTACATCTGTTTAAAATAAGACATCATTAACGGGATATTTGGATAAATTGGAAACTGTGATTTATCTGTTTATGTTTTAGGAGGTTTCTGGTTTACAAGACATTTTGAAATAACCTATAGTAGCCACATTACATTAAAAAATGTTTTGACAGTGTGACATTTCAAAGATTTTGATTTCCTTTCTTTAATTATATTACCTACAAGTAATTTCTGTTAACTTCTGCAGAAAAAATATTAGGCTTCCCATTAGGGTGAGCCTTCACTTGGTTTGAGATACTACAGATTTTCAAGCTTTACAAAAACAACTGGTAAGCAAACCCCTCCAAGCTCCCAGTCCCTTACAGTAATTTTCCTTGCAACTTCAAGGTTTTTCATCAAGTGTCAGGAGCAATGTCTAAACTGGGGTATTAGAGAGGTACCTGCTGGACAGAAAATGCAGGAGCAATTTATTGTTAGAAATTTTGCTAGTGGAAAGGAGAAGGAACCTGTTGTTAGAAGCCAAGAGTCACAAACAATTTGAACTGGGGCATAAAAGCAAAGCAGGGAGTGACCTCAGGAATGTGGTGATAGAAGGAAGGGTTCACAGGACACTGACCCTACAGGACAGTGGGGTTTGCCTCAAAGCACCAAGTCCTCTGCTCACAATTTGAAAGGAGCAATGTATTAAGGATGATTCCAAAAACTGTCAAACGACTCGGCCAACATCCAGGCATGAATCTGGATTCTGCTTACTTTAGTGAATAAGAAGCTCTTGAGTTGCAGTGGTGGATATTGGGAACATTCTGGGTGTACAAACTGTGTATTTACTGCGTCCTTTCAGCTTGTCTGGACATCTGGGAGCAGCTGTGGCCAGAGAGCACGGCCCTTTGCTGGGAGCTCTTGGCTCTCTCCCTTCCATCCCAGGTACCTGTCAGATGGACTTTGCAGGTTGGGTTGATACAGGACTGACATTTACTGGGTGAGAGGCCAATAGGTGCACATGGAAATGAATTCTTGATCTGCGTGTTGGTTTCCAAACATTGTGACTTCCTTGTTCAGCCATTCCAGAGCCCCCTGATTTGTACAAGGTTTCTGACAGAGGGAAGCATTGTTAGTGCAGGGCTTGCTGTGCTGTGTGAGCTGCATCACATAATCACTTGTTATGGATGTGAATTAGCTGGTGTTATGTCAACTAGCATTATGGAGCAATCTAATGCTAATTAAAATTGTTTGTCGCTGTTCTACAGTATTAAATTTTAATTGGAGTGCATAGATCTCTCTCTTGACTAGTGCAAAATTAAATAATTAATTAATATCCTGGTTTAGTTCCCGATATTTGCTGCCATCTCACTGCATTCCCAATAACTTCAGCAAGCTTTGAAACGTGCTGTGGAATGATACCAAAAAGCCCACCCCTTTAATGAAATTTGAAGATAATAGTATTTATGCTAAATGAATTCATCGCTTGTGTTCTTTGCATTTTAAGCTTGCTTTTGTAATCTATCCTGTTCAATAATTTCTGAGGTCCTAATCAGGAGCTACCTATCCCCTGTGATGTATTGAATCACCCAGGAAATTGTCCATTGTTTAACAATTAACCAAGCTCGTTTCTACTTCCAGCAATAAACATTTAGGACCTTTGAACTGATATTTGCCTCTGAGCTTTTAAAAAGTTACATCTGTATAACAAACAAGTTAGCTACTAGAAAATTCACACTTCTTGCAGATATCTAGGGGAAAAGTGAAGAAATCGCTTTCTTTCACAGGTGTTGCAAACCAACCAAGGTATTGCTTAGCCTTTGAGGGTTTGTCACTCTAAATCTACTCTAAAAATGAAACAATGTTTTATTCAAAATGAAGGATTTATCAACAAACACATTGGAAATTTACTGAAAGCTTCCAACTGTGGCAACTTGGCAAAGCAACACATTTTGGCATTTTATTCTCTCTGTACATATGTTTCACTCACTTAAATGTCATTGAGAATTAGGATGCACATTCATCAAGAGAGTCTACCACTTTAGGACCAAATTTGTCATCCTTTATCGAACATGCAGTCTCCCTGAAGTTGGTGGGTGTAATCCTGATTCTGAAGTAGTTAAGAGCAGTCAGGAAGCACACATTTTCAGCAGGAGCTGTGGGCTTGTATCTCACACTGCTTCCCAAGGAAAGTGTTGAAGGGCAGTAATCTGATCCTGTGGCTCCATCTTGATTTCTGGAGTTTATTTACCTAAATTCCTTGGGAGTTTCACTTGGACAGTCCTCTCTCTCCTTTGTTCCTGCAGCCCAAGAGCGGTCACCTCTGAGAACCCACTGATGGCTGGGGTTTATTTTCCATTATGAGAGGTAAAAAATGAAAGCCACAGGCTTTTTTTGGTTTATTTTTTTTCATTTCCTGGAACATTTATAGCATTTTAATTAACCCCAAACCAGAAATCTTGCAATTGTGAATGTGTTTTGCTCCTAAAAAAAAAAAAAGCAATTTTGTCTTTGGCATAAGAATGAAAACACTAAAATAATCATGGTATTTATCTCTTTAAGAAAGAATTTTGCCAACTTTTTTCATGACTAGGGATACTTCAGCTCCCATATTTGAGTAAGTGAGTTTGTTTTAAGGCAGGCAGTATAAAACAGGCTCTCCACTTGACGCCAGCTCTGCTAGCACTCATTACCCAGCAGCACACAGACTTTGTTCTCCCCAGCCCTTTAAGCCATATGAAACAGGGATACTGTGTGAGAGACTCACATTTAGGAACTGTTTAAATAAAAAAATAGGGTATTTTCTGTCTTTCACTCCGTGGTGAACAAAAAATAAGTCTGTATATGACTCAAATAGATATTGGGCCCTCTTCTTTGTTGCTGCCAATGAATGGGAATGTAATACACTGTTTAAAACTCTCTTAGAAAAACTTGGTATTCCAGCCAAAGAGCGTCGGTTTATATTTGCCAGTCTCCTCTGCATCTTTATAATGAAAAGTTCTTATAAATCTGCCCTAGTACTTTTTATTATGGCAGATAACTCAAGAGTATAAACCAGAGTTAACAAGAAATTTTACAGGCACACTTTTTAATGTGATGAAATACTCAATTTTTTTTCAGTGTGATCTATTCATTCATTTTATTACAGCGAGTTAATAAATGCTTTATTTTCCCCTCTCTTTTGAAAAGACGTAATTGGAAATGATGTCATTATTTGCCTTTGGATCATCAAGAAGCAGGAAATTAACAGTTATTAATGGCATGAAGCTGTGTCAGGGGAGGTTTAGGTTGGATATTGGGAAAAGGCTTTTCACCCAGAGGGTGTTTGGGCACTAAGCAGGCTCCACAAGGAAGTGGTCACAGCATCAAGCCTGACAGAGCTCAAGAAGTGTTTGGACAATGCTCTCAGGCTCATGGTGTGATTCTTGGGATGTCCTGGATACGGCTAGGAGTTGGATTCAATGATCCTTGCGCATCCATTCCAAGTGAGGATCTACTGTGATTCTGTGATACTACAAAAGAAATCATATTATTCTAGTCAGTGGACCTTTAAGCTGACCTAGCTGCCAGAAAATACTGAGTGCTTTTTTTTTATTTATTTCTGGTACTTCCAGGGTAAGTAGACATAAGAAACAAAGGTGCTAGGAATCCAACTGATTTTGGTATTGCAATGTCCACGTTGCATAAGGGTAGCCTGAACACTGGGATTTCACTTTGTTCCTTAACCCCAGAGTGAGGAGGTCTGGTAAGAACCGAGAGGAGGGACTCCAAATAGTGACTCCGTGGGAACTCAGCGTTTCACAAAAATGTGTGGAAAGATATTCCCACAGGGTGATAAATTGGTACATGTTGATTTCTAAAATGATAATGTTGATGGAACTTTTTCTGAACTGACAGAAACCACCCGACTTTAAGCTCCTTGTCCTTCAGATGATACTGTAAGGTAGTCTGTGACCTTTTAGGATATTTATGATGTGAACTGAACTGCCTTTAAAATTATAATCCTTCAACTGTCAGTACATCCTTGCAAAGTTCAATAGATTCATAAATAATGGAAGTTAATATTCTACTACAAGACTTATGTAAATTATAAAGGCAGATATGTATCGGCTGGAAATAAAAACACAATACTTTTTTCCATTAGTATTGCTTCAGGTTCAAATGGGAAAATATTCCAAGTGTCATATTCAGAATAAAATTTGTACTCCTGATTCTAGTAGCTTATCTTTTTCTTTCAAGAGGTTTCATTCCTGCATTTTCCAGTGTGCTGATTTAGTCCTTTTGGCACTTACCCAAATTCAAAAGTAAAATAAAGCCTTGATGCTGCAGTAACATTTCCAGCCTCCTCTTTATCTCCATTGTATTGCAAATATTTATCCTTTGCTCTCATGCAGCCTCCCACTCAGAAGAGTCTGCCAATCTTTTTAAAAGCTTAGGTCAGGAGATTCTTCTCAGCACACCAAAGCTTTCTTGGAAACATAGGAAAGGTCACACAACAATAAGAGTAGCATCAACATTTTGGCTACAGGCCTTCATACCTAAATGGTTATGACTTCTACTGGCATAATCATTGGTTCAGTAATAAATGCTTATGATGAGGGCTGTAATTTAACTTTCCAAATCCAGTGGTGATTTTCCTAGGGGAGCATTGTCTTGTGGAAGAAAGAGAGGAGAGGAGAGGGAAGTAGTTTTCTCTGTCAGCAGATTCCCTCCTATGAAAGCAGACAAAGGCAGAGAGAAAACACCGTAATCAGAGATGTCTGGTGCACCTGGTGCAGCAAACAACTTCTTCCTTGAGCTTTGGTTCACGTTCTCTGCTGCAAGGGAAGAGGCCTCACATGGGTGTTGACCAGTCACAAGTGGACAAGCTGTGCTCATCCATCCCCAGCCTTGCCCACAGCACCCACTTCTCCTTCCCTTTACTCAGGAGGGAGCAGGATTTATCTGGGATTTATCCTACACATGGGGGTTTTAGCTTTTCATCCTAAAACCCTCACCACTGATATTTTTTTTTTTCCTAAGCATGGAGTAGTCTGAGCATCACCCAAAAGCTTCTTATGCACAATGACTTCATTGCACAGCTACATTCCCAGGCACTGCCTATGTCAAACAGTTGAAAAAAGCAATAATTTCCTATGCTAGACTCAACCAATTTAAAAACTTCTTTTGGCTTTAAATATTCAGTTTTATCCACAGTAAAAATCTCCTCTCCTTTTGACGACTCACACCACTGAGACAGGGGCAAGATTTCCTACTTGAAGGTTTCAGGAGTTGCCACAGCTTCTCACTCTCCAAAGTTTAACTAGTGAATAATAAACCTGGTTAATCCTGTAATATTTTACAATACAACAGTAAAACTATCAGGTTTTTGCTTTTCTGCTGGGGATATATATCTCAGTCTCATGGCTCACATTTGAGAAGACTTATTATTCAAAGAAGTATATAAAAAAACTCCCTGTCATGTTAATTATACATCCATAAGGAACATAAGCAAAAAATGTGAGGAATACAAAATATTATGGGTCTTTATTCCAAGTAGAACAGAATGCTTTCCTTTCTTTTTATTAAAGTTTTTGCTTCTTCATTTAAATACCTTCATTGCTTCATGTCATTGCTTCAAGTTTTCTCAGGGCAGCAAAGCAGAAAACCTCTTTGGTGCAACCAAAATTTTAAGAAGCTATTTGCCTTCCCCTAATGTGGAATTTTTTGGTGTATTTCTTATTAGCACATTTTGTAAGAGCTGTGCTTTCTGTTTTCCACCTCTGCTGTCTTCTAGCAATTCTGTCAGGAGCATCTATTTCCACTCCAAGTTTTTGGGTGTTTCTGACACATTTCTTGCTCGCTCCCCCTGAAAATCCAGCCTTATGGATATGTCTGCATTGTTGTGGTTAATGCTCCAGAAATGCTGTCAAAGCCAAAACTGGGACCTGTCTAGAGGAGATGAGCCTCAAAGTACCCCCAGGGCTAGCTCTGGAGAGGATTCCCTAAAATTATTAGGGAAAGCCTCGGCATATGGAGGACACTTCAGCAATATCCAAACCAAAAAGCAGTCACATGCAGTGTGAGAGGGTTTGGGACCTCAGGCTGTCCCACTACCCTCTGAACTCTGGCTTCTCTTTGTAAAAGAGCCCTAACGGAACCTGCCAAAAAGACAGATAAGATTCCTGAGTCCTGGGAAAGGCAAATTTCAAGGCAAGCCCCCCACAGTCACTTTGGATGAGTACAGACCCAGGCAGTGTCACAAGTTCAAACCATTCCACAATGCACAACCATTCAGCCTGTGAGTTCATGGCACAATTTTTCTGTACACTTTGTATAATACTGGCAGCCTCCATTGAGTCTTGGGAGAGGTAATGATTGTAATGGTCTTTGGAGTTTTAGAAACTTAAAAAGCTTTTGGGAAGGGAAGGGAAGGGAAGGGAAGGGAAGGGAAGGGAAGGGAAGGGAAGGGAAGGGAAGGGAAGGGAAGGGAAGGGAAGGGAAGGGAAGGGAAGGGAAGGGAAGGGAAGGGAAGGGAAGGGAAGGGAAGGGAAGGGAAGGGAAGGGAAGGGAAGGGAAGGGAAGGGAAGGGAAGGGAAGGGAAGGGAAGGGGAAAGTGAACTTTCTCTTCTCTTTGCAGAAGGAACTTTAAGTCTTCACTCCCTTTTTTGAAGGGTGTCTGGATGGATGCATCTCTTGAAGCAGATGTACTGGAACTAACATGTAATGACTGACTGACATTAAACCCATGACTCCTCAGTGTTAGTTAGCCTAGATTGCCTAAACCTCTGATTTCACCTAACTCCAGGCATAATTCCACTAATTCTGCAAGCTTTTCTTTTGCTTTTAACAATTATTAGTGATTTTTCATCTGTCCTTCCAACATGTCCACAGAGTGTTGCACTTACAAGTTCATTGTATGACAAAAAGGTTTGTTAGTCTGTCTCATCTCACACTTCCAGTGGCCTCTTGATGTTTTTTTTTTCTTTTCAGCTTCACTGTTTCATTATCATAAATTTTCATATTTGGTTCACCAAACTCTTTGCACCTACAGCTTAAACTCAAGCAGAGGCATTCTGGAAAGATCATTACTGTGAACAACTTAAAATGTGTGAGCTTCCAGGGGTTAAATCAAAATCTTACATATATTGTACTCATTTTTCAAACCTAAACAGCATGAGAATTTTTTTCTTAGGTTTTGGTTAGGATATCTTTAGGTATACATGAAGGACAAAAAATAACCAAATATTAAAAATAAAATTGACTGTACATGGAAAGTTTTCTCAATTTCTTGAATAATTCTATTTTTTCTGGCAGCTGAAACAAGGCAGAGTGATTCCTACCACTTGCTGCTATGCTTTAGTACAAGAAGAAGAGCCCATTTCTTTTATTCTTCATTAAATTCATTCAGCATCAAACAGGAGAATTGCTGTCTTGAGGTGGCACTGAACACATCTTACACAGATCCTGCCCTGCATGGCCCTAATCACTCCACAATAACTGACTTGTGTTTCATATATTTTTCTATGAACTAATCCAGGGGGAGAAGTTTAATATGGTCACTGTCCCAACCATTTCAGCTCCAGAATACATATCAGTTCATAGGTGGCAATTATAGAGGCTTAGATGCACAGCTTTTCATCTTTGCTATTTGTGATCCCACGTGGCATATCAGAAACTCCTTTGCAAAGTGAAATATCAGGTTCAAAAGTTGCTTTGATGTGAAGACAAAAGCCCTGATTCTTCTTTTGGACTAAAGTAAGTCTGTTGAAGACTGTGTTGGAATTCCAAAAAATAAACTCAGTCTTAATTTCACACCTTTTTTCTAGCAATTAGTTTTACTTAGTGTCACAGTTTAAAATACACTCTCAAACAAACAGTAGAAACAATCGAAGAAACAACTGCCACAGTACTTCCCTCCAGAAATTACTTCCGTCTAGAAATAACTCTATTACTTTGCATTAATTTGCTTCAATTATTTAGCCTTAAACCCACATATTTAAATATAATTATCTGCTGAAAACTTGACAGACTAATCAACATTAGTCACCAAGAGCTGCTTTTTTTTTTTTTTTCCAATGAATAGGTCGCAGAAATTGTTATTTCAAGAGAAGGCAAAGATGACTAAATTAATTTCAATCATTTCATATTAGGGAGAAATTCTTCACCCTGCACAAGCATATGTAAAAAGGAAACTGTTTCAGTTTCTCCGCAGGTTGGCAGATCCTCTGATAACATCTAGAAAAACAGAGTCGGAGGGAGGGTCTGTTCCCCCTGTTCCTGCATGGTCACACAAGGCTGGAGTGCTAAATGGGCAAAGTGGTTTCACACCAGCGCTCCCAGCCTTGACCTGCTCATTGCTCCCCATTACCCTGTCACCCCTGGAAGCAGCAGAGACCCTGCACCAGGGCCACCCAGCCACCACTTCACAGGCACAGCTCCCAGCTCAGGAGCCTTCAATGACTGTCAAAGCAGCTCAAGGGCTGACCTAACACCTTCCCTTTAAAAAAGCAAGACTTTTCTGTGCTCTGTGCTGCCCTCGCTATGATTTCCCGGCTCAACACACTTGCCTTACTGACCTGATCTGCCAAGGGTCTCTCCCACCTAGAAGAAAATGTATTTTTATAATTAGAAGGAAACAAAATTATAGGAAGGAAAGAAAAGCAGGCAGAAACTCTAAAAAAAAAAAAAAAAAGTTATAAAAAGAAGCAGAACCTTACATTAGAGTGTAAGAACCGCGTATGCAAATTAAATTGCTCAGCACGTGTACATCCACAGGCACCATCTGGGGACACTGACTTGCTAATCATTTGTAAATGAAAGGAGATAATTCTGCACAAAGAATGGAGAATACACACTGGGTGTGGAGAGCGGCGTGGGAGCTATTGGTGGGTATGTAATCAATTCTTTTGGATCTTCCATTGGACTCAGAAAGAGATCATTCAGGACACTCCTCCAGGCTCCCATAGAGCTGAAAGCCTGCTCTATAAAATTAGGGGATTTTCAAACTGTGCCCCTTTAAGAAAAACAAACAAAAAAAAAAACCCCAATGAAATCTTCTTATTAGAAGAACAAGTTACAAGCATTTGCAAAAGGAAACAAGCTGCTACAAAGCAAGAACACCAGTTTCTTCTTTGCTGACCGAGTACCACCCACATCCTGCGAACCCCAGATATTCTGAATGACTGAAAACTCCAGTCAAAGCCAATCTACCATTACAAAACCAGATAAGAGTCCTGTCTGGAGTGTCTCCAGAAATCCAAAGTTTCCTCTCAGGTTGCCCATATATTTAAATGAATACAATGTTTTTGTTTTCATTTCAAGTTGAAATTTGGTTTGGCTTTTTGTTTGGTGTTTTTTTTTGGTTTTGTTTTTGATTTGATTTTTGGTTTTTTGGGGGGTTTTTTGGTGGTGTTTTGTTTTGTTCTTTTCTGTTCTGTTCTGTTCTGTTCTGTTACGGAGTTTTTTGTTGCTGTTTTTGGGTTTGGGGTTGTTTTGTTTTCTCTCCATTCCAAAACGGGATAGGACACTTTTGTTTTTGTAAAATCATTAGCGAACCAGAACAGGCTGTGAAAAAAATCCAGAGAGAGTCTTCAGTTTCAGTAATTTAGTACCATCCACATACATCATCAGATGCAACTGTTAAAGTTGCTGTGCAACACATCTTCAAACAAAGGGATGTTTTGGAGTAGCTGAAAATCTGTTTGCTTTTAGTTTAATGGAAACCAAAAGTAAGGGAGAGTAAGAGTTCTACCTGAAGTCTCAGGGTGTATATCCCAAACTGTTAAGAAACAAAAGCAAATCAGAGCTCAAAATCACTGTTATCTACATACCCATACACTCTTAAAACCAACGAAAATACAGCAAATAAAAAGGAAAAAAAAAATCATGATAGGTACAAGCAGCTCAAATTTAAACCCCAGTCTGCTACTGGCAGCACCTTGATTGTACAATAGGCTTATCTTGTTCAGCATTTCTAGTTTTGAAATTGGGATCCAGCATCTTAGCACCCACCTGTGAAAGAATGTTCGAGCCATGCCTTTAAATGACACTGCAAAGAGTGAAAACTGGAAGAGAGATCATTAGCAGACCACAGCATAATCTAATTCTCAGTATCATTATCAGCACCATCCTCCAAAATGTCTACACACAGTAAAAATTCCTGTATGACTGCTACGTGGAAAAGACATTGTGGCTGTGAAAAATGAGTAAACATCTTTATGGAAACCAGTAATGTTCCATCCCCAGGGTCTGGTACGTGGTAAGCAGCGACCTGTCTTAGGAAATAACCATTATAAAGGGTCGTTATGTAATTAAGGCTAAATTGAGATCAAATGACTGGTACCTTTTCACTTTTTCTTTTTGCTGAGCTCTACAAGAGCTTATAAATATTCAGTCTTGATAAAATACCTGAATGAAAGAGAGAGCTTAGAGTGTGCTATCTCTTAGATAACAAAAAAGTCTCGTTATGACATGCCTGAACATTTTGTTTTGCGGACAACTCAGAGTATCTATTGCAAAATCCAGACAGAACAGGAGTAAATTGCATGAATACTTGCAATAAAATTAATTGAATTTTCTATGTGTCTTAGAAAACCACTTATTGTAGCTGTCAAGCTGAGCAGGACAGTGCAGGGTTCCAATGGCTAAGTAGCAAAATGTATTTTTCCTTGACACAAAATAAAACTGGACCATTTAAAATGTCTGTATTTCTCTGAAGATAAGTACCTGAATTGCAGTCCAGCAGTGCTTTAGGAGTATAAACTGCAGTGCTTCACAAACAAGTTTAGTCTTCATTGACTAGCAATAGAGTTACATCAATAAGCAAGTTGCCCAAACTGGTTAGGCTCGTTATGTTGACACAGCCCATTACTTTCTGCTGAGGGAAATTCACTATTTCAGATGGCCAAAAAAACAATTTAGCACCGAGTGCCTTCAGCCTGAAATGGCACTTGTTTTCTGGTCACAAAAAATGACAGTATCTTTAACTGGAAAGGAAGAGAATTTTTAGTGTAGGGAACTTTTCCCACATTTGGACAGGTGTTTAAACACAATGTAGGAGGCACCAGTAGCTCATGTTGGTACATCAGTTAACATTATTACCTCCAACTTGCATTTGAGGCTTTGAGGGGAGAAGAAAGACTTGGTTGTGATTCATGGGCTGGAATATTTACTGTGATTAAATTTATTTTTTCTACTGATGAACCATCAGAATTCTGCTCATCCCTAATATTAACATTTTGTTGGATGAAGTGCCTTGGTACTACTATAATTTGACCATTGTATATGACTCGATTAGAGAAGGCCCTGCATTGAAAGGCCTATAATCTTGTGTTGTATCAAATTACTTTTATCTGCAAAATTAGTGTACAGGGAGATTTCAGTGTGTCTAGTGAATCGATCAGATTCTTTCCTTCTGGATGCTATCTACAGTGAGTGGATACCAAAACTTCCTCTAAACTCTACTAAACATGCTCACCAGGACTTTGTTTTTGCTCTCTGTAAGACAATGCCCAAGACATTTGCAATGCAGCCAGCCCTCAAAGCTGTAGCCTTGTGAACAGAAGAAATAAAAAATGAAAGGGGACATCACATGGGCAACTGCTTGATTCTGGAAAGAGTGAATGGAAAACAGAAGAAGGAAAATGTACTTAAACTTAATTAAAAGTCATTTGCACTTCCAAGTCAAGAATTTGAAAGTCAATTCATCTGTCATTCACCTGCAAATCTTGGGGATTTTTTCTTCTGAACTAGCAGATAACATTTTACTTTCAGAATAGCACTGAAAAATGGAGACATTAAAGCATAACCTGACAGAAATGAGTCAGTAGTTACACAATTACATTTGACCACCCGTGGCAATGTGACAGAAGAAATAAAAAAAAAAAAAAGAAATTACTTGGAGAAGCAGAACACTGTCTTTCAACACATCTGAAAATGTTAAAGGTTCTAAATTATACAGGGCTGTGCACTCCTAAAGCTCATGCCAGGCTTCAGTCTGTCACAAGGATGTCTCATGTCACATGTTTTCTTTGTGAAAAAATTGCAGCACAGCCACAGCCCCAGTCCTTGCAGTGATCCTGTGTCACCAGCACTGCATGTACCAATAAACCAGATAAAAGGCCCTGCCCAGGTGGGGACAGGAAGCAGCCATGGGTTCAGCAAGCCAAAAAAGAAAGGAGCTAAAGTTTTTCAGCTTTCACACTCCGGGGCTCCTCAGGAACAACCCTCCTGTGGTCCAAATGATTTTGGCAGAGGGGAAACCACTGCTCAGTACCCAGGGGGCTGCTGAGCCTTCTCCAGGGAGCTGTCAGGAATAGCCACATTCACAGCAGAAGTTCAAACTCCAAAGATATTCCAGCAGGAAGGAAGCCTGTCAGGTTGGACAGTGTCTGGGTAGGGTTAGAAGAGATCCTGAAGCTCCAGTTTGAAAGGCTGCTGAGCCCCTCAGTTATTCTGTCTAACAGACACAGGACAATTAGAAAGGTATCAGGCTATCAACAGAACCTGGGGCTGCACTTCTGCTTGTTCTGCTTGTTTACCTCCTTTCAGCAGTCTGGATATCCTGGCATGAAATCTTGCTCAATAAATGCAAATGTGTGTTTGCAGGGTTGTGAGGGAGGAGTCACTCTGACCTACTACCTTTACCTCGTATTTTGAGTGCAAAGTGCAGTGAGGTGAAATAGGCAAACCCAGGTTGCTCCACCTCTATGAGGGAAGCAGATCCCAATAAAGCCAAATATGCAGGGACTTTTGAAGGCTCTGTGTTTGCAGAAATACCACAGACGTGGAAGTATCTCTGCCAAAACGCTCAGGGGGCCAACGTGAGGGCTGGCACACACCAACATTGGGTGTTGGGGGTATTTCCTCTCTGGCAAACAGAAGCTGCAGCAACAAGCAAAGGTGTTCCTTACTGCTCTGGCTTTGAGCAAGTCCAAACAAAACCCCCAATTCATCAAACAGAGTGTACAAAGTGAAACCAAACTGTAGCTGGATGCTTCTCCTGTAAAATACTTGTTATTTTCACTGTATTTTTTTTACATCATAGGAATCCAGCTGATGTGGAACTCGCACGACCACAGGGAGCAACAGCAGCCTCCCAGAGCTGTTTGCTGAGGGTTGGTGTCGCAGTGTTGGACATGAACAACTGGGTGAAATCTCTGGTTTTCCTGGGAAGCAAGAACTCATTAACCCTAATTAAAAGCCTGGGAGGGGCTGCATGCCAGTGACAAAGCTGGTGACAGCCACACGTGGGTTTATATAACCAGACTGCTCTATTTTGCACACAATGGCTCACTGTGCAGTGGGCTACGAGGGAAAGGGCCACGGGAACACAAGATGGGGGAAAAACAAGGAGGCCCAGTGGAGGGTAGAGTTTCTTTATTCTGTTACTTAGTGATATTTTACTTTTCAGCATCAGGCATGAGCAGCTGAGTGGCACAAAGAGCTGTCAGAACTCACCTGCAGCAGTCATAGCTGGGGATGTTGCACTTCTTTGTGGATAATGCTAGCAATGGATAATGGAAATAAAACATTATCCATGAGGAACCAATGGCAGTAGAAGATGTTCAATGTGTAAAATGAAAAGTTATAATAGTTTGAAGTGGACAGCTAGACCAAGGAAAAGGCAAAAACACCCAAATGTATACAATAGGACTTTCAGTTCAATTGCAAACTGCAGGAGCATGAATTCTTTTTCTTATTTATTAGCATAAAGTTTTCCAAATTGTTTTGGTGTTTGTTTTCCTATTCAGCCTGGAATAAGAGCCTTAAGTTATAATAGCAAACTTTTTTAAGGCCTCAAAAGCACAGGGATTCCACAGTGCACCAAGGGCAAAATGCATCTGCCAAACTTTCCATTTTTACCTCTTTTAAGCTATTTTAATACCACTTCACTTGGGAAAGAAAACAAAGTCCCTTTTACTGTTAATAATATACTATTCTGATCTTTTGATCCTTATGATTTGCTTTCTAATTACCTAAATGTCATGCATGCCTAATAAATTGGATAAAGGGTATTGATTACGCCTCTGGTTTTTGTAGTTAAAACATAGAGTCAATTAATCTGCATTGTATATTTAGGAAGATAATCAGTTATTAAAACTGAAAGGAGGCAGGCAAAATTAAGCTGAAGAGTATTTCAGCAGATGAGTCCCTGTCTAGTGTAAATTCACAGGATTTTCCCAGGGTTTCAAAAACAGTGAGCACTGGAAATCATTGGAGACCTTGAGGAGGTGCTGGGCTCATGTTTTACCTGATCTTGCAAATGGGGCTTGCTTTATCAAGCTTTGTAGGTTTTTACCAGTTATTTTTTAAAAACAGAGCAAAAAAAAAAACCCCAAACAAACAGACAAAAATCCAAACAAAACAAACAATCAAAAAAACACCCAACACTGAACAAGCCCCAGAAAATGAAAAAGCTCAACACTCGGAGCCGTTGATATGAAAGTACATATATATATACTTCATCTTCTCAAATGCAATCTGAGCTAGAACAAGGGAGAGATCTAGGAAGTCACAACGTTTTGCCATGGCCTTTGCTCTCTAAATACCCCATGACTGTGATAATGTGCAAAGAGAGGGGGCTGCCCCCGTGGGTTCAGCTGCCCAAGGCCAAGATCCCAGCCAGGTCTCCTCCTCACCCTGGGGCAAAGGTGCTGCTGGCGGCTGGAGATCAGGGCTTGGAACCCTTCAGGATCTGGAGCTGATGCCTCAAGTTTTAACTTTCATGTTTTTCAGATTCTGTGCTGCCTAGGGGTGTTCTGAGCCTCATATTAAGTGCCAGTCAGCTCTCTTCACAGGGTAGAGAGACAAACCAAAACCTTTTCCTGATGAAGACCAAGGACAACTTTCAGGCCCAAAAGCACAAACAACAGAGGGCTGGAGGGAAGAAAGAGAAGGATGAGACCTCACAACCTGAAGCTGTAACTGGACAATTGAACCTCAATATGCAAATCGACCAAAACTTATAAAAGCGTAAGACCTTGTGACCGGTCGTCCATTTTGTGACCATTCTTAGTCCACCTTGGGTGTAGCCCTGGTCAGGCCCTGTCCTGCCCAAGGTGGATCCTAAAGACCTTTCAATAAATACCTATTTTATTCTCTAGCTCTGTCCAGTCTCTGTTTCAGGTCAGCCTTCCTAAGGCTGCTGGAAGCTGGGGACAGAGGGAAGAAAAAGGGAATGTAACCGGAGCACTCCTGCAAGGACAGAGTGCCCCAACAGAGCTGAGCATGTGAACTCTGCATTAAACGAGGCTAATGCTTTC
Source organism: Chamaea fasciata (assembly GCF_029207755.1). Classification (NCBI taxonomy): domain Eukaryota; kingdom Metazoa; phylum Chordata; class Aves; order Passeriformes; family Sylviidae; genus Chamaea; species Chamaea fasciata. The sequence continues at coordinate 72,231,561 of NW_027094090.1, read as the reverse complement.
CTATCCCAGGGAGGAGGGAGCGAAGATAAACATATTAAAGATGCTCACTTACTGCAGCGCTGGCGGCTACAAAAGCCGGCTGTTGGCTGCACAGCTTAAGTGCCAAAAAGCCCTTCAGCAATGATTAGTCTGCGGCTGCACTGATGCTGCCTCAGCTGTGATCATAACCACCTCCCTCCGACCACGCACCACCCCTCGCCTGATCTTCAGCTGTTCCTCAGATTCTGCTTTTGCTGTTGCTTTACAGGGGTTTGACCATGATCTCTCCAAAGAGTTTGTACAGCACACACTCAACAGGGCCCCGTCCCTGGCTGAGACCTCCAGGCACTGGGAGAGGGCAAATGCCACCGGTAGTTGCATCCTTGTTGAGGGTTCAAGCCTCTCGCTGGAGGAAACGTGATGGCAGGCAAAGAATGGCAAAGAATTGGGCCTGTTTTCGGGCTTTCTTTTCAGGTTTTTTTCCTTAATAGCAGCCTTTGCTGCTTTGTCGAGGAATACGTGTGCATCGCTGCGTTTTTGGTTTTCTTTTCACTCCCGTGTTCCCTGATTCTCTATGACATTTCTCTTTTCCTGAAGAAAAAGGGAAATCTTTAATTTTGATGAGAAAATGTTATAATTTCAAGTATAATTTAAAGTGTATATTCTCAGAGAGAAGCAGCATTTTTAACTTTCAGCCTGGGTCAGTTAGGAGAATATACAACAAAATATTTACATTTTTCTCATCCTTAATATATACAGTGATCCTGAGAGAAATCATCCTTCTGGTCTTAAAGATTTCTAAAATGCTGTGAGGCACTATAAGAGGGTTTTTTCCTCCAGACTAGTTTAAAAACTGCAATATTTTTTCTCCAGTTAAGGGACTATGTCTAGAATCCTTTTAAATATTAGCAAATTTTACAGGCCAGAAGTATTGCATTTTCTAATTGAAAGCAAATGAAAAACAGCAGTAAAGGTCATTTTTTTTTTCCTTCAGGTTTCATTTAAGCAAACAGGTAAAAGGAAAAGGGAAGCTGAAACTGTGAATTATTTTTTATCAAACTTACTTTTCAGTTTCCAGGCTCAAACATAAATGCACAGTGAGTTCTGCACCCATTAATATGAAATGCTGTGTGAGGGATTCAATTTCCCTCAGGAGGAACTAAATCCTGGGGGGAAGGGAAGGGAAGGGAAGGGAAGGGAAGGGAAGGGAAGGGAAGGGAAGGGAAGGGAAGGGAAGGGAAGGGAAGGGAAGGGAAGGGAAGGGAAGGGAAGGGAAGGGAAGGGAAGGGAAGGGAAGGGAAGGGAAGGGAAGGGAAGGGAAGGGAAGGGAAGGGAAGGGAAGGGAAGGGAAGGGAAGGGAAGGGAAGGGAAGGGAAGGGAAGGGAAGGGAAGGGAAGGGAAGGGAAGGGAAGGGAAGGGAAGGGAAGGGAAGGGAAGGGAAGGGAAGGGAAGGGAAGGGAAGGGAAGGGAAGGGAAGGGAAGGGAAGGGAAGGGAAGGGAAGGGAAGGGAAGGGAAGGGAAGGGAAGGGAAGGGAAGGGAAGGGAAGGGAAGGGAAGGGAAGGGAAGATCTCAGCCGTACTCATTGAAGAACTACTCCATCATTTATTTCTGGGCTTAGTCTTTTTCTAACTCACCCAAAATAACTTGGGTTTAATCACTGTTGCAATCACATTTCCATTGTAAATATGAATGGGAATGCTGAAGGGTAAGAGTCAGCGAGGCCTGAAGGGTTGTGCCTTGGGCTTAGGCATCAGAACAGCTGGATCCCATTCCTGCCTCCCCTGCCTACTCTGTGTGTGAAGTACACCCAAGCTGTTTCATCTCCTCATGCTTTTTACCATCTCTTTTTCTCTAGAGCCTGAGTCTGCAAAAACTGCAGAGAAGACTTGCAAGATTGGCATCTTCATTGAAAACTCTCTCCAGGGGATATTTTCTCTCTCCATGGTTCTCCACACCTCCGACTTTACCATGAATGTCACTGAACTTCTCTCCCCTAAAATTAATATTTAAAGACAAAATGGAAGGGTTCAAAACTGATGCTTCAAAAACTCTGTTTCATTTCATTAATGCTCCCTGCGCCCTTTCTACTTCAATTAGGAATTTTGTCATATATGCTAAAGTTCATTAATTATCATATTTCGGGGTCTTGGCAGGCAGTTTAAAAATAATCCCATAGCCTTTGGAGCTTTGATTTCAGAGATCCATTCAGTGTGCTCTGAGGCTGTTGTATAACTACCATGCTTGTTTGTCTGACAACAACAAGAAGTTCAAATCAGATTTTTTTTATTCATTCTTTTTGCTTAAATGCATTTTCATTGTCACTCTGCTGTGAAGCCACACAGACAAAGATAAAAACATTGCCAATTGCAAAATCCAGATGTCATGGAAGCTTAAGTAGCCATTTAAGTTGCTTTGTGAGAAACACACATACATTAAAATCAAGATACTGCAATTTATTATTCTCTTGTTCCCCTAACTGATGTGTTGAAGACATTTAGAAGAAAAAAACCTATGCTTTCTACACACATAGGTACAATGTAAAAAGTTGGAGGAAAAGAAACATAGAAAATACAACAGAAGATGAATTTTACTCTTTTGAGAATAAACAATTACAGAAAATTCCAGGCTGCTCCTAAAAAAACACAGCTGACATTCCTATAACAGTGTTACGTAGTGGATTACATCTCCCATTACCAGTCCAAAGGGTAGATTTTGACATTATTAATTTCTATCTATAGATTGCAGAAAACACATTATAAGAAGGAAATATAACAAAGGAGGTTATGATATTTAGGATTATGAAGAGAAGGAGGTAAGCATAGGTAAAGGTAGGAATGAAAGCAAAACCAAATTGCAAAACTGCATTATTTTTTTTGTTGTTGTTGTTGCTGGGACTTTCTTTTTGTTTGGTTTGGAGGTGTTTTTTGTTTAAAAATGGAATATAGATATTTTGTCCAAGTTCAGTACACAGAGATCCCCATGAGAACCGTTGCTGCTCTTCTGCCAGAATATCAGATATCTCTCTGCAGCTCTTCTTCCTCCTCCCCGTCAGCCCCTGTGATCTATGATTCATCCTCCAGGGAGAAACCGTGGAAAGAGTAGAGCAAGTCTTGGTAACTAGACTGCAGCAGAGAAAAGATGCCAAGTCAGCAGTACCTCGAGGAAAAACACCCTCAGCTAACTCACACAGCCCTAAAGAAAGAGAATTTTCAGCAGGTGGGGAGATACAGGAGGTGTTCTGCCTTTCAGCGAGTCTCCAGGATACCTGGCAGGCAGAGAAGGAGGCCCTGGCTTTTCAGAGTTTGTGACACAGCTCTGGCCTTGGCCTCCCCATGCAAGGACTTAGGAGCATCTCTAAAAATTTTCCTTCCCATGTTCCTTATCAAAAAAGTCACAATCTGGCCATTAAATCAAAACTTAAGTCACACATTTCCTCCCATCAGGACTTCTAAGCTGTCTTTATTCCTTTATAACCAAACAGAAGTGTGATGAATGGAGATACTGTGGCATGGGAATAGAGCCTGGAATCTGTCTGATGTTAGGCAGATATGAGAATCTGGTGTCCTTTTGGAAGTACCACCCTTGCTTATCCCACAGGATTAACACAGTCATCTGTGGGGGAAAGGGCTGCTCCATTTAACTGACTGAGGCTTTGGAATGCAAAACTTCACAAATAAAAAAAAGACCTGATAAACCAGGATGAATTCAATTTATATGAACTGAGAAAAAATCAATTTTGAACAGCATGTCATAGGAGTATATTTAACCTACCACATCCTTATCTGGAACAGGTCTTGGGTTAATACAAGCAGGCTGAGTGTCTGGCTTGTGATACTACATTATATTGCAGTTTTCACTCCAAAGAATAGCAAATTATTTTACAAATGATATACACAGCCTGCCTAACCACTTTAAAGCAAATGCTGATAGGGACAAGCTCAACCAACATAAAGAGCTGTCAGAGGATATGCAGCTGGTGGGAAACTGAAGCTGTGTCTGGAGTGACCAAGGTTCAGTTTGCTAATCTATGCCACAAAAACCTGACTATCACTGCATGTTGCGATCCACTAAACAATGTAGAGGTGAGCAGAGAAAATGGTGGTTGAAATTTTGTAAGTTCCTTCCGTATATATATAAACAGGAGACATCTCCACCCCAAAATTACTACAAGGTGCATTACTTGGTTTCCAGGGTCTCATCTGAAAAGAAAACCTGGTGAGCAAATGGTAAGAGATTCACTGTCTGTATTCCAGAATAGTGAAAGGCTCAGTGGATCTCACAAGACTGAAAGCATTTGGGTACTTTAAACGTGATGCTTAAACGACTAAACCACCCCCTCTGGGAACTGAGTTAATGTTTCAATTCCCATTCACTTTAAAAACATCTTACTGGCATGACAAGCTAGAGGCATGTTGCCAGAGACTAAGGAAGGTATTCCAAGTGTGTGTCAGGGGTGGATAATGCACTACACTGCTGGTTTTTCATGTTTCAACACCACAAGGAAGCACTCTGTTCCAAAGCTGCTCCTAGAGCCACTGGAGACCAGAGAAGCAGTTCCCCAGCCCTCAGTGTGTGATGGATGCTCTAAGGTGGCTGGGAGGTGGCTGCAGTGAGATACAGGACCCCTGAGGCTGAGAAAACTGGAAGGTAAAGCTGAGGAGTTCAGGAAACAGGATATCCATTCTGGAGCTGTAAAACACCATGAAGGAGAAACTGCCTTGGATTAAATCAGCTACTGGTTTTCTGAAGGGGGAGAAACAACGGGGGGACTGAAGTACTGTTGTAATAGCGGAGAGTTCTCTGAAATCCATCTGTTGCTGCTCAGGGGAAAAACCAGAATGTTGCATTCTCTGAGGACAAATCAAGTTGTTTTCTGAGAGAGGGAGGAAAGGGGTGGCTGGGTTTCAAAGCTTTTTTCTACTGAACAAAATGTGTGATGGTTCCTGTGTCTCACCTACTCTTGCTGGCTAAAGGGGTTTGTCCCTCCAGGTGAGCAGTACAGGAACTTGGACATTGCTTTCCAATGCCTGCAGCGACCACCACATTTTCTGAAAATACCAATTACAACTTCCTAGTTAAAATTAGATATATGCTAATTCGTCCTTTAAAAATTAGCAACTCCATGCAAATTGAAAACAGATGTCTGCGTCTTCAGTCAGTGCTAGTTAGTTTATGCACTTATTCTTCACACAACCTGTTTTACCATCTCCCCAAAGCCTCAACCTCCCTAAAGCACAGCTCCAGCACTGATCACAGGGCAGGCAGCCCTAGTGCCTTACACACACCTCTTCTGTGCTAGACACCTCTGGAGCTTGCCAGTGATCATTTCTGGCATTTTATTATTGTTTTCTTTAGTGAGGTGCCAAATTCTGACGATTTGAAATTCTGGGCCTGAAGCCAATCCTCTGGGCTTTTTGAAATTTGCTTGTAACCAGTGTAAACCTCAGGCCACTGCTGTGGACAGGTGACAGATTCTCCCTCTTGGCTGGAAGCAGCTCTCAGTGTGTGTGTTGTTGGTTTACAGAGCATGCATGTAAATGGGGCTGCTGGCAGTGAGGATAAGCACTGGCACTGCTGGAAAATGCTTGATGGTGTGGGGTCAGTGATGCAGGCAGGGCCAACTTTTTCTGAGTTATTTCATCACTGAAAGTCCACAGCCCACACACTTTTAATTCTTTTTTTTTTAAAGTGCTACATTGGTTTTAAGTATGACATTTGAAATGGCTTCACGAAGATCCTTGCTGAACACTATCTGCAGTGCTGCTTCATTACCATCCCTAACACCCCAGTGAATCACAGTACCTGCAGAAAAATGACAACAATTCCCCTTTGTAGAGTGTCTACTGCAAGGGGGAAAAATAAGCTTAGTGGAAATATAAATAATAGATTCTAATAGTCACAGCTGTTCATAAATAAGAAGACATACACAAACACAGTCTAGTGGAACAAGCACATTTCTCTCCAAGACTGACTTGCTGCATGATTTTGAAGGAAACACTTTGTCACTTTTTGGCTCAGTTTCCAAATATGAAATATAAACTGATATGATTCTTACCACTCAATGTAAACAAAATGCTTTGAGAACATGAATACAAATCGATGTATAAATGTTAATATATTATTTTCTAGCTAAATCCATATTCTGCAAATGCGAACAGAGAATGAAGATGGATTTTTGCTTTCTTGCACATCTGTGCCACTAGTGGAAGTTTTGCAAGCCAGATTAGGTCCTTGGGGACATAAGTGCATTCCTACTGCTCACAGTGTGTTTGTACAGTTGCAAAGTGGCTTAAACTACTAAGAAATTCAGCTCATGGGTGTACAAAAAATAACAGCCGTCATCTTGCCCTGTTAGATGCACGGCTTCTTCAGAGCTAAGCAAAGGGAAAATTGCACCCAAAATATGAGAAATCAGGAGATAAATGATTCATAAAACACAGAAAGATTTTACAGCCTTATAGGGATGGGGAGAGACCAGCTCTGCCAGGAGAAGCTATTGGCTTCCACCAGCAGAATATTTCTGCTAATTCTGCTTCTTAAGAAATTGCTCTCAAAATAGCAAGAGGCTTCACTTAATTAAATGTTAGCAGGTCCCTGCATAATTTATATTTCATTTTGGTCAAAAGTCATCTGGGAACCCCAGAACACTGTGGCAGGGCTTCATGCTGAATTCTCCCTTCATTGCCATGGCTGCAGTTCCACTGAGGTCTACAGAATACCAGGTGATGATTAGGTCCTGTTAAATCCCTTTAACGTAGAAGATGAAACATTGGAAAGCTGAATACCTTGCCCAAGGTCAGTGACACAACGGGGACCTGAATAACCAGAAAATGACAGGTTCTATTTGCTTGCTGAATTCACTGGACTCATTGAAAATTTAATTTCTGCTCTGCTGACTCATGGGTGGCCACATAGGTGTGGCTGCAGTATAGGGCATAAAAGTCTTCCTAGGGATGCTGCAGAATCACAGCCTCTTGTCTGGGCCTATTCTGTGTGTAAATTCAAAAAGGATTGCCAGGTCTGGCCGTGGAGATAGCAGCTGTTCAAACTGAAATATGATGCTGCTTCTGCTGCCATCAAGGACTACAGTTTTGCTATTAGTTAATAAACAGATATGCTCCTTCTAAGGTTAACCACAAAAATGTCTTTCACTTAAAGAACAATACTTTTCAATAAAGACAAAAAAACAGAGTTAGATCATGTTTTAATAGATCATGTGTATATTTGCACATGATCTATTAAAACAAATAATTTGAAGATTTAAATGCACTTCTTTAATTTTGAAGTGTACAGCTTTTAGGATATTTTCAGAGTCTGTATGACTCAGGAGAATAGTAACAGCATCTATGTACTTTTTTTTTTTTTTTTTAAATTTCCTAGAATTCCCATCCAGCCTGGGGTCATTCTCCTGCCAAGAGTTAGACAGCAAAGGACTTGGCATCAGCTCTCACTAAGACTTTTACACATGCCTATACCCAATGACTAATCCTATCAAAGCTAGCAGGAATTCTCATATTGTCAAAATTTAAGCACATGTTAAACCTCGAAAAGATCAGGAACTGCATCAGCAGTTACTGCTGACTAAATACAAGAAAAACAAAAGTATTAGAGTAATCAGGCAATTTAGAAACAACTGTGACACAGAAATCAGATTATCTTTTTGTAGTGCTGTGTCCCCTTAGAAATACCTATTCCATCTATAAAGGAGTGAAATACGTTGTTGACAAACAAAGGATCCATTCACACCCATGCTGATGAGAGATGTGTAACAAATATTACACCAGTTACACAATTTGCTATCCACATTTCAACAATACTTTAGCTTTTTGTCACAGCGCTGACATTAAATGTTCAAATTAAGACAGCTTTAAGACCTAATCTTTTTTTTCTTTAAAGAATGCCCATTGGCAAACATTTTAGAAGGCTTATGGAAATTTCTTCTTTGAAATTTCTATTCAATCTTATCAGCATTTTGGATAGAGATTTTCTACTAAAGGTTTAGAATATGGGATAGACAACAGCTTGTTGAGGCTGTACCTCCTTTTTCTACAAGATAGATTTGATCAGGTTAGAATGAATCTGTGCCCTCTGGGGAACTCCTATAACTTTTACTTTTGGATTTCTACCTTCCAAACGTAGTGCAGGGAAGCTGATGAGGTCAATATTGATGAGGTCAGTATTGATGAGGTCAATATTGTAACCTCTGTGAGAACACGAGGGCATTTTGTTTGATACCACCACTTTAGAGAGCAATATGTCTCTGAAAAGGCCTGACTTGGGCCCCAAGAGGAGTCTTCACTAAAAGGGGTTGCCACACTTTCTCCTAGGTAAGATAATTTCCTGCAGAAAGCATCTGCTCATCCTGCAGAGGAAGAAAGAAGCAAGGGACTCTTTTCAGGATTGCAGAGCAGCAGCCTTTCCCACATGAATCTCACCTCACTTGAGAGCAAAATGGCATTTCCTACAAACTCGCTAAAGGTCATTCTTTGCAAAGCTGCATTCTTTTCAAAAATGACCTAAACATGAAAAAAAAATCAAAACACTTACTGAAAGAGTAAGCATCACAGCAAAATCAAAATATGAACATATATTTAAAGGGTTGGCAGTTTTAATTTTTTTAAATTTCTGTGGTTACTCAGCATTTTGGAGCAAATGCAGTCATGAGAACAGAACACCGCTTTGCTAAGTGTCAGAGTAAACGCTACTTGTAACCCCAAAGAAAAGTCTTTATACTAATAATACACTCACAAAACTCAACACTATCAGATTAAAAAAAAAAATTCTATTTTTACATGTCATGAATCATAAAGGTCAGAAGCCCAAATAAAAAAAAAAATAAACAAAAAAAGACATGCCTTGCAGGCATGAAGGGTAAAATGCTGAAGACGAGAGGTAGTTTATCAGAAAATATTGTACACTGCATGTCACAGGAATGTATTCTTAACATAATAAAGGAAATCCAGGAGAGATTTACCGCCTGTCCTTACCCTCTTACTTCACCATTATATGTTCACTCATCCATTTCTTACTGGGCAATTTTAAAAGCATCTCTCAGTCACTCCCATGCCATTCTCCTGATCTTCCATGCTGAGCTGATACATTTACTGAACTTGAAGGAGCAGAACTGCCTCCCTTAAGTTACTGAGTACATGTACCAGTGCCAGCAGGAGACAGGCAAAGAAGAACAGTAGGACTTTACAGACAGAGGGGAAGAGGTCTGAAGGTAGTAAAGGACTGAAAGGAGAATGTTTGACAAGCTTCTGACACCCACTAAATTTAAAAGAAAGTTAATAAATAGAGGGCAAAAAGGGAAAAAAGGCATTTGTGGATAGAGAAGATCATTGGGCAGACATTAAGGTTTGAACCTGTTAGTGCCAAGTAGAAAAAGGAACTGGAGACAACAGGCATGAGTGGAGATCTGAGAAGTACAAAGAGTGAAGTTGAAGTATTAATAGCTGTGCCTTAAAGGTCAAATCCTACAGACTATTTAGGGTATGGTTCTTTCATTTATAATTGCTTAACATTGATGTAACTCTACTGACTTAACTGTAGCAACTTTCATCATTTGACTGATTGTTTTGGGGGTTTCTTTAAGAAAGGAAATCATTCCTATTTCAAACTATCAGATCCACTGATACTCTGAATTCATGAATACTTCATAAATGGGAAGTGAGGAAGTGAAAAAGAGCATTTATTGGGGAAAAAAAAAGTATTTAGGACAAAAGATACTGGACATTTATTTATCTTTACTGCTGTGACTCCAGAGAGAGAGAGGGAGAGAGAGAGAAAGAGAGTTGAACCCCTTCATGTATATCTACCTGAAAGTTTCATACAATTTTCTCAACATTAGTGAGACAGGAACAGCTGAGGATATCCATTCCTGTTCATATGTGGACAGAGCACATAAACTCTAATTCCCTCTTAATTATGATGACTGACTTTCAGCAGAGTAAAATTTCAATAGCTCTACTGGATCAAGGAGGTGATCTGACTTCAGTTATTACAAAGCAGGAGATTGTAGCCTATCAAATATAAAAAAAGTGGAAAATTACCAGCCTAATAAGTAGCCAAGCAACAGAACCAGACATTATTGCTATGCAAACTTCAGCTTTAATAATCTCTGGTTTCTATTCTAAGTTTACAGAGCTAAGGTGACATTATCCCAGGCTTTTGACAAGAAAGGTCTTGCATCACTATCATCTTTTGTGATTTTCACGCCAGTCAGCAGCTTTCTCACCAGGGCTCCACCAGACCCCCTTAGTCTTTCCTTTCTTAGCTGCCTAACAAGGGCTGAGCTCATTTAACATCTGTCACAAACACCAAGCTTACACTCCTTAGTGCAGTGGAAACAGACCCAAGTTAGCTTCTTTACAGGGCAAATTATTCTGTGCAGATGCTGCTTCGGGCACCCCACCCGATCTGACAGAAGCATCTCGAGCATCTCAGCTTGGTACTGCACGGTGTGCTGGAGACGCATTATCGCTTGCTTAACAGCTTCTGCCACTTCCATTACCTTAAAATGGGGTTGTTTCGCTTCCTTAGAGGACTGCTACAGACACAGAAAGTCAGGCAAACTACTGGAGTGCTCAGCGTGGTGAAAGGAGCCATGCAAAACTCCACCACGTACCTCTGTGGCTGAGGCAGCCCCTCCTGAGGGTTCCTCTGGCCTCCCCAAGCCCTGCCTGGCTTCCTCCCTTCCTTCCAAGCACCAGCCAAGCAATGGATCCAACACGGGGAACCACAGGAAGAAGGATTACTCCCCATCCCCAGCCAGATTAGCAGCCACTCGAGCATGGAGTTTTAGTGGGATATGCTAAGTGAGAAAAGAGAGAAATTACAAGGTGGTGAGAGGGCAAGAATGGAGAGGAGCTTAATTAAATTAACTGAGGGAATATTTACACTTCCCGTTTCTGAGATTCGCAATTCTGTAGAATAATCTCCCAGAGGAAGTAATGAAAACCTCATCACTGAGGCATTTTAAATGAGTTGGAACAGCTCTACAGTGAACACTGTGGGGGCTGTGGGCTGGCTTATGGTTCCTCTCTTTCTCGTTATAACTAATGAAGCACACTCCCCTTAAATCTCCAAAGCATGAACTAAGGGATAATCCATATCGACTCATGAATGCATTTAACTTTTAAAACCTGGATAGATACTTATCCAAATAAATTGATAACATTGCCAACCGGATTAAAGGACTGTTTTTTGTCATTCCTCTGTTTCTTGCAATCATACAATATCAATGCTAATTTAAAGCTTACTCCTAAAAGTATTTCTGTGAATTCCCTGTGGCCACACGTACCTAATGTTTCCCCATAACTTTGCAGGGTGCTAAATATTTCTTGCCTTGTCAAATCCTAGGACACTTCAGGTAAAACAAGACCTTTATGGGTCAAGATCCTTTGTATTCTCTTACTGGGCATACTAGCATAGGCATTTCTAGGTTAAAAAATGAATATTTGGGAGGATTTGAGTTGGCACTGCACAGCCCCAGGGACAGAGCCCATCTTGTGTATACATACACCAAAGGGATGCTCTGCAGAAGTGATGAGAACAGCCGCATCAGAGGTCACCATTTCCATTTAATAATTACCTAAATTGCCTCTAGTACTTGGTGCTGCTGCTGTGAAGTAGCTTTTTCAAGAGTTTGTTCTCCCATCTGTGGAGCAGCTGAGATGAGTAACAAGGTCTAAATACATAGGCTTTGCTTAGTACACAAGCTTGCTCACCTCAGACTAGTTAATTCTGCTGCTTCTGTACAGAATTAATTCCTTTTGCTTAGCATGATAAATTCCCTTTATTCCTAAGTATATTAGTTCTTTAGCAGAAAAAGGATTAAAATTGAAATGAGAAAAAAGGGTGTCAAGGATTTCACTAGGAGCAAGACAGTAGTTACTGGACCCACTTAAGTTTTTCCTACTATTTCTATCAGAGATAATATTATGCCTCACTTTCTATTGGAAAATTATGTTTAAAGTTTCCATGAAAAACATCTGCTGCATTCCACCCTAGCACTGGCAGTCATTCAGCAATAGATTAAATCACTTGTTCCATATATGCCAGTAAATTTAGTCTCCCTTCTGCTAAAGTTGTTATTGACCATGGACTCATTTTCTAAAAGTCAATTTCTGACTTTTTCCAATTTGACTACTCTTTACAAGTAAATAGTTTCTTTTCTTTCTCTATCAATTGCACCTTGAATGCAAAGGTTGCTTTCAGACACACAGTGCTTTGGAAAATCAGGCCACCAGACTTCCCCAAACATAACAGAACATCTATTTTAATCTTGGCTTGTGATGATGATGCAGAAAGCATTGTTCAGAACTTTTTGTTTTATCAAAAAGGTCTTATTATAACACGGGCAAAGGTAATCAGGATGCCAGCTGACTACCTTTTATATTTTTCTATTTTGAACTATAAGGACAGCCCATTAAATCAGGGCTGCAATACAACAGGCACCAGCCATTCCCCAAGCAATGGGGCACATTTGTGCAGTTCACAAAGCAGTAGTGTTTCACATATTTGAATGCTTTAGATAAAAGTGACTGAGCTATCTTAAAATTAAATATTCATTTTGCAGGCAGGTTTCCTTATTGCCCGGTTGCACTAAGAGAAAATGAGTGTTAAAGATCTCTAGCAAAGACAACATTGCTGAGTGCCATTAGAAACAGAACAAAATTCCCCCCTGAGATCTGTGGTTTCCTTCCTCTCGACACAAGGAAAGGGATTTCAAGGGGAATTCAAGAAGTCAAGCACCTAAGTCTTGATGACATAGTCTGTCTATGGGGTAGTTATGCTTCGTGGGATGTTTCACACTCCTGGTCCACCAGTGGCCTTGATATTTTCCAGTATTTAAAAGCACATTAAGTTCTGAAACCAAAAATTAATTGATCTACTTCGTGTTTTGACAGCATCAGGATTCTGAATTTCCTACAACTTATTGGTTTTCCTGCTGACACGTTTTGAACTTCCAAGACACACAGCAGTGTTTGAAAATGCTTATAATGCCCACTTCTGCTTTGTGCAATAACTACCATTATTGCACAAAGACCTGCCTTTATTTTAGTGTAGAAAAATCAGCTGCAGAACATTACATGGATCCTAACTCATAAATTATTAGCATCTCTAGGCAAATTTTGCATTTGCCAATTTTTACACTGCAGAAATTGCCCCTTAGATGTACTTTACAGGCCTCCTACTGGTACTTAAAGATTCTTATGTTTGAGAAGCAGAATTATTACTTGTTTCTTATGATAATTCATGGAGTTTTATAGATTTTTATACATAATAGATATACTAATCTGTAAAGGTTGTAATCATTTTGTTGTATCCAGTTCGAGCCGAGGACTGTGAAATAAAATATATATTTACAACATTTATTACAGCAAAACCTTGTCTAAACTTCAAGAAATAGGCTATCTATGCCTATTACAGATTCAAGAAAACAGTGTGAATGAGGCCAAAGAGTGTTTTTCTAAAACTACTAGGAAACTTCCTAAGAGTCATCAACAAATGTGTCCTATGAATAATGTCATGTATGAAAAGAAAGTAACCAGACTTGGACATGCTACAGATGGACAAGGGACCTGACCGAAAGTACAAACCTTACGACTTTCCTTTGCTGCTGATGCAAACAGTAGCTGAGTAAAGTTGGAAGGAAAAAAAAAAAAAGCCAACAGAACAAAAAAAGAAAGAAGTCTCATTAGAAAAAAACTTCCGCAGTCCAGAGTCCAGGGGCTTTCAGTCCCCGAAAATGAAAGTAATGAAAATCAGGATGTGAACACTCACTGCGTCAGGCTTTGGGGAAATAATAGCTGTGTTTCAAATTAGTCGAGAGTGCACAGCAGCAGCCCACATGGCTCTGCCCTCATGTTAGAGAATCCAAAACACAATTCCAGCAGCAGTGCTGCATGCAGGCTTCACAAATATTTGATTATATCTTCTCTAAGAGCCTAACAAAATCTAAATGAATATTTGGGAAGATGACTAATAGCTCTCCATGAATATTCCAAACAGGCTGTCCCAGGTATTTGTGTAAATGCACTCAGATGAACCTGCCTGTTTGTGTGTGTCTGTACATCCAGAGCAGGGCATTTTCATCCCTTTCATTTGCTTCATAATGTTCATACAGACCTGGGTGCAGGACAAACACTAATTAAAATTACTTGCTACACAAGAATAAGCAATTAATTTACAGTATAGAGCATTAATACTACTAAAACATTATACTTTTAGAGTAATTTGTTCCCTTCAGATTTTTTTCAATTAGCTGGTCCCTTTATCAAGCTTAAGCCATCACACCAATTTTTCTACCATTTGCTTGACTTTAAGCTCACATTCCTCATTAAGCATCTGGCAGACAGTTTGAGGCCTTAGAACATGCCAGCCTTGGATGTATCATTCTCTTCACCCCGTGAGAGCAGAGGTAGCTGAAGGATCACAAAAACAGCTCCTGTGGAAAAAGCTGTTAAATTTTATTAACCAGGCCCCTGAACCAGGAATCGTTACTATAACAATGCAAAGTGGAGGTAAAATATCACCTCTTCAGGGTGACAGTATTTTACAACTATCTCATAGTCAGGCAAAGGATTGCATATGTGAGAAACAATAATGAATTAATGGACCAGCCACATTGTAGCATCAGGGCTAAAAATATAGATTCATTTAGGATTCACTAGGGTGCTACTGCAAAATTTTGAACTACACAGAGACTCTTTTTCCTGGAAAAGTTCTTCCTCACATTCACATCACTCTTACAGCTACCATTGAACTCTAATATGCCTTCAGATGGATGTGAAAAATGTTGTAATACACAGTATCTGTAGTTGCTACAGGATGTATGAGTTGCTGGTGGGATGAGAAGGCTAAACTCCAATGAGTTGACAATCTTTCAAATAAAAGGTTAAATTTCCATTCATTAAGCTGCAGAAAACGTAGGGATTTGATGGGAATCTTTGCTGAGTGATTGCTAATCTTTTTGTTCCTCACGCAGATCCTCTGTTGCCTATTGTCATGGTAACAGGCAGCTCTACTCTGCTCCCTTCTGCCTTTTCCCAGGCAGTGGACACCCATGCGCTTCTCCCCAGGTATAATCCCGTCATTCTTCCAGTCTTATCCTCAAAGTTCTGTACCTTTCCACCTGCTAATCCACTCCTTTCTCAGGGAGGGACCTTTCTTTGTCCTGAGGGACAGGACGCAGAGGTGCAGGCTGTTTTTTATTGTCCTGTATTTACTGTGGAAGGCGCGAGGCTCCAGCTGACTGCCTGTACAGGTGCAATTGGATCACACTGCTTGGCTCCCAGAGCTCAGGCCAACGCTGGAGGATGTTTCATGTGATGCAGGCATACACGTGCTAATCAGCACATTGTTTTAATGAAAAATCTTTATTTATTTTAGCTGGAATAATGCTGTAGAGACCCAAGCACTCGTCCCAGGAACCAACCTGATTGCACCTGCCTGCTGCCAGCTCCCCCCTGGTGTACCTTTTGCTATTTACCTGGCTTGGTACCTCAAAGGCCCATCTTGTATTCAGACAAAAGGACAATTTGCTGCTGCTGCTGCCTAGATGCATAATTCTGCTAACAAGACAGACCTCTCAGAGTGAAATATTTATCCTGCTCATCATGCAAACACGCCACACAAGTGACAGCCTTTTCCAAACTATTACAAATCACCCAGGATCACCCCCACACTTGTCACACGTACTGCTCTCCACATGGAAACACACACTGGCAGCTTTTTCAGGCCGTTCAGTGAAGGGAAAGCAGACCACACCAAGCCGAAGGGCTGCTCTAGCCCACCCCAGCTGGCAGTGCTCCCTCAGGGAAAGTCTCCATCTGGGCAGAGGAGCATGTGGAGCTCCAGGAGCCATTCTCAGACCTCCTTCTTTGGGAGCCAGAAGGGAAAACAGTGCAGGACACAGAACAGAAATGCTGATGAAACCCACTACCCACAAAGATAATCGCCACTTAGAGCCAGGTACTTTTTTAGCTCTCTTAGATGAGTTGCACAGTATAAAATCAAGGCCATTATAGAATAGTTTGGGTTGGAAGGGACCTTTAAGGGTCATCTTGTCTAACCCCATGCAAAGAGCAGGGACTTCAACTCCATCAGGTTGTTCAGAGCCCTGTTCCACCTGACCCTGAATGTGTCCAGGGATGGGGCATCCACCACCTCATCTGGCAAAACAGATTTCAACACAACACCCAGTGAAAATCTTTGCCCTCAGTTCCATACCTCTCCTTAAGGTCTTGCAATTTTTTCATTAGTCAGCCAGTGTAAAAAAGATGTAAATTTCTGATGTAGAAAAGTACAGCAGAAAAAGAAACAAAGCAAAGCAAAAGTTATTTCAGACCCTCCTTACTTTTCATTAAAGAATGAAAATTATTTGTTTTCCTTTTCTGGCCACCTTTGTAATGATCAGGCCAGCATAGCCAAGAAATATCTCTAGGCTCATTCAGTTAGCCTTATTAGAAAATTTAGCTTACCTTGGTTTTTTACAGAGGGCTAATCTGAGTCAAATTTAGGTTAAAACCTGGATAGAGACCCATGGCTTTGTCGCAGTATGTTTTCTGGGTGCAAACAAATTGAATGAATGATTGCATGAACACAGATTTAGTGTTACAGACAATATTTGTAATAGTTAATAATAGTGCTGTGCCTTTACTTAAAGCCGTTCCTTTGAGGGTCCCAAAGCACTTAATATCTGCAATAGTTCTACAGTGTTATTAATTATTATTGTGTTTACAGAAACAAGCTGAGATAAATAACTGAACTTTTTCAAAGCCATGCAACACAATCTAAATCTGTAGATTCCCCCTCAAAAATATAAGGTCAGCAGTAACCTTGTTTTCACCTCTTCATGATCTAGACACTTTGGCCTTTCAGTTGTTACGGCCCATATAATTTGTCCATCATTATTAATAGCAGTAGGAATACAAAAAAAGCAAGGGAGGCTCAAAGGACTTGTTGCCCATGGATAAAAATAGAGAGGGCCACTGTTGCAGCAGAACATCAAAGTCCCAACCATGGTAATCCTACAGAGCAATTGTAAGTGACATTGGGCTTTAGATGGTGAATAGATAACACAGTCAAAAAAAAACCAAAAAAACATTCTACGGGCAGATTTTGCTTTGCTTGTATTTCCTACTATAATCTTCCCCTTCTCTCATTTCTGTAGTTTGTCTACCCATGTCCCTTATGCGCTTATGCACAGAGCCTTTCTCAACACACAAAGGATCTATTAAATCTTCTTTGAAGAAGGTAAACATGCATGAGAAAAGATGCTGGCATTATTCTGCACTGTCTCACCCAGCTTTCTGAATGCAAGTACAAAACACGAGCAGCAGTGAATGACAGCTAGGGACTGGTTTTCCATATGAGACAGAGCCCATGTTTACCCCAAAGCACTTGTATCTCCAGCACAGCACAGTTTCTGTGTTATTGCAGCAACTGGCTCATATATGAAAAGCCTGTTGGGGATACTGGAGATGCAGTGACAGCCAATGCCCCCAGAAGCAGGCAGACAGCACAGTCCTAAAACAAATGACTGATATGAAAACATCTTAGGAGGTCGAGAATGAGAACCTCAGACTGCTGATGGTGTACAGAAGAAAAGAGAGGTGTATAGAAACAGAGAAGAAGAAATACCAGTGCACTGGCCAACACAGAGCTTACTGGAAAAAAACTGTTCAGCAAGGTAAATAAAAAATGGGGAATTTCTCCCCTCCTAAATACAACTGTATGGAAGAGAGCTCTGTGCCTCACACCCCTCTTATTTTCACTGGGGATTCACAGAGAGTCACAAACAGGCAGCCCTGTTATGTGTGATCTTTAATAATCTCACTCACATAAACATGTGCACTAAAGCAGAGGAATGATTGTAGCTCGTTCCCTGATAAAACAGGAAGGTTTAGGGCCCACAGTCTGCAGTCAATTTCCAGACTCTGCAAAGGTGAAGTGAGACCTGAATATTTTTTCTCATTCCTAAATTATTACTGGCTCAAATGTCCTGAATACAGATTAGAAGATTTACCTGATTGTATTAACCTAGGGAAAGAGTTGAATAAAAAACCATGATCATATTTCAATAAAATGGTCTCCATTAGAGAGCAAAATCTCTCTCCATCTCCCTCTCTCTCCTGTATTTATATGCAGCATGCAATGCCTACTATAACCCATTTTTGGGGTACTTGAATAAAACTGAATATTGTCTACTCCGTCTGAAAGATGATAAAGTCACCTAGGACTCATCTCCTAGGACAGCAATAAACCAACCCTCCTGCCAGTCACAGACACATAACATGCCTGCATTTAATGTTTGCCCTGTTCCGTTTGAAATGTTAATCATCCCTATGTAAATTCTGGCACACTGAAACTCAGTCCATATTAACTTCAGGTTACCTGATTTAGATACGGTAAAGGACAACCATTTATCGGCTGCTTTTTAAAGATCAAAGAAGCCTGCCCCTAAAATATGCCCCATAACATGCAAATGAGTCTTAATGTCTCTAATTAGATTATAACTTGAGGGTGCTTTCTGCTGTTGAAATAAAGTGTTACTGTGTCACAGGCTTAATACACTCCAAGGATCTGATCTTCTCAGCAAGTCCCAGCCACACTTCTTACCCCGGTCTATGACGCGCCTCCCCTCACTGGTTTTGTTGCAAAAAAAAAAATTCAAATCTGAATTTTTTCTGACACCTCCTCTTCAGCTCTGACACTGATGGCATCGTGGAAATGCTCAGACTCCCCCACGAGGGGTTTCTGTGGCTCTTCTGGGCAACATGTTCAGCAGCAACTGTGCACGACAGGGTTTAGAGGCTCTACGTACCTGCTGATGAGTAAGAAATTAATTCACACTTCAAGCTTATTCTCCACTGCTTTTACAGGGAGATAATTATGTCATGGTGCTTATCTGTCTTTAAAATCCCAGTGGTGGGAAACTCTTATCCTTCCTCTGAGAGGTAGAAGAGGGAGGTCAGCACTACATCATCACTCAAAGTGACTCCACCTGCTATGCTGCACAGGAAAATAAGAATTTGCTGTCTCCACAAAGACTGAAAGTGGGAAAGCAAAAATACAGGGTAGTCATCACATAGGAAAACACTCTGTTTAACTGGGAAAGAAAAGCCTTAGTCACCTGATATAAATATATGCATTTAAAAATAAAAGGTGTGGTTGGTGACTGGACCAGCACTTCCATTTCCAGAGGGAATGCTGCAAACTCAAGCAGAAGCTACTTGGTAAGCAGGAGGTGAGGACAGCAAACATGAAGAGATGGCTGAATGTTTTTTACAAATGCAGCCCTTCCTCATGCTCGTGAATCATTTCTTAACTGATCCTGATTTCTTTAAGTACACTTGTTGATATGCTACAGGCTATATCAGTGAAGCAACATTGCCAAGAAGCAAATATCATCATGAGTTATGTGCACAAGAAATGGAAAATCTGACCCATCTCTCTCTCTGCTGTCTTATTGTATCAAAATATTATACTGTGAGGTTGCTGGGGTTCTTGTCTGTACGTTTCCGTATTTTTGATAATGGCTTTATAAATTGTGGTCTCTTAAATTATTCCTCTGTAAGCACTGGAGTTTTTATTTGGGCCTCTTTAAGTTAATATCAAAATCAATGTGAATGTTTTTCAGATAATTTGCAAGAATTAATTTCTTCCATTTGGGTTTTCTGGAAACAGAGAAGTTTACGCATAAGGGAACTTTTTTTTGTTTGTTTTTTGGTTTTTTTTTTTGTTTTCTTTTGTTTTGTTTCCACAAACACTGGATGGCACAAGAGCAGAGAGCAGAGAGCAAGATTTTGTGTCAAAGAGAAATCACAAAATCTCAGAACGGCCTGTGTTGGAGGGGACCTTAAAGATCATCCATCATCCAGACCCAATCCCCTGCAGGGATGGGCAGTGGGCAGGCACACCTCCCACAAGACCAGGTTCCTCAGAGCCTCAGAGCTCCATCCTAATGGAGAGCATGCTAATGAGTAAGAACTGGGGGAAAAAATTAAGAACCTTAAGACAAGTGAATATTTTCAAGAATATTTGACCTTTGCTCATAGGTACTTGGACACCAAACACTGGGGCTGCACATGTAATGAAATCAACTGGGAATGCCTATTTTTCATCATGTTTAAAAATCAGTTGTTCATTAAAATAAAATAAGCGGTAATTCCAAGATCAGCTTTTATACTCCAAGTGGTTATTTCATTTTGTATTTTTCTAAATCCATTGTTCAGCACAGACTTCTAGCAGGGAAAAGACGGGCCAAATGGATTTGAGAACTTTTGCTGGCAGCCTGCAAGTTTCACACCCAAACCTGTGATGTGCAAATGTCAAACATTCTTGAGTAATCACCTGAGCATCGGTGAAACACAGACCTGTGGTGAAGGATTTGACCACTGGAGTTTGCAATAGTTGAGTGAGATGAGTTAGTGGAGTTAGTCCAAAGGTGACAGGCCCAGGGCAGGGAGAAGGGTCCTCAGATGGGACTCAGCTGGACACACTTGGCCTGTGGGGACAAGGACTGGGGCACTGATGAGCTTCAAGAACACTGTTCTGGAGAAGGTAATGAAAGGTGATGTCAGCAGAGTCCCTAAACAAAACAAAAGTTGCAATTCTAGGAATTAGAGAGAAGCCAAAGGCTGTGGCTGAGGCTCCCTGGAGAAACTCTGAGCTTCCTTCATGAGGAGCTGGCAGAGAATTAGAGAAGTTGAAGTCTTTCAGCAAAGGTGACCTCATATTTGAGCTGGAATGGTCAGAAGAATCTGGCTCATACCAGACTTAACAAAGCAGAGCTTCCCAAAAGGAAACTTTTTTCCATATGAGTCACACTTTTGCAAGAGCTGGGAACCTTGCAGTGTCAAGGAATGGGAAAGCAGATGGATGAAGCTGTGCCTGAGCCTCACATACAAACAAGTAAATTTAAAGAGAAACACCCCCAAAAAAGTCATAAGCTTATGGTAATAATGAGACGGATTTACATGTAAAAAATTCTAGGTCGCTCTTCTAAAGGAGCAAATCTCCCACTGAAGGAACCGTGCATGCTCCTCACCTCTAAATTGCACTGAAAATGCAGTTGAGTCATGCCAGATGTAGTCAGTATTACGGGATCTACAGGTCTAATCCACTTTCTTGCAACATGACTTGCATCACTGTACTTAGCCTGGGAACTCTAAGTTAGTGCAGGTGCATTTTGAGACCAAGCATTTAACTTCTGGTCCTCCTAAAATCAGTCACACTCGTGTAATGATGAAAAACTATAGTGGAAGAGGAGAGCTGAGCTTAATATATAACAAAAATAGGGCATAATGAGGTTTTTTCTGTTTTGTTTTTTTTTTTTCCTCTTCTACTGAAACAGATCTACTGTGTAATTTTGTTAAGAATAACCTCCCATGACTCTATTTAACCAGCACAGTTTGCTCTAAAAAGCTACACATGTGCTTCTAACACGGTGTTAAAGCAATGTTGGATTGGATGTAGCTGAAACTGGAAAAAGTATTTTTTTACCTGGCATGTCAGAACAAACACAGAACACTAGATTTTTTATTCTGAGGATAAATTGACTTTTTGGTTCTAGTGGGATAAATATTACTGAATTTATTTTTATCCTAGCAACATGCACAGCCTCTAATGATACTGGACACCTGCTGATCTCAACATGGTTAGAATTTGGGTCCATTTATGTAGCTGGTGATATGTGATAAATATGAAGCATTTGGGGTTTGTTTTCTAGATGTTCAGTAAGTCATTTCCAACTGCATTTGTTTGAGCCAAACAGAAACGCTTCTTTTCAACAGGAGTGAATTTATTAGCCAAATTTTTTTCTCATTTATGTCTTGAAACATGAGTGTTTGTAGTCCACAGGAGCCTAAGGCTTTACTTGTGAATAAATTATTTGTAATATCCTGATTTATTGTGGTGTTTTGGGGCCCTTTCTTTCTGCCTGAGTGGCATCAGTTAGGGTCAATAGCATCTGCCCAAGGTAAATTTCACTTCTGGTCACTTGGCCCTATAAAATATAACATGCAGCTCTGGAAATATCAGACAGAGAGACCTTTAATTTCAATTCTGAAGACAGACCTTTAATTTTATGCTTGCATCAAGCAGGAAACATTAGACATAATGCATGAATATCAAAATGCTATGCTTTTTTCCACAGAAAGCTGATCTAAATGAGTTTAAGGTCTCTTAAACTGTCCTGTGTTAGTCATCCCGAGACAGTGATTAAAAATTCATTATATTATCCTGAGTTAGAAGATATTTGGACATGTAAGTGATTTGGCACAGCTTTAAAAAATTGACCTAAAACGTCAGGTGAAAAATCCCTGATTTGATCTCTACTTTGTACAATTTGGTCACCAACAGGTGATTCTGGAGTTAGCAGCTTTCTCAGTAGAGAAAGACTGGAGACCTGGAACTGAAAAGCAAAAAGAAATAAAATACGTTCCAATTGGCACTGAAGGCTCAGTTTCCCCTGTAATTTCGGGGACTGTGGTTAGTCTGCCTTGGCTTTGATCTGCTTGTAATTGTTCTCTATCACACATGTGCTCCTGGGACCTTCTGGTTCCTGGCAAGCTTGAAAATCAGGCAATTTATTTTGGTAACTAGGTAAGGACATAGGAGCCCAGCTTCAGATATCTATTTTCCTTGCTGATAAATCACTGCTGGGCAGCATCCTGCCAGCAGCACAAATGCCATACTGAAAATTAAGAGCTTTTAGCCAAATCAGGGCTTCACGAATATCATGTGTCGCAATATTGATTTCAATTTCTTTATGGATGAGACTCTTTCAGCATTATTGCCTGCTTTGGATATTTAGAGAAGGAAATAACTACAACATTTCCATTTCAGAAAAACAGCTTTGTGGCCTACTCATTGCTGAAATCCATTAGGAGACTCTGCAGGGTAGGAAAAGAGGAGGGTTTTTTTGTCTTTAGCTTGTATTTTACAGCTGTGTGACAGAGTCTGAGTCTGTCTGTGTGGTCAAGGCCATCCACCTGGCTGCTGTATTTTGTCCTACATTTGTTTATACCTGCATCCCTTGTGGAAATCATAAAGCACTGGGATTGTAAAAACGTGCTGCTCTTTCAGGAACACTCATCATGGCCGAGAGGAGGAGAAGAGCCAACCTGGCAGAGGCTCACCCCCCAGCTCCACCCTGCCTTGTGCGCACTTCCAGCGGCTTCTTCAGCCCTGCATCCCTGACTGGTTTCAGTCAGCATGCTGGTGCTCAAACTGCTGTGGTTGTAAGGTCAGCAAAGGCCTTGGGTTTTTGTTTGCTGGGCTTTTTTTGTGTGTGTGATTTGAGCTCTTTCCTGTTGTGTTATTGCGTAACTGGAGCTCGGGACAAAACACGCGTCCCCCGTGCCTGCGCTCCCCGGGAAGCGCTCGGGCTCCAAAAAGAAAGTTGCCAAGTTGCAGTAACAGCACTCTGGGCAAAAATTAGTTTAGTAATTTTGGATTCCACCGTGACACCAAATGCATTGAGTGTCTTTTTTGGGGGTTTTTTTGTTGTTGGGTTTTTTTTTTTCCTTCACAACAGAAACAAACCATACCAAATACTCAGCAAGCTGTTCAAAAGTTTGTGTCATTAGTAAGACTTTCATTTCCACTGGGACATAATGCTGGGTTGGGTTTGTTTGCGTGTTTGCAGTGCTTGAAATACGTGACAGGCTTCTGGTTTTCCTCTTCATTTGCTGTTACTTCTTAAACACAGTTGTTAAATGTTACAAAGACACCCTGTTTTCTTCAGCTGCTGAGGCACAGAGTGAATAGACCTTATTTTGGTGAACAAATTATGTGTCACCTTCATTTGAGATTCCCCACAGATTTTGGCACACAGAGAGTCTGTTGCAAATAAACAAACCAAAATTTTTTTTAAAAGCAGCTTTTATGATTCTGCTTGCAAGTTATACATCTCAAGGATTGACAGACTTCTCATTTCCTCTTCAGATTTTCTAGTTTTTGTGTTTTCTTCTATGCAAGGCAAGGTTGTCTTGTTAGACCTACATGTGGTGTACATTTTGTTCAGCTTTTTGTTCCCTGTCAGCTTTACCAGTCAGATATTATGCTGGTAGCCTGGTCCTCACAAGGCTGATTCTTTCTGAAGAAATATTTAAGGGGTGTGACTGTAAACCCCAGGGCTGTAGTCAGCACTGATGCTTTTGCAGGAAAGCATTTGCCAGCAGTTTCTGGTGTCACTTTTTTTCTGGTAGGGTTTTGGCTTTGGGTAACAAATAACCTGACAAATATCTGACAGGATGAACGAAGCAAGTGTCATTCCAAAAACATACCTGTGCTCTGCCATGTCTGTGGAAGGAGCTGGGTTTTTACTTAAGAAGTACTTATCCAGTATTTCCTGTCTCGGAAAGACTACAGTTCCTTGATAGTGAAAAGCAATGAAGAACTGTGACACTAAAGGAAGTGGAGAATTATCTCAATCTTATTTTGTTCCTTTTTTTCTAATCCTGGCTATACCTGTGAAATCCATTTATTTATAGATTCCCCTCTATCACCAGCGTAACCAAGCTCTCCTTCTACATCAAACTATTTCATTTCTGGCAATCACAGTAAAAATAGCTGATAATTTCTCGTATTTTTCTTGGAATGTTTTCTTTCCTTTCTCTAGTTTCCCTAGGAACTGGCTATAACCACTAACATATGCAGTATAGTAATATAACACATGTCCAAAACTGAATCAGGTTTCTTTCAGGTCTGCAACAAACAGGATTGGCTTGGGCTTTTTAGGCTGGTTTGGGGGGGTTTTGTTTGTTTTAAAGGTTGGGGTTTTTTTTCCCTTTATTTTTCTTTTGTCATTGTTGGTTGGTAGGTTGTTGTTTTATTTTCCAGTGACAACTGCTCCAAATCCAATTTTATCTTTTTTCCACTTACATTTTTTCCTCAGTATTGTGGTTTTAGCAGTTCCCTAGGAGCTGCCAATCAACATTTAGCAGAGCTTTACTGGGTGAACATGGGTTTATATTTACTGGGTGAATAGAGTCTTTTCAGACATATGACTGACACATTTGCACCCTTTTGGAGCAACTGTCCCTTGTACAACCATTCAAGAGTCAATTTGAATTTTCAGCCGTTTAGACTTACCTTTACTGCAATATGGTGATGTCTGTCCCATTATGTTGTCTCCTGTGGGAACATGTAAGCATCTCGTGATCTCAGTCTCCTTTGGGTGGTTTCTAAGATTTTTAGCCATTTTTTAGCTATTTTTCAACATGTCTCTCCAATGTGGTTACACACAGTTTCCTTCCTTCCTTCCTTTCTTTCTTTCTTTCTTTCTTTCTTTCTTTCTTTCTTTCTTTCTTTCTTTCTTTCTTTCTTTCTTTCTTTCTTTCTTTCTTTCTTTCTTTCTTTCTTTCTTTCTTTCTTTCTTTCTTTCTTTCTTTCTTTCTTTCTTTCCTTTCTTTCCTTTCTTTCTTTCTCTTTCTTTCTTTCCTTCTTTCCTTCTT